>NW_022196905.1:213962869-213978425 GCF_008632895.1 Mastomys coucha
AAATGCCCTAAATTCATGTGAAGACTAAATGCAGTCCAAAAGGAAAAATGAATGCAGGATAGTCTACAGCCAAGCTCTGCCAAGACAGAGTAACCAAGTCCTTCACAAGTCCTTCCTGTTTCATAGAAGTCTATCAGATATTCTGGCCCAAAAGACTGAAGATAGGTGCTCCAATAGTGTAAAGGATATTGGGGACTGTCCAGCCAATCAGAAGTCTGTCATATAATTTTTGGAAGTTGCATCCCTATATTTCTTGCATACTCAGGTAATATTTATTCTTTCTCAGGTGTCTGGTGGTGTTGAATACTAGATAGTCATAATCTTACTACAAGCTCAAATTGTTTAGGATTAAAGAAGATATTATAGGTCTAAGAAGATGTTTTTAGGTTAGTAATACAAGTTAGGGCAGAAAATGATTTAGATAAAAAATTCTGAATTCACCAAGATAGGACAGATAATAGATTATTTCATCCAAATTGCTAAATATAAATGGACTAGACATTATTAATGTATATCATACTTTATAGTTTTCATAATTGTTATAATTGTATCCAAGTTATATCTGAGAGAAAAAGAGCCTTTTATTGGACTAAAAAGGGGAAGTGTTAAGGTTTGGTCTTTTGCTGTGTATTGTAATGCTAAATATGGGCTCCAAGGCCTGGTTACTCCAAGGGATGAGAGATTCTACACATACGATGTGACCTTGCTCCATAATTTAAAACTATTAGTTAAATTAAAGATGCTGACGGCCAAAACCTGGGCAGAAAAGACGTGGATGGGGTTTGAGTTCCTGTTCATGGGGTCTGAGTAGAACAAGGCAGGAAGAAGAAGATGGAGAAAGGAAGGAACTGCCATAGGGTAGAAGCTTCCATGGGGTAGAAGCTGCCATGGGATAGGTATGTCTTCAAAACATGTACACGAGGACTGGCCAATTGGAGTTAATAACAGCCCAGATGGAATATAGTAAGTTATTACTTGGGGTTATAGAGCTTCCTCAATAAAAGTAGATTCTAATAGCTTAAAGGGTAGATATCTGCCCAGCTCTAGTGCTGATTAAGGCGTATAAAAATAAAGGTTGTGTGTCTTTTGTTTGGGAACTGAATGATCAAGGATGAGTATAAATCTCAGATTGAGATTGAACACAGCAGTAACCCAGACTCAAAAGGACATGTGTGGTATGTACTCACTGTAAGTGGATATTAGCCACAAAGTACACAATACCCATGACACACCCAATAAACCTAGGAGGTTAAACAAGAAGGAAGGCCCAAGTGAGGATGCGTGAATCTCACTTAGAAGGGGGGAGGGATAACAGCCATAGGAGGCAGAGAGAGGAACGGAACTGTGTGGAAGAGGGGATGCAGAGGAGAATGGGGAAATCAGGATCAGATGTGGGCCAGTAGACAGTATCTCTGATCAGATGTGATCAGAGACAGTAGAGAGTGATAGAGGGACAGGAGAATGAATGGAAATCTGCAGCTGCCAGGGTTTGGGAATGGGGTGAAGGGGATCTCTAGGAAGACCCAGAGATCTGGGATAGAGGAGGCTCCCAGAAATCAATGGGGTTATCCTTACCTAAGACACCTAACAGTGGGGGCGGGAAAGCGTAAGGGGCTACCTTCTGTAGCCAGGCAGGATCTGCAGTGGAAGGAGAAGGACACCAACCTACCTACAAAACTTTGACCTAAAATTCATCCTGTCTAAAAGCCTTCCAAGGACAAAAATGGAGGAGAGACTGAGGAATGGCCATCCAATAACCAGCCCAACCTGAGACCTATCCCTCTGGCAAGCAGCAAGTGGCAAGCACCAGTCCCTTACACTATTAATGATACTCTGATGTGCTTGTAGACAGAAGCCTAGAGAGGCTCTACCCAGCCGCTGACTGAAACAGATGGAGACATTCATAGCCAAACACCGGACGGAGGTTGGGAACTCTGTTGGGCAAACTGGGGGAAGGTTTGAAGGATTGGAAGGGGATAGGAACTCCACAAGACAATAATAGAGTCAACTAACCTGGATCCTTGGCAGTTCTGAGAGACTGAGCCACCAATCAGAGTATACAGGGGCTGGACCAGGTCCCCAGCACATAGGGCTGTCTTGTCTGTTCACAGCCTAACCCTGCAGAGTCTTAATGTACCCGTGTGGGGGTATACCCAGGGGATACAAAGGGGAAGGCGGATGTGGGGAGGACTCTGGGAAGTGGTGCTGGGAGGGTTGACAGTGTTTGGGATGTAAATAAATAACAAATAGATTAATAAAAAATTTGAGTTTTACTGTTTGAGTGTCTTGCAATTGACCTTTAGTGTGATGGTTGGACCTGGAATTGATTAAGTATTTTATTGAAATCAACATGTTCATTATGACAGTTCTAAGCTTCAAGGAGTCCTGATAGTGTATATGCCTATATTAGTAGCATGTTGAACAAGCAGAATTAGACCCAGAAGACATAG
Organism: Mastomys coucha; assembly: GCF_008632895.1. Classification (NCBI taxonomy): domain Eukaryota; kingdom Metazoa; phylum Chordata; class Mammalia; order Rodentia; family Muridae; genus Mastomys; species Mastomys coucha. Next base: position 213,965,320 of record NW_022196905.1, read on the forward strand.
TTACTGATGTGAAGACTAAAGTGACTTCTTAGTCATACTTCTTAGTTAAGGCAGCTGCTCTGAATATCTGCTCAAAACAAAACAAAACAAAACAAAACAAAACACCCACAGTCCAGGGTACATCGTGCATTTGGGGACCTCAGTAATCTACTCTCGCTCCTTAAGCCAGCCAGGGCAGGTGCCATTCAGCAGGAGGCTTTATGATCCCTGCGCACACGTCAACACTCCACCACTGCACCTTAGAGGGAAGTTGTCTGTTCCTCCGACAAGGTATGCTAGAGTGCTTGCGTGCCTGTGCCTGTGCGGTGTTGACTTAGATAGAATGCGCATGTGTTGAGCACTCAGGCGCCTCAGGAACACGGGTGTGCTTCTTGTTGAGTACATTCTCAACTATGAAGCATTCTAAACACCGATGGAGTGTGTGCTTTCCTGAAAGTAAGGTCCTGTGTTTGTGCAAACATTAACAAGTAGTTAAGAAAACACAAGGAAGTAACAAAAGAGAATGTGACTCCTGGGTAGATGGTTTCTGAAATTATGTATTTTTTCTGTGAAGCATTAGTTGTTTTAAAAGCATTAATGCTGATCTTTGCTTTAAAACGTGGGTGTATAATTTAAGCTAAAACACCTCGTTGTACAATGAAAAGTTTACTTTGCCAAGTACTTAATTTATAGTAACTTTCTTCCCTGTAAGAGATTTCTTTAAACAATTTTTAGTAATCTTTTTATGGGAAGGTTCTTATCTGAGGACTGACAGAAATATGAGAGAATTATTCAAAGCAGAATAGGATGCAGTTTATTTTATTTTTTTTTTAAAAAGCCTCCTTAAAAGGATATTCTGCAGTTTCTCATACAAATCCCATGTAAGGTTTATCTGCTGTTGTCATGAGAATTACTTAAAAATTTTCATCTGTCTCATGTTTCACATCTGTACCTTTTCTTTTCTCTGTAATGAGGACTAGCTTGCCATAAAGTTCTGGGCGAGGATTGCTGTGTATGAGAAACAGCTTATGAAATTCCCTTGGAAATTAGACTCTTAGCATTATTTTTCTCAGAGACATTATTTTACAAATGACTTGTTGATTTTGAAGAATCTCTGATGTACATCTCTTCATTTACGTGGTGGGTCGAAAGGTGTCCCACCATGGACTCAGCACAGAGGATACTTGAGCATACGGTTGGGACAACATTCCTATTCTACTTATTTTTGTGGTCAATTTTCAGACTGCAGGGACCTATAATATTTAATGGATAATTGATGTCCCTCTAAATTGACTCCTACTCTCAGTTGGTCAGCCATAGCAGGTAAGACTCACTGTCCCCTCATGGAGTTGGCCGTTGGGTGGTTTTGCCTTCTCTGAGTCATAGATACGGACTGCAAAGAATTCATGTCCATGTGGGGAGAGGGAGGGGATATAGCTCAGTCAGTCATGTGTGTGACTGCCGTGCCAGGATAAGAACCTGGGTTCTATCAGCAGCATACCCAGGTTAACAGACAGGGTCGGTGGCCTGAGCTTGTAACCCCAGGACTGAAGAGGCAGAGATTCCGGCCTTTATCCATGTACCTATGCTCTTCATGCCTACAGAGAGAATCCAGGTCCTCTCTCTGTATGTCTTTTATAAAATTGTCTGATGGAATCATACAAAATCGTCAATTTCTTTAACAATATTTTTTGTGTGAAGGATTATAAACTGTACTTTTTAGTCAGAAAATAAAAAGAAACCTTTTATTTGTAGAATATTAATTTCCCTTTCCATGAAACTACTCTTTGTCATTCTCTCTCAACATTAGATTAGTTTACTTATTCAGTTTCCCTAAACACACTACATTATCGCAGAACTTAGCTGTTTCCTCTTGTCTTCGTTTCATCCCAGGACAAAAGGACCAGTGACCAGCGCTGCCTTAGCTGCCTGCAGCTTTGCTGATAATGGGCCTCGAGGAAGAAGGGCTATCCTAGTCTATTGGTCTGTTAGTTGCTTTCCTCATTGTTTTGACAGAGTACCTAGCAGAAACCACTTAAAGAAAACGAACTTTATTTTGTACTTCTTTCTCTTTGTATTCTTGGAATATCTGTGCATTGACCTTTGATTTTTAAATTTTTCTGAGTGCCTGTCCAATTCCCGTACCACTCCTTGGAGCTTATATTTGCCACATCTTCTCATTTGGAATATGCCCTTTTATATTAATTTGACTATAATTTAAAAAATACAGACATCAGGTTTTCTTTTCTTCTTTTCTTTTATTTCTTTTTTTCCTTTTTCTCCTTATTTTCTTCTTCCTCCCCCCTTCTTCATTCAGTTGGGCCTTATTTTGTTGCCCACTTTGGTCTCTTAAGTTCTGATAATCCTCCTCAATCTCCTGGTAGCTGGTGCTATTAAAGTGTAACCCCAAACCCAGTATATTCTTAATACTTTTGCTTGTTTTTGAAACAGAGTCTTAATATTTAGAGACTAGGAGTTAGGCAAACACCTTGTTAGGCAGACACAGGTAGAGGGAGCCATGGCTGGTGAATTTCTAAGATGGCCAGCTTTTCATCAGCCTTCTGACTTTTGTCTTTCATCAGCAGGGGCCTCCACCATTCTAATTTGTTTGTGAAGACTCTATTTATTGTCTTGATTTCTGAAGCTGCTAACGCAAGTGCTGGTTTCTTACTGCTCCTTACCCAGCTTGCTCTTTGTTTCCAACACTGAGAGCTTTTTTCAAATACATTATAGGATCAATGTTTTAAATTCTGCACGATCTCTGTTAGGAATTTGTTTGGAATTACATGGGTTTATTTACTTATTTATTTATCTTTTGTTTATTTCTTTTTTCTTTTTTTATTAGATCTTTTTTTTTTCATTTTCACAGTTTATTCAAAAGTTAAAGTAACCCATGAGCATCTCAAAATGATCACCCCCAGTGACCACCAGTCGCAGAGCTTGTTATACTCCATCTGCATAAACACTTCTGGAGCAATGTAGTCAGGAGTGCCCACTGTAGAGAAGGCGAGCAGCCGTCTGTTTGTTTTCCAGGCCTCTGCTTTCCTTTTGGAACTCATGTTCTGAAAGGTGAAATCACTGGGCAGGCTGTGGTTCAGGTTCCTATAAAATTCTGTCCTGTGTGCTTTTTTCAGGCCTGTGCAGAGGCCAAAGTTGGTAAGTTTCACATTTCCGACTTGGTGTCCGAGAGAAGGTTGTCTGGTTTGCTATGTCTGTGGATGAAGCCCAGCTGGTGGATGGAGTCTATGGCTAATACTGTCTCTGCTATGTGAAACTGAGTCTCCTCTTCTATCAGAGTATCTTTTTTCATCAATAATAGGAGATACATCATATCTCCTCCAGGCAGGAACTCCATGATTAGGTAGAGGTTTAGCTTATCCTGAAAACTATAAAACATTTTCACAGCCCACAAACCGTCTGCCTCCCCTACAACGCCTCGCTCCGCACGGATGTGGCCAACCTGCTCCTTCTAGAGCATGTCTGCTTTGTGCAGGATTTTCATTGCTTACACATGCCCTGTGTCTTTCTTTTGAACAAGCCGTACCTCACCAAAAGCTCCTCGGCCTATGACTTTTAAAGATTCAAAATCTTCCAGTCCAAGCCTTGTTCTCTTTAATCGAAGAAACTCTGTTTCCTTCCAAGCGTGTGCAGATCTTCTGAGTTTTTCTCTTCGTCTTTCAAGCCTTCTTCTTCAATCACCTTTTCTAACTTCTTTTGTCTCATTTCTCGTTCTTCATGTTGAGCGATAAGGTTGCTATAAAAATTCTCCAGTGTCACTTTGGTCATTGTCACTCTCTCCTTCGTATGATTACTCCTTTTACTTATGGATGAGCAAGGTGTTGATCCTGTCATTGCCATGGCAGTCCCTGGGGTGGTGGGGAGGGAGGCTCGGGCGTCGACAGAGAAGACTCAGAATCGAGAGAGACACTCTGGGGACTCCAAGGGCGTGTGGCTGCTGAGCCCCCGACAGACGAGGACTACAGGAAGCACCCCAATCGCCTTGCCGGAAAAGACGGCCCCACAGATCGCTGCCAGATATTTTCTTTGTTTACATGTCACATGATGTCTTCTTTCCCAGTTTCCCCTCAGGAAAAAAAATAAAAAATAAAAAAAAAAACACCCTGTTCCCTCTCCCCTCCCCCTGTGGGCCACTCCACCCTTTCCTGCGGTCTTGGCCCTGGCATTCCCCTACACTGGGGCATAGAACCTTCACAGGACCAAGGGCCTCTCCTGCCCTTGATGACGACCAACTAGGCCATTCTCTGCTACATATGCTGCTGGAGCCATGAGTCCCACCATGTGTACTCTTTGGTTGGTGGTTTAGTCCCTGGGAGCTCTGAGGGTACTAGTTAGTTCATATTGTTGTTTGTCCTAAGGGGCTGCAAACTCTTCAGCTCCTTGGGTCTTTTCTCTAGCTTCTTCATTGGGGACCCTGCACTCAGTCTGGCTGTGAGCCTCTACTTCTGTATTAGTCGGGCACTCTCAGAGCCTCTCAGGAGACAGCTATCAGGCTCCTGTCAGCCAGCATTTATTTATTTATTTTTACAATCCAGGTTTTATTCCACACCCCCTGCCCCAGGTCCACCTTCTGACTGTTCCACATCCCATACCTCCTCCCCACCCCACTGTGTCCACTAGGATGTCCCCACCCCACCCCCACCTCCCACCCAACCAAACCTCTATACTCCCTGGGGCCTCCAGTCTCTTGAGCATTAGATGTATCTTCTCTGACTGAACACAGACCCAGCAGTCCTCTGCTGTATGTGTGTTGGGGGCCTTATATCAGCTGGTGTGTGCTGCCTGGTTGGTGGCCCAGTGTTTGAGAAATCTTGGGGGTTCAGATTAATTGAGACTGCTGGTCCTCCTATAGGGGTGCCCTCCTCAGCTTCTTCCAGTCTTTCCCTAATTCAACCACAGGGGTCAGCAACTTCTGTCCACTGGTTGGGTGCTAATATCTGCACCTGACTCTTTCAGCTGCTTGGTGGGTCTTCCAGAGCGCAGTTATAATAGGCCCCCTTTTTGTGAGTGCTCCATAGCCTCAATAATAGTGTCAGACCTTGGCCTGGATCCCACTTTGGGCCTGTCACTGGACCTTCTTTTCCTCAGGCTCCTCTCTACTTCCATCCCTGCAGTTCTTTCAGACAGGATCGATTACAGGTCAGAGATTTGACTGTGGATGGCGCTCTCCTCCCTCACTTGATGTCCTGTCTTCCTCCTGGAGGTGAGCATTTCATCTAAGGTCCCTCCATTTGAGTCCTGAGAGTGTCTCATCTACTGGGTCTCTGGTGCATTCTGGAGGGTCCCCCCAACCTCCTACCTCCCGAGGTTGTCTGTTTCTATTCTTTCTGCTGGCCCTCAGGGCTTCAGTCCTTTTCCCTCACCCAATACCAGATCAGATTCCCCCCATCCATTCTTACCTCACCCACTTCTCTTTCCAGGCCCCTCCCTCCATCCCCATTTGTGATTGATTTTTATTTATAAAGGTGAGCAAAATGAAATTCTTTAAAGGGTGACTCCTTATGCTCAAAAACTCCATGTTTTTTCTTCTTTTCTTTTGAGCAGCTTTTCAATCTGTAGACTATGTTTTTACAACATGCCACCCAGTGCCCTACCAGGCTGGTGTGTTACCCAGCTTTAAAAATACCATCTTTAAGGGATGGAGAGATGTTTGCTGCTCTTCCAGAGGTCTAGAGTTCAGTTCCCAGAACCCATGTAGTATAGCTCGGAACTATTTAGAACTCTAGCTCTAGAGCATTTGATGTCCTCCTGGCTGGTTTGCAGCGCACTATGTAGGCTAGGCTGGTCTTGAACTCACAGAGATCTGCCTTCCTCTGTCTCTTGATTGCTGTCATCAAAGATGTGCACCAACCTCCATACCTGGTCACAAACTCCTTTTTATTTACTGATAAATAAGAGTACTACAGATTTAATATTGCTCCATTTTTTCAATGTTGATCTTCCACTCAGCTTTCTTAGAATTTGTCTACAGATTTTCTTAGAGTTTTCCAGCACCCTGCCCATGAAATATTGTATACAAAGTAGTGAATCCTTGTGTTTATTTCTTTTCAGCCCTTAAGTATTTATTTTATTTTATGGGCTGGTCATATTTTTCAGTACAAAGCTAAGCAGAACCAATGCCCACCCAATCCAGTTTCCTGCCTGCCTTTGAAGGCAGTGCTTCTGGCTCTCCATTAGATGGATTCTGAGCTTTGAGTACATGTCCTTTTTAGGTTAATGACATTTCCTTTATGGCACTATGTTGCTAATTTAAAAATAAGTTATGGGTAGGATAAATATTAGCAAGAGTCTTTTTTTACTCTTACTCTTCATTTTTACTTGATTGTCATAAATAATAGATGCTTATTGTATTAGTCAGGGTTCTCTAGAGTCACAGAACTTATGGTAGTCTCTATGTAGTAAAGGAATTTATTGATGACTTACAGTCTGTTGTCCAACTCCCAACAATCAACTCCCAACAATGGTCGGCAGCAGCTGTGAATGGAAGTCTGAGGATCCAGCAGTTGCTCAGTCCCATAAGGCAAGCAGGTGAAGCAGAGAGAGCCTTCCTTCTTCCAATGTCCTTATATAGGTCTCCAGCAAAAGGTGTGGCCCAGATTAAAGGTGTGTGTCACCACACCTTTAACCCCAGATGACCTTGCTTGAACTCGTAGATCTTTCAGTCTTAATCTTCTAGGATTCATAGCCACTATGCCACCACACCTTTAATCCCCAGATGATCTTGAACTCATAGATCTTTCTATCTTAATCCTCTGGGATTCATAGCCACTATACCTCAAGATCTCCATGCCAAGATTCAGGTCAGAAACTTGTGTCTCAGCCTCCAGATTAGGGCCACAGGTGAGCCTTCTACTTCTGGATTGTAGTTCATTTCAGATATAGTCAAGTTGACAACTAGGAATAGCCACTACACCTATTTTCTTTTTAAAGACACTGCTTGTCTCAGCTTGATCATATCTTGTTTGGAGTTTTATATCCATGATTATGAGTAAACTATATTATTCCTTGGGTTTTGACTCAAGGTTACTTCTTGATGTAAAGTGAGCTGGGCATCTGTGCCTCTCTCTTAGATTGGTAAAACAATTAGCATAAATGTCAATGGATCTGTTCTCTGTTGAACTTATTTTCTCTTTGTAAAAATATTTGAGTTGAGGGTTGTATTTTACATGGTCAAACATAATCTATTAAACTATTATTTTGCACCTAAATGCTCTTTACATTCTTTTATGGTATAGAGAATCATGTTCATATATGTGGACATGAAATTTTTCAAATCTCTATATGACACAATTTTTGTTTATATAATAATATTACAATCTGTTGATATATTAGTACATATTATTACACTACAGGTTATACATATAGCTATGCCAGTAATTTAGCCCAGGGCATACTTTTAAATTCTGAACCCTTTAACGTTTGGAGTTTCTTAGACCAAGTACATACAGGTGATTGCAGGAGTAGTAATGGGAAAATCATTCACTGTCAGTTCTTCCTGCCATTTAAACATGCAGAGTCTATCAAAGTTATATGAGATGACTATTCCTACTAGATACTGTGAGTTGGGGGGTCTAGGAAACAGAGCACATGCACAAGATCTCATGGGTAGTGAGCAAGAAATCTGAGATTTAAACTGTCCTGAAGGAAATCTGGGTTCCTTTTACAGCATCTTTATTGGGAAATGAATGCTGATTCTGAACCAGTTTTGAAAAAAAAATCATAGACTTTTATTGTTGTTACTTTTTGATATCAAAGCACATAATAAGGGACTATAAGAGAACCATGGTAAATTTAGATACTACAGTGACTTTTATGTACTGTCACATACCTTGTGGAGGCACCATCCACATGGGTTACCAGGTGAGGAGGCCTCTTTGGATTTCTACCTTATGATGGTATGTGACATCCTGGAACATTTTGTGTTTTGTTGTTACCCCCACTTTACTTTATTATGTAAGAATGAGAAATGTATTTCAAACTAGCTTCTTTGCACCTGACTTTTTAATTGGACATTGGCCGTAGTATTAAAAAACTGTTTAAAAAGGAAACACAAGATTTGGTGATTCTGACACAGAGAAATTCTTGCAAGGGAACAGAAAAAGGGAGCAAGCATTCTCTCTTACAGTATTCCACACTTTGTTTCTCTTTCAATCATTATTTTTCCTTAGGACTCCAATGCAATTTGGAGTCCTAGTAATTAAAGTTAGTGATACATATGATGACTATGATTACCTGTTTGTTCATGATGGGAATAAGGAGTATACTAACAAGATGGAATTTCATTGTGCAAATACTTTGTAGGCACTAGGAGCACAAAAGTGTTTTTTCCTATTGCTTATTTCTGGCCAGTATCATGTCTATTATATTTTATGTTTTGAATGCAAAACTGTAGTATTTTGTATTTCCCTGACTTATTTATTCTTCTGTTTCTATTCTTCTTTCTATGTTTTTCAACTACATTTTGATTTTTTCCCCTGAGGATTTACTTTTCTTTCTTTTTTCCTCATTGATTAATTTATTTATTCACTTTACATCTGCATCATAGCCTCTCCCCCCTTTTTTTCTCTCTTAATTTTTTCTTCCCAGCAGTATCCATCCTCCCTGCTGGCTGTCAGGTCCTCCCGTTCTCTCAAAGTCATTCCAGTCATTGTTCTTTATGGCTCTCAAGGGAATAAATAGGGGCTGGTCTTGGATTATTATTTCACCTCTAAGCAAGGAGAATGCAGAATGTACTGAATTGACTTTAATCGAACTCCTCCAAATCCATTCAGTTTTTCTATTGCCATTAAACATTTTATTTACACTGTCATTTTAAACTTTATAATAGATTATGAAAACTTTGAACATTTTACATGATATGCACACTTGACACTTTTCTTTTTTAGAGTCACTTTTATATAAACAATGTCTGTAACTGTGGCAAAATTCCTGACTTTTCAAAAACAAATGTGTTATTGAAATATTTCTATTCAGTGTAAAAAAAAAAGCTAAAAAATAAAAAGTTAACTTTTTCTTCTTGGAATTAAGAAAATATCACGTAGATTTCCAGGAAGATCTTGAAGTCTCTCTTAAATACCACACTCCAGTGCATCTATCCGTGGGTCCATCGACCTATACGTCTCGAAGGCTAAGTGTCTGGCTCACCAACTAGGGAACTGAACACATTTCCCCAGAATAACCACAAAGGGAGGAAGGTGGTTATGAAGATTTACAAACTGTTGCATCCTCGTTTGGTATGTATCATCATGCCCAATTTCTACAACTGTTTTTTTTTTTTTAAATTTGTTTACTTGCTTTTTTTTGTTGTTGTTGTTTTTAACTGAGCTGGGGATCTGATGATAGGTAACAAGGTGAGGTGGGTGGGATCTATTGAAGAGAGGGGTGACCTTGAGCTTAAATGTGAGTTGGAGTGCTAAAGAATAGGTAGTCACATGAACTTTGTTAGGCACAAGGGATCTGTGTATACTGAGCTGTTTTTTAGTTGTTACCAATACTCAACACAAAGCATACCTTTGCTCTAGAAGAGCAAACCAAAACCAAATGAAATGAGAACCACACATGAGCCTCTGCAGCAGAAATTAGAACAGGGAATAATGTAGGGCCATCCTCTGCTATACATATGCTGCTGGAACCATGAGTCCCACCGCCTGTACTCTTTGGTTGGAGTTTTAGTCCCTGGGAGCTCTGAGGGTACTAGTTAGTTCATATTGTTGTTCATGCTAAGGGGCTGCAAACCCTTCAGCTCCTTGGGTCCTTTCTCTAGCTCCTTCACTGGGGGCCCTGTACTCAATCCAACGGATGCTGTGAGCTTCTTCTTCTGTATTAGTCAGGTACTGTCAGGGCCTCTCAGGAGACAGCTATATCAGGCTCCTGTCAGCCAGCACTTGTTGGCATCCACAACAGTGTTTGGATTTGATGATTGAATATGGGAAGGATTCTCAAGTGGAACAGTCTCTGGATTGTCCTTCCTTTAGTCTCTGCTCCATAGTTAGTCTCTACAATTCCTTCCATGGGTATTTTGTTCCCCTTTTAAGAAGAAACAAAGTATCTACATTTTGGTCTTCCTTTTTCTTGAGTTTCTTGTGGTTTGTGGATTGTACTTTATGTATTCTGATCTTCTGGGCTAATATCCACTTATCAGAGAATGAATACCATGTGTGTTCTTTTGTGATTGTGTTACCTCACTCAGTTCTTTTCCTAGTCAAATTATAGCACAGAACTGAAGGATACATGGATTTACTATCTCATAAGAAATCCAAGAAGGTATGAAGTACAGATGAGTTATGTCTTCTTCATTCTACCTTTTTTGAAGTTTGACCGCATGCTTCCTTCCCAGGTCTCATTTCCCTTGTGGAGTCTGGGATATATTTCTACTAGAATCTGAATCTTCTTACCAGCCTTCTAGAATAACTTTTCCCATTTGCTCTTTCTTTCTCCATCACAATTTCCTTCTACTATAATGATTTTTTTTCTACTCAGATTTGCTGATCTGAATACTGTTCTGTGAGGAATTAGATTTCGCCATTTCTATTTTGTATAACTAAATTGAGCAGTGATGAATGCAACACTTTTTTTTTATGAAACAATGTGAATTTTGTTTTCCTGTGGGTCTGAGACAAATGGTACTCAAAGCTTTTTAAGAGGCAATAATAGCAGTATTCAGGGTTCCTGTGTTTGTGGAACTGGCTTCGGTCTCCTGGTATTCAGCCTTGATTCCTAACCTAAATTCTGTAACTCTGGTTTTAGTTTGCTCTTCACATGAAAGTGAAGTCATGGAGTCCCTCCATTCTTTTTAAGGTGAAATTGCAAAAATTGATAATTAAAACAAATTGTTACTTCTGATTTAATCTTTTATGAAAGAATATTATTGGTGAGTTATTCATGTCCTGTTTTAGACATTAAAATGCTGGGGAAGTAGCAGTCAGATCAATATTTTTATTCTTATTTTACTGATTTGATTGGGGGTGAGGGTTAAAACTCATCCATTTTATCGCCAGTAATGTGGGGAGGGGCAGGGCCTGACCATGAGAGCTAGATGACAGCTTAGAATCCAAGGCAGATGTAGGCAGGTGCTTTTGAGTTTTTACTTCTCCATCATGGACTCTCACATCCAGTGCGATGCTCTTTATCCCCCCACCTTCCCACCTTCTCTGCTATTATGCCTTCTGCTTGTCTACAGTTTGATTTACTCAGAAATTTAGCTTTCACAGATTCCTTTATCCTACACTCCTCTACGAACATTTTCTGATTATCTCTTTCATCTCCAACTCATCTAATCTAATTTTCCTCTCTCTAATTTTTATCTCTAATCTCTATCTTTATCTCTGTATCTATCTCCAATCTCTATCTCTGAATTTGTAGATCCATATACTATATAACTATAACAAGTTTAAGTTTTCCAGGGTAGCAGGTTTTTTTTTTGTTTTTTTGTTTTTGTTTTTTTTTTTTAATGTCAAATGCATATTGTAGAGTAGTGGTTAGCCTGTGGATTGGCTTCTGTGAATTGGTCCAATCAGCAAGGGCTGGTCTAACTTTGTAACAGGCTGCCTTGGGCTTGTCAATACACAGAAGCTGTGAGGCTGGAGCAGTTTCTGTTTGGATGGTCTGCTGGCAATGTGGGCACCATGAGCCATACCATGTTTTGTGTAGAATCTCCAATTTCTTCTGTCTGTATACATATTTAAATGTCTAACCTAATGACCCCTGCTGTTCATACCAATGACTTGCAAGTACATGATTTTGATGTTCTTCAACACCTAGGAAATTAATTATGTTCACTAAAGTTTTGGTGTTAAGTGAATTTGACTATATTCCAATAGCTTGAAAATTGGTAATTTCTCTTTCTGTGTGGTTTATCTTAATTAGCACAAATAATTTGTATTTGTCAGGACACACCAATCCCCAGGAGCAAGCAATCATTTCTGTGGTAAAAGATCTTGGAATTTTAGAGATATGACCACCCTATTTTCATTTTCTTGGGCTGTGAAAGAGTAGATGGTGCATGTTACCATACAGGATCTTGTATTGCACTTCTTTTAAGTTGATAGTTGAAGCCAGTCACATTTCTACTGATGAACAGTTAACTGTCAAAATGTATCCTCACCTTATGTTAAGAGGGAGAGGTGTGATCAGCTCAGTATGATGAACTTGCCCTTTGAAGCAATCATATAAGTAGAGCTAACCACACAGGAAGAATCTGTGGAGATTTTCACACATCAATTTAGTAATGACTCTTTAGAATGCAATTTGTTTAATTATAGTGCAATTAAGGTTTTAGGAGTAAATGCTACATAGTTCTTACTATCATATTTGCCCTGTCCAGCCTTAGTTAACTTGCTGGCTGCCTTCTGTTGTGCTGACATGGTGAGTATGGGTTGTGCAGTAAGTAATCTGGCTGTTTGTTGAAAGAATGTGAAGTGTAAAGGGCTTTGGATTGTGTGCTATAGAGGCCAGATTACTCTCCAAAAACACCTTCATGCACTTTGCTTGAGTTGTCTGGGAAATACGTTTAATCTTCTGATACTATTTTCATAATTTGTAAGATTAACTAGATGCTATAAATGCCCTTAATAAATCAGCCAGTGGTATCTGTTGGGTTAGAAGGTAGCTACACAGCCTTATTTATAATAGCCAGAAACTGGAGACAACCCAGATGTCCCTCAACAGAGGAATGGATACAGAAATTGTGGTAAATCTACACAATGAAGTACTACTCGCTATTAAAAACAATGAATTTATGAAATTCTTAGGGAAATGGATGGATCTGGAGAACATCATCCTGAGTGAGGTAACCCAAACACAAAAGAACACACATGGTATGCACTCTCTGATAAGTGGTTATTAGCCCAGAAGATCAGAATACACAAAGTACAATTCACAAACCACAAGAAACTCAAGAAGAAGGAAGACCAAAATGTGGGGGAACAAAATACCCATGGAGGGAGTTGCAGAGACTATGGAGCAGAGACTGAAGGAAGGGCACTCCAGCTTGATATAGCTGTCTCCTGAGAGGCTCTGACAGTATACAACTAAGACAGAAGTAGAGTGAAGGAAACCGGCCCGCAGTTTCACTTCATTCCGTGGGTGATTCACGAACAGGGGAACTCGAG
>NW_022196905.1:213986070-213986942 GCF_008632895.1 Mastomys coucha
GTCTGGGCATACGCGTTTAAGATGATTAAAGCTTCCGCAAATGAAGCACCTTCTGCGCGTATGCCCGTAGCAGCCACCGCTGCGCTATGAAAATACGCAGGTCCCACGTTAACACACAGGCGAATATATCCTGCAATATCTGTTTGTCCCTTGTGAGGCAGCAAGATAGATTTACATGCCGCATTAGCATTCTCGAAAGCCAATTGTGAAATCAGAGGCCCCGCTGCATACGAGTTTCCCAGGGTTCTGCTAATTGTCTCCTGCAATCTAGCCATGAAGTTCTGAAAGGGCTCATCAGGACCTTGTCGAATACTAGTCAAGTTAGTCCCGTCTCCTCCCTTAGTAGGGAGCTTGTGCCAAGCCCTGCGTGCCATAGTAGCAATCTGATTAAGCGCCCCAAAGGGAAAATCTATTTGCCGAGTGCAATTTTCAAACGTGCCCTCCCCGAGAAGCATGTCTAGGGTCCACACTGGATCCGTTTGAGCATACTGAACGGCACTTTTCCTGCTAAGCTCGCGCCATTCAGAAATCCATAACAGGTAATCGCCAGGTGAAAGCACTGCTTTACATAACATCTTCCACTCCTGGGGTAACAATCCCAGTTCTATGATATTACTAATTAATGCCTGGGTAAAGGGGGAGCTCGGGCTGTAATTATCCACAGCTCCTTTTAATTCCTTGATGAATTTTACATCAAGAACTTGATAATATCTATGTAAATCGTCATTCTGACTTCTGCGTTCCGCAGCCGGATGTGTTAAGGAGCTACTTTCACTCTGGCCAGCAAATCGGGCTCTGGAACCTACTGCCTCATCCGCCATCAGGTAGCCGTCTTTCTGTTTGCCTGCCTGAAGTTTAAGCTCTCTGATTTC
>NW_022196905.1:213988020-213997875 GCF_008632895.1 Mastomys coucha
CCTGGTGAGTCAAGTCGAGATGCTGTCTCTGGTGTCGGTTGAGACCCCTCCGTGAAATCAGCAGGGCTGCCACAGTAGAGGCTCACAGCCATCCATTGAAATGAGTACAGGGTTCCCAATGAAGGAGTTAGAGGAAGGACTGAAGGAGTTGAAGGGTTTGCAGCCTCTTAGGACGAACAACAATATGAACTAATTTGTACCCCCAGAGCTCCCAGGGACTGAACCACCAACCAAGGAGTACACATGGTGGGATTGATGGCTCTGGCTGCATGTGTATAGTAGAGGATGGCCAAGTCATCAATGGGAGGAGAGGACCTCAGCCCTGTGAAGGTTCTGTGCTCCAGTGTAGGGGAATGCCAGGGCCAGTAAGGGGGAGAGCGTGGGATGGTGAGCAGGGGGAGGGGGAAGGGAACAGGGGTTTGTTCTTGTCATTTTTTTTTTTGGGGAGGGGAAACTGGGAAAAGAGAAATCATATGATATGTAAATAAAGAAAATATCTAATAAAAAATCAGTAAAAAAAAAAAAAAAAGAAGGTAGCTACAGAGGACTCACACACCTACTGTGCATCATGCACTATATTCCTAGGAAACATTTAGAGTACTCACTGTATAGGGGAGGGAGTTGGCTTTAAAATTGCCCAGTGTAATAGAATTCCTAAATAAAAGATCAAGCGTTCAATTCCAAGCATGTTTCTTCTCTTCACGTTTAGAGTCCATAGCTTTTAACAACATGCTATTTAACTTTGCTCGTCTTTGACAATTTTCTATTCCTCAGTATTTTCAATTACCTAGTGATTTCTTCAGATGTTTAAGACAGTTTCATTATTCCAGCAGTTGGAGAAGAGAAGGGAGGAGGTGGGGAAGTAAGCTGAGACTATAACCCAGGCTGTCAGAGAATGCTCCAAGGCCTTGGTTTAGAGTACATAGGAGCAGAACATAAGGACTTGAAGATATGTCTGTATTTTGCAGCCATGATTGCTGATATATAGGACTGAAGTAGGGTGGGATTCAGGTAAAGCAAGCCACACTATGAATGAGAGCTGAAGATGTTCTCCCAGAAGGATCTTTTAGAACAGTTCAGTACTTAGGAATTCTTAATTACCATTAGATTTTATGGTATGTACTACATGAAAAAAAGAAAGAAGAAATATGGAAACTAAACATCATAATGTTCCAACAGCATTGGGACAAAAACCCTTATTTTTAGGCAATGTAGATTAATTAGGAGTAATCATAAAAAACTTGATGCATTTGCACACTATATAAATAAAAATTTTATCGTACTTTCTGAAAGTATGATTAATTCTTAGTTTTACCTTTTATTTTTAGAAATCTTAAATTTTAGAGCTAACTTTTACTACTTTATTTGTTTTGTGTACACAAGTATGCATATGGATGGATGACTGTGAGGTCCAAAGACAATTTATAGGAATTAGTTCTCTCTTTTCACCATGTTTTTCACATAGGTTGAACTCAGGCCTTTGGGCATGGTGGCACATTCATTTTACTTATTAAGCCATCTCACTACCCTAACCAAGCTATAGTTGGCCATTTACAAAAGACTTGTGATCTGTATTTTTAAGGCTTGTATTTGGATCATAACATTTCAGAAGAATGAGTCTTTCTGGAAATGATACTCATCTTTAGTTTGATAACATCCTAGGGCAAGTCCAATGACCTCAATGTAAGTAAAACAAAATTTAAATTAAAACTAAATTTGTACCTCGACATGTGTAAAGATACCTATTAAAAACAACGGGTCTTTATCTTCTTAGAAGAATACTTAGCTGAACAACAGCAGAAAATGCTTTCTTATCAAGCGCACACGGAACATTCTCTAAGACCGAGTGTACGTGAAAAGGCAATCCTTAGCTACTTTCTAAAGTACTATATTTTGCAGAATTTATTCTATGATCACAACATAATTAAGCAACAAATAAGCAAACAAACACTTTAGAATCCAGAAAAAAATCAATACATTGATAAACAATACCAGTCAATCAAGGAATGACTCACAAAAGCAATGCAGACGGCTGAATGTTAAAATTTGATACAATACCAAAATTTGCAGAATGTAGCTAAAACCGGGCTCAGAGAGCCATTGATTGATTGATTGATTGATTGATTCATTCATTCATTCATTTATTTTGATTTTTTGAGACAGATTTTCTCTGTGTAGCCCTGGCTATCCTGGAACTTGCTTTGTAGACCAGTCTGGCCTCAACTCAAAGATCCACTTGCCTCTGCCTCTTGAATGCTGGAAATAAAAATGTGTCACCATATTGGCATCTATTTACATTTTAAATAGTTATAATGAAAGAATTTTTTTTTCCAATTCAGTCATTCTACCATTAGAAGTCAGAGAAAGAAGAACTCAAGATAAATGTAAAGAGATACTAAAGGCAGGACATAAATGCAATTAAAATCAGACAAATATTATATAAAGTCAATAAAACCTCAGAGCTGGTTTTCTGAAAATACAAATAATGCTGATATATGTCTAACTAAACTCATCAAGATAAAGATAAAGAATCAAGGAACAAATAAAATAGTCATAGGAGGCAGAGGGATGGAGGCAACTGGGTGGGGAGGGAAGGGAGAGGAGAATGGGGGTGGGTCAGGATCAGGTGTGGGGAGAGACAGGAGAGAGGGCCAGAGGGCCAGGAGAATGAATGGAAATCGGTATCTGGTAGGGGCTGGGGTGGAGGGTGTGTGTGTGTGTGTGTGTGTGTGTGTGTGTGTGTATGTGCGTGTGCGTGTGTGTGTGACTGCTACCTGAATTCTAATCTCACTTTGTTGATAGTAAACCCTAATGCCTACTCTCTATCGCTTACTCTGGAGACAATCTGTCTGATTTGAGCAGCTTCCCTGTGAAAATTCTAAGTAACAACAGCTTGGCACCGATTAGTATCGGCTGGAACACTGTGGAGGCCAGGGAACAATGTTAAATCTTAGTTTGGCTATTTCTTGGGGCACACATACTTTACTGGAGTGGATGGGTGGGCATGGCGGGAGGAATATCCCAGAGACCTGGCATAGGAAAGGATACCATGAGTCAATTCAGGTGACTTTAGCCTAACAGTGGTGACATAGAACCTGAAGAGGCCACTGCCTGTAGCCAGGCAGGATTCCCAGGGTAGGGATAAGGACCTCCCATAGACAGACAAGACTTTCAGTAGAGGGATAAGGACACCAATCTACCCATAAAACTCTAGACCTAAACTCTGTCTTGTCTAAAAGAAATATAAAGACAATGACAAAGACAAAGCAGAGACTGAAGGAATGGCCAACCAATAACCTGCCCAATTTGAGACCCATCCCATGGGCAAGCACCAATCCCTGACACTATTAATGATGCTCTGCTGTACTTACAGACAGGAGCCTAACAGAACTGTCCTCTGAGAGGCTCTACCCAAACCCTGACTGAAACAGACACAGATACATTGGACGGAGGTCAGGACTCTTATTGAAGAGTTTTGAAGAAGGACTGAAAACCCTGAAGTGGATAGGAACTCATCGGGAAGAACAACAGAGCCAACTGACCTGGACCCCTGGGAGCTCTCAGAGACTGAGCCCCCAACCAAAGAGCATACACAGGCCAGACAGAGACCCCTGGCACATAGATAGCAGATATACAGTTTAGTATCCATGTGGGTCCCAAACAACTGGAGAAGGGGCTGTCCTGAAAGCCTGTGGAATCAGTTTTCCAACAGGGTTGCCTTGTCTGCCCTCAGTGGGAGAGGATGCGCCTAACCCCGTAGACACTTAATGGACCAGGGTGGGGATATACTGGGGTGGGGGCACCCTCTCAGAGGAAAAGGAGAGGGAGGATAGAGAATGGGAGTCTGGGATGGGGGGTGGGGCTTGGAAAATGGAGAGGAGAAATCAGTGCAGGTCCGGATGACTTTGAGAGTAACGCATGCTGCCAGCTTTATGCCAGGATACATGACAGTTTCCTGATATCTTAGCCTTCCTGATGCTGTGACCAGTCACTCAATACAGTTCCTCATGTTGTGGTGACCTCCAATTAAAAAGTTATTTAGATGCTACTTCATAATTGTAATTTGCTGCTGCTATGAATCGTAGTGTACATATCTGATGTACAGGATATCTGATCTGTGACCCCTAAAGGGGTCGAGACCCACAGGTTGAGAATTATCGGTTCAGATGCTGCAAACAGATCCTGAAAGATACAAATTACCAAAATTAACCCAAAACACAACTAAAAATGACCACTAGTTATGAAAGCCCTCGAAGTAAAAAATGAAAACCTCATTTAAAAAAACCCACCTCAGGTATTTCTGTTGGTAAATTCCATAGAGCATATAAAAAAAAGAAATACAGTCAACTTCACAAAAAAAAAGGTGGGCAGTGGTGGCGTACCCTTTAATCCCAGCACTTGGGAGGCAGAGGCAGGAGGATTTCTGAGTTCGAGGCCAGCCTGATCTACAGAGTGAGTTGCAGGACAGCAAGGGCTACACAGAGAAACCCTGTCTTGAATCCCCCCAAAACCCCCAAAACTTTACAAAAAAAATTTTCTAGAAAACAAAAGGCCAAGCCCACAACACAGTTGATATTAATCAAGTATTAAACCCAGATATCACTAGAAAAGAAAAGTACATATCAATATGGCTCATGAAGTAGACATGAAAATTCTTAACAAAATATAAAGAAACATGAGGCTGGGAGTGTAATGCACACAACAATGTGGAGTTGATAACAAAAATTTTAATCCTTTTTACACCTCACCAGGGCAAATGAGGCTTATTCAAAGGCAAGATTATTAGCTTTAAATTGCCTTCTTTAAATATATATGTGCTTTTGTTAAACATTAGTCTTTATAACATAATTCTTGAAGAAGTTTGATGTGTACTTCTGATGATTTTTTTCTCATTTTTTCTAAAACACCCCCATTAACTTATTAAACTCAATTTGAAAAGCAGTTTCATAACAGAAGAAAACAGCAATGGACAAAAGTTAGTGTATGCTTTTCTGGTCGAAACACTCAGAACCAGTACACGCCTTCTGAAAATTAAAAGTATAATTGTTTGCTCATAGTATAAAATGTAAGTAATGCAAGTAAGCAAAAATACGGAGTAACATAATCTATAGTGTCACATGTGGAGGAATAGTAGTTAAGCTCTTGATGGAAGTTCTGTGTTCTCTGATTTAATAAGGGCTGTGCCAGAGCAAGGGTTCTAGGCTGAAGCAATCACTTCTGAGCCACATGGTTGCGGGATTTTGGGCAAGCAAGTAAGACTCATGAGTCCCACTTTCTGTAAAGAATGTGGATTAGACCTTCTTATGGTTCCTGTCAGCGGGACGTTCCTGTGAATCCAAGGTGAGATATCTTACTGCTGGACAGCATGGAGATGAAAGTTAAGTCTCTATTGAGCAGGAGGTGGCAGTGTTGTGGAAGAAAACTGGCTCTTAATCCCAGTCAAGGCAAGTGGATTGCTATACTTGGTGTTTGTACCTTGATAAAATCAGTGCTGTATTCAGACCCATCAGTTCCATGGTTTCTTGAGATTGATGACATCATGATCTGTGACACTGCTTTCCTATGGAATAAGACTGAATATTTAATATGAGTGCAGAAAGCTCACAGGAGTACTGAAGTCCTGCTAAGCGCACACTTCCAGGCAAGTCATAGTCTTATGTGTTAGTTTTGGTGGCTTTGATAAAGTTTTCCTGGCTGTTTTAAGGGACAGCTTCCTTTTATTATGGACTTGCAATCTGTCATGGATATTTTTAGTGAGTCAACGCTTCTCATTTGTGTTTTCCCACTTCCTGAGGTGAAGGAGCATTCAAGTGTATATATTTAATGGACTCTAGACAGCTTATCTTTAACACACTGTAATGAAATGTAAAAATTTGATATTTTTTATTCTATCTTAAAAATATCTAAGGTCAGGTATGGTGGCTACCGCCTTTAATCTTAGCACATGAGATACAGAGGCAGGGTGATTTAAAAGCCAGTCTGATATACACAGACTTTTAGGACATTCAGGGCTACATAGTTAAATCATGTCTTAAGCCAACCAACCAAGCAAACAAATCTTCTTATAGTAGGGTTAAGACATTACACTTAAATGCGCATTGTAGTATTCAGCAGAACATACTAGAAGAGTATAATTTGATAGCTGACTATAAGGGCAGCGTTTCTTAAGGTTTCAAAGAATTAATATGTCTTACCTGTGTCAAACTCCAGAGTCCTTCAGGTTTGTACTTTGGTCCTAGTCTGTTTGGGCCACTGTGATAAAAATGTAGAAACAAAGATGCTTACTAAACCCAAATTTATTTTTCTTGTACCGGAAGTTGGGAAATCCCCAATCAAGGTGTCCACAGATTTGGTGTCCACTGAGTCCTTGCTTTCCTAATTCATAGCCAGCACCTTCTGCGTCCTGCTACACGTGGGATAAAGGGTACAAGAGTGCTCCCGAGTCTCTTCTTCATGGTGGCTCCATACCTATGCCCTGAATCATCTCCTAAGAGCCTCAGCGTCTCATACCATCACCTAGGCTTTCAACTCATGAATCTTAGGGAGGCACAAACATGCAGACCAGCATAACTAGCTTTATGGGGAAGTCCTCTCCTCTTAGCAGTTCTGGAAGTATGTGATATAACACACACACACACACACACACACCCTATATATGTATATTTGAATATATGTCTCACATACTTCTTACATGTACACAGATATTTACATATCTATATCTGAACATGTATCTTATATACTGCTTACACACAGAGATAGCTATACATCTACATCTGAATATGTATGTCACATACTGCACACATATACACACACACACACACACACATACCCCTCCAGGTCAAATTGTCTTTCTCGCCCTCTGGAAAATTTTTAGGAACTATCAAAGATAATGGCCATGCCTATCATAAAACATATGCATTATGTGTGAATGCTCATGCTCTTACAACACTCTTGCATTGTTTGGGGGTAGTGCCATGACCATGCAGCTCATAGGCACTCCGTAGAACCCTGTGCAGAGGATGTGTAGAACCTTCTCCAAGGAGGTGTCAAAACTTCTTTTCCCCCTCTGCTCGGCTCCCCTCTCTGCAGGGCTCAACGTACTCCTTAGTGGCCCTGGGTCTGCAAGCAGGAACTCTATTGTTTCATCTTAGATGATACCTTGTTTCCTCCTCAATGAAGATGACTTTTACATTTTGACATTCACCTATAGAATCATTCTATATCAAAATTACATACTCCCTTATCTGTGCAACTTCTTGCTTTGTTCTATTTATTTCATTAAAGCATCACAAATGGTGAGTGAAAATGGCCCTCTCAGACAAATGAACTGCAGCACTCTGTCCTCAGTTGCAGGAACTATTTGGAAAGGACTAGGAGGTGTGGCCTTGTTGGAGAGGGTGTGTCACTGGGGTTGGGCTTTGAGGTTTCAAAAAACTCGAACTATTCATAGTTAGCTCTTTTGCCTGTGAATCAAGATGTAAACTGTCAGCACCATGTCTGCCTGCTTGCTGTCATGCTCCCAATTATGGTAGTCAGGGACTTAGACTCTGAAATTGTAAGCCTCGGATGAACTCTTTCTTCTGTAAGTTTCCTTGGTCATGGAGTCTTCAGAGCCATAGGCTTCATGTGAACACTGTGGCTCCTTGCTATTGGTGAGTTCTTGCTATTCAGTTATTTTTCTCCCCAGGGTTTTGTTTTGTTTTGTTTTTGTTTTTGTTTTTTACAGTAACTGTTTTCTCTACAGTTTTCACTCTGTGCCTCCAACTCTCTTCTGTTTTAATGTCACTCTCTTTGTGATGACATCCTCATTTTATTCAATTTTCCACTCTCCCTCTCCCACCCCTATATATGAACCCCCTCTGATTTAATTCCACACCACTAGTGCCTTCTAATAACCACACTTTGTTCTTATTGATTCTCCACCAGAATACAAACCCTGTGATGGCAGGAAACTCTTTTTTGT
The DNA here is from genome assembly GCF_008632895.1 of Mastomys coucha. NCBI lineage: Eukaryota > Metazoa > Chordata > Mammalia > Rodentia > Muridae > Mastomys > Mastomys coucha. Next base: position 213,995,984 of record NW_022196905.1, read on the forward strand.
CCACGTCTTCATTTTCAGTCAGAATTAGCAAGAACTGCCTATGGAGCATGTACATGCGTTTGTTCAAAGATGTTTCCAAGTGGTTATACAACTTTTTTCTTGGATATTTTCTTTATTTACATTTCAAATGTTTTCCCCTTTCTAGGTCTCCCCTTCAGAAGTCTCCTATTCCATCCCCCTCCCTCTGCCTCTATGAGGGTGCTCCCCTCATCCCTGTACCCACTCCCATCCCTGGTATTCCTTACACTGGGGCATTGAACACCCTCAGGTCCAAGGGCCTCTCCTCCCACTGATGTCCAAGGAGGCCATCTTCTGCCATATGTGGCCAGTGCCATGGGTCGCTCCATGTATACTCTTTGGTTGGTGGTCCAGTCCCCAGGAGCTCCAGGGGATCAGGTCTGTTGACACTGTTGCTCCCTCCATGGGGCTGGAAACTCCCTCAGCTTCTTCAGTCCCTTCTCCATCTCTCCCATCAGGAATGCCCAAACTCAGGCCACTGGTTGGCTGCAAGCTTCCTCTTCTATATTTGTCAGGCTCTAGCAGAGCCTCTCAAGAGACAACCATATCAGGCTTATATCAGCAAGCACTTCCTGGCATCCAGTTTGGTTACTATATATGGGATGAATCCCCAGGTGGGGCAGTCTCTAGAAGGCCTTTCCTTCAGTCTTTGCTCCACACTTTGTCTCCACATTTCCTACTGTGAATATTTTGTTCACCCTTTTCAAAATCACTGAAGTATTCACATTTTGGTTTCCCTTCTTCTTAGGTTTCATATGCTCTGGGAGTTAAATGTAGGGTGTTCTGAACTTTTGGGCTAATATCCACATATCACTGAGTACATACTATGTTTTTTCCTTTGTGACAGAGTTACATTACTCAGGATAATATCCTCAAGTTCCATCCATTTGCTTGTTAATTTCATGAAGTCATTGTTTTAAATAACTGAATAGTACTCCATTGTGTAAATGTACCACATTTTCTGTATCCATTCCTTTGTTGAGGGGCATCTAAGTTGCTTCCAGCTTCTGGCTATTATAAATATGGCTGCTATGAACATGTTGGAGCATCTTCTGGGTATATGGCCAGGAGTGGTATAGCTGGGTCTTCAGGTAGTACCGTGCCCAATTTTCTGCCAGACCTATTTTCAGAGTGGTTATACCAGCTTGCAATCCCAACAGCAATGGAGGAGTTCCTCTTTCTCACATTCCTGCCAGCATCTGCTGTCACTTGAATTTTTCATTTTAGCCATTCTGACTGGTGTGAGGTGGAATCTCAGGGTTGTTCTGATTTGCATTTCCCTGATGACTAAGGATGTTGAACATTTCTTTAGGTATTTCTGAGCCCTTCGAATTTCCTTAGTTGAGAATTCTGTTTTACTTCTGTTCCCCACTTTTCAATAGGGTTATTTGGTTCTCTGGAGTCTAACTTCTTGTGTTCTTTGTATGTATTAGATATTAGCCCTCTATCAGATAGATATAGGATTGGTAAAGATCTTTCCCCAATCTGTTGATTGCCATTTTGTCCTATTGACAGTGTCCTTTGCCTTACAGAAGCTATGCAATTTTATGAGGTCCCATTTGTTGATTCTTGATCTTAGAGCACAAGCATTGGTGTTTTGTTCAGGAACTTTCCCTGTGTGCCACTGTGTTCCAGATTTTTCCCCACTTTCTCTTCTGTTAGATTCAGTGTATCTGAATTTATATGAAGGTCCTTGATCTACTTGGACTTGAGCTTTGTACAGGGAGATAAGAATGGATCGATTTGGATTCTTCTACATGTTGTCCACCAGTCGAACCAGCACCATTTGTTGAAAATGTTGTCTTTTTACTGCAACATGTAATAAGGACACATGCTCCACCATGTTCATAGCAGCCTTATTTATAATAGCCAGA
>NW_022196905.1:213998813-214008533 GCF_008632895.1 Mastomys coucha
TAAAAAAAAAAAAAAAAGAAAAGAAAATGTTGTCTTTTTTCCACTGGATGCTTATAGCTCCTTTGCCAAAGATCAAGTGACCATAGGTATGTGGGTTCATTACTGGGTCTTCAGTTCTATTCCATTGATCCACCTGCCTGTCATTGTACCAATACCATGCAGCTTTAATCACAATTGCTCTGTAGTACAGCTTGAGGTCAGGGATCGTGAGTTCCCAAGAGGTTCTCTTATAGTTGAGAACATTTTCACTATCCTGGAATTTTTGTTATTCCAGATGAATTTGAAAATTTCTCTTTCTATCTCTGTGAAGAATTGAGTTGGAATTTTGATGGGGACTGCTTTTGATAAGGTGACCATTTTTACTATGTTACTCCTGCCTGTCCATGAGCATGGGCGATCTTTTCATCTTTTGAGGTCTTCTTTGATTTCTTTCTTCAGAGACTTGAAGTTCTTGTCATACAGATCTTTCACTTGTTTGGTTAGAGCCACACCAAAATATTTTATACTGTTTGTGACTATTGTGAAGGGTGTTTTTTCCCTAATTTCTTTTTCAGCCTGTTTATCCTTTGAGTATAGGAAGGCATATTGAGCCACTTTGCTGAAGTTGTTTATCAGATTTAATATCTCTCTGGTGGAACTTCTGGGTCACTTTTGAATACTATCATATCATCTGCAAATAGTGATATTTTGACTTCTTCCTTTCCAATCTGAATCCCTTTGGTCTCTTTGTTAAATAATTGCTCTGGCTAAGACTTCAAGTACTATATTGTATAGATAGGGAGAGAGAGGGTAGCTTTATATAGTCCCTGATTTTAGTGGGATTGCTTCAACTTTCTCTCCATTTAGTTTGATGTTGGCTACCAGTTTGCTACATATTGCTTTTTACTATGTTTATGTATGGGCCTTGAATTCCTGATCTTTCCAAGATTTTAAACATGAAGGGATGTTGAATTTTGTCAAATGCTTTTTCAGCATCTAATGAAATTATCATATTTTTTTCCTTTGAGTTTGTTTATGTAGTAGATTACTTTGATGGATTTTTGTAATTGAACCATCCCTGCATCCCTGGGATGAAGTCTACTTGATCATGGTGAATGATCATCTTGATGTGTTCTTGGATTCGGTTGGCAAGAATTTTATTGAGTATTTTTGCATTGATATTCATAAGGGATATCGGTCTGAAGTTCTCTTTCTTTGTTGGGTCTTTGTGTGGGAAACCCACACAAAGATATCAGCGTAATTGTGGCGTCATAGAACGAATTGGGTAGTATTCCTTCTGCTTCTATTTTGTGAAAAAGTTTAAAGACTATTGGTATTGAAAGACCCCCAAGTCATGGGAGAACACTGCTACCCAAAGACTCACAAGAGAGACCGATCTTGATGCAACGGCATGAGGTTTATTTTGGGACTAGCGCACTAGGGTCAAGGCTTGTAACCCACACAGGGGACTGAGGAGCTCGACCCCAAGCTCAAGAAGTGTAGGGTATTTAAAGGAGAAAAACCACAAACCAGGGGGAGTGAGGGAAAATTCTAGCCCATGTTATTTAGTCAGTCCGTCAGGTGGGGGAGCATCCTGTACATGTTCTTTCTCAGGAATGTAATCTGGTTTAATCATCTAGTTTGTGGTCCGCAGGGTGTGGAGCTTGTGAAACAGTTGATGTCCTGGAACCCAGGGTTCTGAACCGGCTAACCTGCATTCTTCTTAGTTCTGTTCAGTCTACTAGGGGTCATAAAAAACTTTTTTTATATCTTTCATACTTTTCAGTATTAGGTCTTCTTTGAAGGTCTGATAGAATTCTGCACTAGACCCATCTGGTCCTGGGCTTTTCTGCTTGGGAGACTTTTGATGACTGCTTCTATTTCTTTAGGGATTATGGGACTGTTTAGATCGTTTATCTGATCTTGATTTAACTTAGGTACCTGGTATCTGTGTAGAAAATTGTCCATTTGATCCAGATTTTCCAGTTGTGTTGAGTATAGACTTTATGTTGTAGGATGTGATGATTTTTTTGAATTTCCTCAGTCTCGGTTGTTATATCTCCCTTTTCATTTATGATTTTGTTAATTTGGATACTGTCCCTATGCCCTCTATGTTAGTCTGGCTAAGGGTTTATTTATCTTGATTATCTCAAAGAACCAGCTCCTGGTTTTGTTGATTCTTTGTATAGTTCTTTTTGTTTCTACTTGGTTGATTTCAGCCCTGAGTTTGATTATGTCCTGCCATCTACTCCTCTTGGTGTATTTGCTTCTTTTTGTTCTAGAGCTTTCAGGTGTGCTGTTAAGCTGTTAGTGTAAGCTCTCTCCAGTTTCTTTATGGAGGCATTCAGAGCTATGAGTTTTAGCTCTTAAGACTCTTTCATTGTGTCCCAGGAAGTTTGGGTATGTTGTACCCACATTTTCACTAAATTTTAAAGTCTTTAATTTCTTTCCTTATTTCTTCCTCGACCAAGTTATTATTGAGTAGAACATTGTTCAGCTTCCATGTGCATGTGGGTTTTCTGTTGTTTATGTTGCTATTGAAGATCAGCCTTAATCCATAGTGATCTGATAGGAGGCATGACATTATTTCAATTTTCTTATATCTGTTGAAGTCTGTTTTATGACTGTGTGGTCAATTTTGGAGAAGGTACCATGAGGTTCTGAGAAGAAGGTATATTCTTTTGCTTTAGGATGAAATGTTCTAAAGATATCTGTTAAATCCATTTTGTCAATAACATTTCAGTTTCACTGTTTCTATGTTTATTTTGTGCTTCCCTAATCTGTCCATTGCTGAGAATGGGGTGTTGAAGTCCCCCACTATTATTGTCTGAGGTGCAATGTGTGCTCTTAGCTTTAGTAAAGTTTCTTTTTTGAATGTGGGCACCCTTGCACTTGGAGCATAGTTGTTCAGAAATGAGAGTTATTCTTGTTACATTTTTCCTTTGATGAATATGAAGTATCCTTCCTTATCTTTTTTGATAACTTTTGATTGAAAGTTGATTTTATTCAATATTAGAATGGCAACTCCAGTTTGTTTCTTGGGACCATTTGCTTGGAAAATTGTTTTCCAGCCCTTTATTCTGAAGTAAGTGTTTGTCTTTGACACTGAAGTACATTTCCTGTATGTAGCAAAATGCTGGGTCCTGTTTATTTATCCAGTCTGTTAGTCTATACCTTTTTAATGGGGGAATTGAGTCCATTGATATTAAGAGATATTAAGGAATAGTGATTGCTGCTTCCTGTTATTTTTAATGTTATTTTTATGTTTGTGTGGTTATCTTCTTTTAGGTTTGTTGAGAGAAGATTCCTTTCTTTTTTTTCTAGTGTGTAGTTTCCCTCCTTGTGTTGGAGTTTTCCATCTATTATCCTTTGTTGGGCTGGATTTGTGGAAAGGCATTGTGTAAATTTGGTTTTGTCATGGAATATCTTGTTTTCTCCATCTATGGTAATTGAGAGTTTTGCTGGGTATAGAATCCTGGATTGGCATTTGTGTTCTCTTAGAGTCTGTATGTGATCTGCCCAGGATCTTCTAACTTTCATAGTCTCTGTTGAGAAGTCTGGTGTAATTCTGATAGGTCTACCTTTATATGTTACTTGACATTTCCCCCTTACTGCTCTTAATATTCATTCTTTGTTTTGTGCATTTGGTGTTTTGACTATTATTGTGTAACAGGAGGAATTTCTTTTAAGGTCTAATCTATTTGGAGTTCTGTAGGCTACTTGTATGTTCATGAGCAAGTCTTTCTTTAGGTTAGGGAAATTTTCTTCTTTAATTTTGTTGAAGATATTTACTGGCCCTTTAAGTTGGGAATCTTAGGTTTGGTCTTTTCATTGTATCCTAGATTTTCTGGATGTTTTAGGTTAGGAGCTTTTTGCATTTTGCATTTTGTTTGACTGTTGTGTCAATGTTTTTTATGGTATCTTCTGCCTCCGAGCTTCTCTCTACTATCTCTTGTATTCTGTTGGTGATGCTTGCATCTATGACTCCTGATCTATTTCCTAGGTTTTTCTATCTCCAGGGTTGTCTCTCTCTGTGATTTCTTTATTGTTTCTGTTCCCATTTTTAGATTTTGGATGGTTTTGTTCAACTCCTTCACCTCGTTGGTTGTGCTTTTCTGTAATTCTTTAAGGGATTTTTGTGTTTCCTCTTTAAGAGCTTCTGCCTGTTTACTTGGTTATTGGGTAAAGTGCAGCAGTTTTGTGTCTTGGTTAATGGGCAAATGATGCTCACTAGCCAAAGCAAACACACATGTTTTTCCATTGCAAGAGGGCTGCTTTTCACTAGAAGAGGAAGAAGTGCTGAATTTGATTGAGGTCTTTTTAGGTGTACACCAAAGAGCATCTTTCTTTCTTTTTTAAAAATTAATTAATTTTTCTTTTTACTTATTTACTTTACATCCTACCCCCTCCTGGTCATCTCCTCACACAGTCTTCTTCCTCATTCCCCTTCCCTTTCTCCTCTTAGTGGTATCTCCACATCTTGGCACATCAGTCTCTGCGAGGCTAGGTACACCCTTTCCCATGGATGCCAGACAAGGCAGCTCATCTTGAAGAACATATCCCACCAATAGCTTTAGGGACAGCCCCCACTCCAGTTGTTTGGGACCCACATGAAGACCAAGCTACTCATCTGTTACATATGTGCACAGGAGGGGGATAGATTGTGCTCATGTATGTTCTTTGGTTGGTCGTTCAGTCTCCAAGAACCCCAAGGGTCCAGATTAGTTGACTCTGTTGGTCTTCCTATGAAGTTCCTATCTATGCCCTTTGGGATCCACAATCCTTCCCCTTTATTCTTCCACAAGAGTCTCCAAGCTCCATCCACTGTTTGCCTGTGGGTGTCTACATCTGCCTGGGTCAGCTGAGCATATTCGTAATAGGTTATGAATGTTGCCATTTCTGTAAGCTCATGAATGTTACAGAAGCCACATAAGGTGAGGTCTGAAATATTTTTTCTTCACCTTTCATGTGTTCTAAGCTCTGCTAAAATGCTGAGTGCATCATAGGTGCTCCATAAATATGCACTGACTGATAAAATGTTTTATTATGGTAGCCAGGTTCAGAGTGAGTTAAACGATGGTTTAACTTTACAGTTGCTGATTTAAAAAGCCTCCAAGTTCTACATGTTGACTGCCAGTTGAACCAGCACCATTTGTTAAAAATGAGTGGGAAAGAACCTCGAACACATGGCCACAGGGGAAAATTTCCTGTACAGAACACCAATGGCTTATGCTCTAAGAGCAAGAAATTGACAAATGGAACCTCATAAAATTCAAAAGTTTCTATAAGGCAAAGAGCACTGTCAATAGGACAAAACAGCAATTCACAGATTGGGAAAAGATCTTTACCAGCCGTACATCTGACATAGAACTATAAAAAATATGCAAAGAACTCAAGAAGTTAGACTCCAGAGAACCAAATAACCCTATTAAAAATGGGGTGTAGAGCTAAACAGAATTCTCAACTGATGAATACTGAATGGCTGAGAAGCACCTAAAGAAATGTTCAACATCCCTAATCATCAGGGAAATGCAAACGAAAACAACCCCGAGATTCCACTTCCCACCAGTCAAAATGGCTAAGATCAAAAACTCAGATGACAACAGATGCTGACAGGGATGTGGAGAAAGAGGAACATTTCTCCATTGCCGGTGGGATTGCAAACTGGTACAACCACTCTGGAAATCAGTCTGTTGGTTCCTCAGGAAATTGGGCATAGTACTTACTACCTGACGACCCAGCTATACCACTCCTGGGCATGCCCCAACATGTAATAAGGACACATGATCCACTATGTTCATGGCAGCCATATTTCTAATAGCCAGAAGCTGGAAGCAACCCAGATGTCTCTCAACAGAGGAATGGATACAGAAAATGTGGTACATTTACACTATGGAGTACTGTTCAGCTATTAGAAACAATGATTTCATGAAATTCATAGACAAATGAATGAATGGAACTTGAAAATATCATCCTGAGTAAGGTAACCCAGTCACAACAGAATACACATGGTATGTACTCACTGATATTAGCCAAAATGAAGCTCAGGATACTAACAATACAACTCACAGACCATATGAAACCCAAGAAGAAAGATGATCACACCAAAGTGTGGATACTATAGTCCTACTCAGTAGGGGGAAGAGAATAATCTCTGGGAAGTAAGGTAAGAGAGGGATCTGGGAGGGAGAGAGGAGGGGGAAGAAAAAAGAGGGGCCAGTTCAGATATGGGAGGAGATGGAGGGAAAATACAGAGGGTCAGGAATTTGAAAGTAGGTGTGTAGCAGTGGGTGGAGGGGAAGCTGGGGGTAGCCACTAGAAAGTCCCAGATGCCAGGGACCCAAGAGGTTCCCAGGACTCAACAGGGAGGACATTAGCCTAACTACACAACAAAGGGGAGAGAGAACCTGTAGAGACCATATCCAGTGGATAGGCATGGCCTCCAGTTGAAGGATGGGTCTACCCATCCACCTCAAAAATATTAATCCAGAATTCCATCCTGTCAAAAGGAAATGCAGGGACAAAGGGTGAAGCAGAAACTGAAGGAAAGGCCATCCAGTGACTTTCCCACCTAGGGATAATAACACCCCATCTGCTAATACTAAACACAGACATTATTGTTGATGCCAAGAAGTGCTTGCTGAAAGGAGCCTGGTATAGCTGTCCCCTGAGAGGCTCTGCTAGAGCTAGATCAATACAGATGTGGGTGTACACAGCTAAACGTTGGACTGAGCTCAGGGACCCCAGTGGAGAAGTTAGGGCAAGGACTGTAGGGGCTGAAGGGGTTTGCAACCTCAGAGGAAGAACAACAATATCAACCAACTAGAACCCCAAGAGCTCCCAAGGACAAAACCAACCAAAGCTTACACAGGGGGTACTCATGGCTCCAGCTGGATATGAAGCAGAGGACTGCCTTATCTGGCATCACTGTGAGGGGAGCCCCTTGGTCCTGTGGAAACTTGATGACCCAGGATAGGGAAACACTAGGGTGCTGAGACAAGAGTAGGTGGGTGGTTGGGGGAGCAGCCTTATAGAGGCAGGAGGAAGGAGGAGTGGATAAGGAGTTTGTGGATGGGAAACTGGGAAGGGTGATAAAAAAGCCTCCAAGTTGTAAGCATGAGGGACAGAATCAGATCGCTTGTATCCATGTTTTAAAAAAATGAGCAAGATACAGTGGTGCATACTGTGATCCCAGAGCTGGGGGAGCAGAAACAACAGGATTCCTGAGAACTATTTACCAGCCATCTAACTAAAATGGCATTCTTTAGGTTTAGTACGGAAACCTATCTGAAAAATGAGGTGAGTATTAATTGATTCAGACACCTTTGACCTCTCATACTTTCCTGCATGTGTGCCCACATACACATGTACACACACAAGTACACACACACACACACACACACACACACACACACACACACACAGAGCATTTAAAGTTCCCCTCTATGGAGGAGTGAAATTCCCTCTAGTTAAATCCTTTGGATTACTATGACAGATATGGCTGTTAGCTTGTAGATATTGACAGCTAGTAACATGCAATAATGTCAGAGTGAGTGGGTGGAATACAATAAAGGATCAGACTATTATTAGTTAACATTTTATTTAAATTAATTAGGTTTTTAGGAAAGAGCTAGAGTTTAATATCACAGTATACTCCAGAAGGATGTGCAGTCTTTACAAAGTGCATAATACAGACAATAGAGAAAGAATAGATGGGTTTTTAAGGGCTCTAACAAGGAAAGGATCTGGAAAGCCGGGTCATGACTGTTCAGTTAGACAGTGACTCTGGGATGGTGGGATGTGAAGTGTGGTTGGGGAAGAGCCATGCTAGGGAGGCAAAATGAAGAGATATTCACCACAGTGGACGAACAGGGTAATTTAATCTACAGTGTCATCTGTCTTCAGTTAAGGACAATAGAAACTGCAGCACTGTTTAGAGTGGAAATTCTGTGAGTCTGGGAATCAGGAGACCTCTCTGGCCCTTCCCCTGCTGCAGAACACAGTCATGTACCCTCACAGAGGCACTGTGAGACAAGCTAGCACAGTGGGAAGAAGCTTGAGATGGAGAAAGATCTGGATTAAATCTTGGTAATTTTTTTTTTTTAAAGAAATCTGTGTACCTGTAGAGAATTTACTTAAATTTGCTGATTCTTATTTTCCAAACTGAAAATATCATTATCTTGCACTTTTTAAAAGGATACATGAAGTGACAGATTTAAAGTAGCCAGAAAGTACCCAGATCTCAATTCATGTCTATATTTGTGAATTGAGAGAGCTAGCCTAGGAACAATGCACATCTAACTTTTGTGCTACCTTTAAAGAATGATCCTATGAATTCTTGAAATCTTTCCTCCCACTTTCCTGCCAAAAAGTTTCCAAGAATCATAAATTAATGCAGCCAGGAGACAAATATGAGTCAAATAAATGATCTCCTCCTCTTCTCCCTTTAACATGTGTGCCATCTCAGTATCCCTACTCCTTTCCCCGCACCTTAGTTTAGATATTGTCAAAGAAAAATGATACTGGCTAAAGCACAGCAAGGCAGATTTTTTTCACTAGAGATCATAACAAGACCAAAATACTGGGACAAACGAAATAAGCCAGCCCTCATTCGCTCCATGTTAAGTTGCTGTTTTATTTAGGGAATGATACCCTTCCGGTTCATACCAGAGAATCAAAAGATGAACAAAGTTTTCTACTACAATTTAATAATTCTCTATTTTAGTCAATCAATTAGAAACTCATGTGATAAGGCTAACAAATGAGATTTGATGTGATTTTGTATATTGAATGCTGGTAAGGAGAACCCAGATCAGGTTCCAACATTTCTACTGTTTTGATTTTTGGGATCAAAGTTTTAACTGATCAAGAGAAAGTTTTTCTTTAAGAGGACTCACTTATGTAAAGTAGTAAGAAATATCTTGTAGAAGTTGTAGAAAATATTCTCTCATCCTTCTTATTAATTTCTTACTGATCGTAATGATACCTATTGCTAGTATGAGCTATTTTGATTACTTCTGAATGACCCCAGGGAACAGAAGTGAAGAAGTCGTATACTGAGATGAGTTTTATAAGACAAGTTAGAAGAGCAGAAAGCTGAGAGAGGACATACTGAAATCTTGCTGGAGGCCACTAGTTTGAAATGGAGTTGATAGGCCAGAAGTCCACAGGGAAGAGGTATTATGTTGTGGTCACATATTTTGGTGAGGTAGAGAATTTTGCACATTGCGCATAAAGTAGTGAGCAAGCTGACAGACAGATGTTTCAGGGAAGGGAAGATCCCAGAGAGGGTAAATGATACCAATACCTTTTTTAGGAGTGTTAAAGGATGAACTGTACTGGAGTTGACTCTAAAAGTTTTGCATGCATGTTTAAGGGGCTTGAACTTCATCAGAGGGCATATCGGACAGAATAATATAGACGTCCATGTACGCAGTGTCAGCCATTGCTTTTAGGATCATATTTGTAAATGCTTGCCATGAAAGTGATAAATTGCTGGCCAGAAGAATGGCAAGGGGCTATTTTATCTATCCATTTGACCAATAAGGAGTGCCTTGTTTCATGTTGGAGTGATGTCAATGGGAAACAGACTAGATGCGCAAAATATTTTTGTGATAGAACCGATGAGCTTTGTAGCTTTGTGGCTCACTGTGGTATCAGGGGTAAAAGCAAGCAAGGACATGGACTATTTTCAGGATTTTATATTATAAGAGAGAGAGAGGGGGACAGAGGGAGGAGGGA
>NW_022196905.1:214008709-214017568 GCF_008632895.1 Mastomys coucha
AGAGAGAGAGAGAGAGAGAGAGAGAGAGGTTAAATGGAATGAGGTAAGGGCAGTGCTGGTACAGTGTGTGAGGAGAATCTGTAAAACATCTGTAGTTCTGTTCTTCTGGAGAGACTGGGAGGTGGGGATTCAAAGCGTTCCTGGTGAAAAAGTAGGTTAGATCACAAAGGGAGAGGTGGTACTGTGATTACTGAAGACCTCCTATGAAAATGTGGGAACTGGCAGAAGTGAGAGGAACTAGATAGAATACATGAGGACACTGATCAGAGAGGTGACTAGAGAGATTTAAAAAAAAAAAAAGAAGCAGGAGCCAGTGGATCTCTGGAAAGCAATAGAAAATACGAATAATAACAACACACACTGCACCAGACCAGAAAGGGTGATGTAACTCTTATGGCTTGGCATTCATTTAATTTAAATGGGTTAACCTACTGGTTAGGGTTTTTATTTGTTTTGTTTTTTTATATTAAAAATTATTTGTCCACTTTAAATCTCAGTATCATCTCGCCTCTCCTTCTAGTGGCCCTCCTCTTGCAGTGCCTCACCCACTCCCCTGTCTTCTTCTTCTTCTCTGAGAAGGGGAAGCCCCGGGGTATTATCGCCCCTACCTCACATATCAGTCACTGCAGAACTAGATGCATTCTCTCTTACTGAGGCCAGACAAGGTGTCTCAGTTAGAGGAGTGGGATCCATAGGCAGGGAACAAATACAGGGACAGCCCCTGCTCCAATTGTTGGGAGAATCCACATGGAGACTATGTTGCACATCTGCTACATTTGTATAGGTTGGGGAGGGCTAGGTCCAGTCTATGCTCGTTCTTGGTTGGTGGTTCAGAATCTGGGAGTCCCCAAGGGTCCAGGTTAGGTGATGCTGTTCTTCTTGTGGAGTCACTAATCCTCTTTGGGTCCCCTCAATCCTTCTCCTGACTCTTCCACAAGACTTTCTGAACTCCATCTAGTGTTGACTATGGGTCTCTGCATCTATTTCTGTCAGATGTTTGGTGGATCCTCTCAGAGGACAGTTTTGCTAGGCTCCTGCCTGCAAGTATAACAGAGTACCATTAATAATGTCAGGGACTGGTTCTTGCCCGTGGGATGGGTCTCAAGTTGGGCCAGGTATTGGTTGGCCATTCCTTCAGTCTCTGCTCTGTCTTTGTCCGTGTATTTCTTTTAGACAGGACAAAGTTTGGGTCAAAACTTTGTGGGTAGGTTGGTGTTCTTATCCCTCCAGTGGGAGTTCATATTCTAGCTAGTTTTATATCAACTTGACACAAGCTACGACCATCTGAAAGGAGGGAACCTCAGTTGATAAAATGCTTCCATAAGCTCCATCCAAAAGGCATTTTCTCAATTAGTGATCAACTGAGGAGGGCCCAGCTCATTGTGGATTATTCCATTCCTGGGCTTGTGATCCTGGTTCTATAACTGGTTGAGGGATGGGGTCACACATCCATCTCCAAAAGTTTAAACCAGAATTTCTCCTGTCTAAAGGAAATACAGGGGCAAAGAGTGGAACAGAGACTGAAGGAAAGGTCATCAAGAGACTTCCCTACCCCATCAAGAGATCTATCCCACATGCAGACACCAAACCCAGACACTATTGCTGATGCCAAGAAGTGCTTGCTGACAGGAGCTTGATGCAGCTGCTTCCTGAGAGACTCTGCCAGATTCTGACCAATACAGATGCGGATGCTTGCAGCCCACCATCGGACTGAGCACAGGGACCCCAATGGATGAGTTATAAGGACTGAAGTTGCTGAAGGGGCCTTATCGGGCATCAATGGGAGGGGAGGCCCTTAGTACTGTGAAGACCTCCGGCAGTGAGGTGGGGAATGGGTAGGTGGGTGGGTAAGCACTCTCATAGAAGCAGGGTGAAGGGGAATGGATAGGGGGTTTGCAGAGGAGAAACCTGGAAAAGGGATGACATTTGAAATGTAAACAAATAAAATATCCAATTAAAAAAAAGAAATTAGTTAAAAATAAAAAAAAAGGAAAGAAAAAAGGGGAAAAAAGAAAACAAACAAACAAACAAACAAACAAACAAGAAACAGCCATGGTGAGCCACTTCTCCATGGTGCTCCTTTCAGCATGGTTCTCCATCAGCAACTGTTTGCAAGTTCCTGCCCTGTTTGAGTTCCTGCCTTGACTTTCCTCAGTGATGGATTGTCACCTAGAAGTATAAACTGAAATAAACCCTTTCCTCCCAAACTGCTTTTGGACATGATCTTTCATCACAACAATGGTAGCCCTAAGACAGACAAATGGCAACTCAGACACATGTTTTTGGTTGTTTTGTTTAATTGAGACAAGATTTTACTGACTACATGGTGCCTGCTGGCCTAGAGTTTTCTACATGGATTAGGTTTACTTCCAGGGATCCTACTGCCTCTGCTTCCAAAAAAACTGGATTTGCAGGTAGAAGTCACCATGCCTGGTTTGCTGGACATTATTTTAAAGATATTAATTAAAATTGGAAAGATAATTCAAATTGACCTACTTTCCCCATTTATTGACTGCAAACACTCACTTTCTCTCGGCTTGGGAACACATTTGATCATGTGTCTGAAGGCCATAGGTTGATGCCAGATGCCTGCTTCAGTCACCTTTTATCTCAGTTTTGATGCAGGTCTCTTACTGAGCGTGGAACATGCTCAGTGAGCCTGGGGGCTTTGTGTCTCTCCTTCCCAGCTCTGATATTGCAGATGCATCACTGTACCAGTCATTTACCTGTGTTCTGGGAAATCAAACTCTCATTCTCATGCTTGTTCAGCCAGTGTTTTTCCTATTGAGCCATCTCTTCTGCACCAAACCTTTTCTTTTCCTTTTTAAAGATTTTTTATTGGATATTTTCTTTATTTACATTTCTTTTCTTTATTATATATTTTCTATATTTACATTTCAAATGATATCTCCTTTCCCAGTTTCCCCTCAGGAAAAAAAAAAAACCCAAAACACTGTTCCCTCCCCCTCCTCCTGCTCACCAAACACAACCTCTCCTGCTTCCTAGCCCTGGTATTCCCCTACACTGTGGCATAGAACCTTCACAGGACCGAGGGCCTCTCCTCCCATTGATGACAGACTAGGCCATCTTCTGCTATACATATGCAGCTGGAGCCATGAGTTCCCCCATGTGTACTCTTTGGTTGGAGTTTTAGTCCCTGGGAACTCTGAGTGTACTAGTTAGTTCATATTGGTTTTCCTCCTAACGGGCTGCAAAACCCTTCAGCTCCTTGGGTCCTTTCTCTAGGTCCTTCATTTTGGACACTGTACTCAGTTTAATGGATTGCTGTGAGCCTCTACATCAGTATTAGTCAGGCACTGGCAGACCCTCTCAGGAGACAGCTATATCAAGCTCCTGTCAGCCAGCACTTGCTGACATCCACAATAGTGTCTGGGTTTGGTGATTGAATATGGGAAGGATTCCCAGGTGGGGCAGTCTATGGATGGTCCTTTCTTCAGCCTCTGCTCCATACTTTATCTCTGCAACTCCTTCCATGGATATTTTGTTCCCCCTTCTAAGAAGGAATGAAGTATCCACACCTTGGTCTTCCTTCTTCTTGAGTTTCTTGTGGTTTGTGGCTTGTATATTGGGTATTCTCAGCTTCTGGGCTAATATCCACTTATCAGTGAGTGCATACCATGTGTGTTCTTTTGTGACTGGGTTACCTCACTCAGGATGATATTCTCCAGATCCATTGATTTCCCTAAGAATTTCATAAACTCATTGTTTTAAATAGCTGAGTAGTACTCCACTGTGTAAATGTACCACATTTTCTGCATTCATTCCTCTGTTGAAGGACATCTGGGTTCTTTCCAGCTTCTGGCTATTATAAATAAGGCTCTTATGAACATAATAGGGCATATGTCCTTATTACATGGTGGAGCATCTTCTGGGTATATGCCTGGGGGTGGGGTGGGGTATAGCTTGGTCCTCTGCTAGTACTACTTCCATTTTCCCAAGGAACTGCCAAACTGATTTCCAGAGTGGTTGTACCAGCTTGCAATCCCACCAGCAATGAAGTAGTGTTCCTCTTTCTCCACAACCTCACCAGCATCTGTTGTCACTTGAGTTTTTGATGTTAGCCGTCTGACTGGTGTGAGGTGGAATCTCAGGTTTGTTTTGATTTGTATTTCCCTGATGACTAAGGATGTTGAACATTTCTTTATTTGCTTCTCAGCCATTCAGTATTCCTCTATTGAGAATTATTTGTTTACCTCTGTACCCCATTTTTAATAGGGTTATTTTGTTCCCTGGAGTCTAATTTCTTGAGTTCTCTGTAAATATTGGATATTAGCCCTCTATCGGATATAGGATTGGTAAAGATCTTTTCCCAATCTGTTGGTTGCCATTTTGTCCTATTGACAGTGTCCTTTGCCTTAGAGAAGCTTTGCAATTTTATGAGGTCCCATTTGTCTATTCTGATCTTAGAGCATAAGCTATTGGTGATCTGTTCAGGAAAATTTTCCCTGTGCCCATGTGCTTGAGGCTCTTCCCCACTTTCTTTTCTATTAGTTTCAGTGTATCTGTTTTTTTGTGGAGGTCCTTGATCCACTTGGACTTGAGCTTTGTACAAGGAGATAGGAATGGATCGATTTGCATTCTTCTACATGATAACTGCCAGTTGAGCCAGCACCATTTGTTGAAAATGCTATCTTTTCTCCACTAGATGGTTTGAGCTCCTTTGTCAAAGATCAAGTGGCCATAGGTGTGTGGGTTCATTTCTGGGTCTTCAGTTCTATTCCAATGATCCACCTGCCTGTCACTGTACCAATACCATGCAGTTTTTTTTGTTTTTGTTTTTGTTTTTGTTTTTTTTAAATCACAATTGCTCTGTAGTACAGCTTAAAGTCTGGGATGGTGATTCCACCAGAAGTTCTTTTATTGTTGAGAATAGTTTTCACTATCCTAGGTTTTTTTGTTATTCCAGATGAATTTGCAAATTGCTCTTTCCAAGTCTGTGAAGAATTAATTGAGTTGAAATTTTGATGGGGATTGCATTGAATCTGTAGACTGTTTTTGGCAACATGGCCATTTTTACTATATTAATCCTGTCAATCCATGAGGATGGTAGACCTTTCCATCTTCTGAGATCTTCTTCGATTTCTTTCTTCAGAGACTTGAAGTTCTTGTCATATAGATTTTTTTTTTACTTGCTTAGTTAGAGTCACACCAAGATATTTTATATTATTTGTGACTATTGTGAAGGGTGTTGTTTCCCTAATTTCTTTCTCAGTCTGTTTTCCTTTGTGTAGAGGAATGACTCTGATTTGCTTGAGTTAATTTTATATCCAGCTACTTTGCTGTAGTTGTTTATCAAATTTAGGGGTTCTCTGGTGGAATTTTAGGGGTCACCTAAGTATACTATCATATCATCAGCAAATAGTGATAATTTGACTTCTTTCTTCTAAAATTGTATTGCTTTGACCTTCTTTTTTAGTCTAATTGCTCTGGCTAGGACTTCAAGTACAATATTAAATAGGTAGGGAGAGAGTGGGTAGCCTTGACTAGTCCCTGATTTTAGTGGGATTGCTTCAAGTTTCTCTCCATTTAGTTTGATGTTGGATACTGGTTTTCTGTATATTGCTTTTACTATGTTTAGGTATGGACCTTGAATTCCGGCCCTTTCCAAGACTTTTATCATAATGGGGTGTTGGATTTTGTCAAATGCTTCCTCAGTATCTAATGAGATGATCATATGAATTTTTCTTTGAGTTTGTTTATATAGTGAATTATGTTGATGAATTTTCATATATTGAATCATCCCTGCATCCCTGGGATGAAGCATACTTGATCATGATGGGTAACCATTTTGATGTGTTCTTGGATTCAGTTTGCAAGAATTTTATTGAGTATTTTTGCATTGATATTTGTAAGGGAAATTGGTCTGAAGTTTTCTTTCTCTGTTAAGTCTTTGCATGGTATAGGTATCAGAGTAATTGTGGCTTCATAAAACTAATTGCGTAGAGTATTTTCTGTTTCTATTTTGTGGAATAGTTTGAGGAGTATTGGTAGGTCTTCTTTGGAGGTCATATGAAACTCTGTGCTAAACCTATCTGGTCCTGTTTTTTTTTTTTTTTTTTTTTTTTTTTTTGAGACTATTAACGACTGTTTTTATTTCTTTAGGGGATATGGGACTGTTTAGATCATTTATCTGACCATGATTTAACTTTGGTACCTGGTATCTGTGTAGAAAATTGTCCATTTCATCCAGGTTTTCCAGTTGTGTTGAGTATAGGCTTTTGTAGTAGGCTCTCATGATTTTTTGTATTTCCTCAGTTTCTGTTCTTATCTCTCCCTTTTCATTTCTGAGTTTGTTAATTAGGGTACTGTCTCTGTGCCCTCTACTTAGTCTGGCTATGGGTTTATCTATTTTGTTGATTTTCCCAAAGAATCAACTCCTGGTTTAGTTGATTTTTTGTATAGTTCTTTTTATTTCCATTTGGTTGATTTCAGCCCTGTGGTTGATTATTTCCTGCCTTTGACTCCTGTTGGGTGAATTTGCTTCTTTTTCTTCTAGAGCTTTGAGATGTGCTGTCAAATTGCTACTGTATGCTCTCTCTAGTTTTTTTTTTTTGGAGGCACTCAGAGTTTTGAGTTTTCCTTTTAGGACTGTTTTCATTGTGTCTCATAAGTTTGGGTGTGTTGTGGCTTCATTTTCATTAATTTCTAAAAAGTCTTTAGTTTCTTTCTTCCTTGATCAAGTTATCATTGAGTAGAGAGTTCTTAAGCTTCAACGTGTAGGTGAGCATTCTATTACTTACGTTGTTATTGAGGAGCAGCCTTACTCCATTGTGATCTGATAGGATGCAAGGAATTATTTCAATCTTCTTGTATCTGTTGAGGCCTGATCTGTGATACGGTCAATTTTGGAGAAGGCACCATGAAGTGCTGAGAAGAAGGTGTATCCGTTTGCTTTAGGATAAAATGTTCTATAGATATCTGTTAAATCCACTTGTTTTATAAATTCTGTTAGTCTCACTGTATCTTTTTTTTAACTTTTATTGTATTATGATGAGAAAAGTTACATGATTTCAATTTATCTGAATTTGTTAACATTTAAAAACATATTTTAAGTAAATAGAATTAAATCATATTCTTGTTTCCCTTTTGTACCCCAACTCCTCCCAGAAACACCCTTCAATATCTACAATACCTTTTTTGTCATATGCCTTAAAATTTATAAAATATTATAACAATAAAAGTAAGTATTATAAAAGTTGTTTGATATAAAACAACAATCAGTTTAACAGTCTTATGTAGATGCTTGTCTACAGCAATAGTGAAAATACATTTTTTCTCAATATAAATTTTAATAACTCCAAACATATTAACTGCATATTTCAAAATAATACATCACTACTAGTATTTTCTTAAATGAACATAAATATATAAAGTCTTTGTGTTTGTTTGTATGTTTTGTATTTAGTAGAGTTTAAAATCTTGGCTCTTACTGTGGTACAAGCCCAAAATAAGAACAATTTTTAGACATTGGATTTCATTGTAATAAGGCTGTACTTCTATGACCCTCACATCACCAAAGTATTTTACCTCCATCGTAGCTAAGCTGAGAGTTGACAGTTCTGCTGCACCAAGAAATGAATTGAAGGCACAATTTTTGGATACAGACTTCCTGCTATGGTCAAAGCTATTTGACTTGAGTGAGTGACTTTATTATCAGCCCACAGAGAACAGGTTACATTCATTTAAGAAATGGTGTGTACCCAGAGGAAGCTCCACTTCCATACGCTCTAACACATCCAGGATCAGAGGTGAGGAGGACATAACATCTGTCCCAACACTGAGAGTAACTGGGACCAGGGGAACCAGGTACACAGAACTCTGCCAGCCCTGTGGCTCAGGTTCCTTCCAGTCCCACAACACCCAGAGGAAGCTCCACTCCCAGGTGCTCTAACACACCCCGGATCAGAGGGGAGGAGGTCCCAACACCAGGAGTAACTGGGACCAGCGGGACCAGACACACAGGAACTCTGCCAGCCCAGTGACTCAGGTTTCTTCTGGTCTGTCTGGGCTGGTGCCCTGAGCATACTTTGGGTGCAAGCTCCTCAGCAAGTCCCATAACACACAGAGGAAGCCACACTCCCAGGTGCTCTAACAAGTCCAGGATCACAGGATCCCAGAATCACAGGATCACAGACACAGCTTGACTCTGAGGAGTTCTGACACAACCAGGATCACAGGAAGGACAGGCTCCAGTCAGATTTAGCAAGGGCAGGTAGCACTAGAGATAACCAGATGATGCAGGGCAAACTTAAGAATGTAAACAACACAAACCAACTTTCTTCACATCATTACAACCCAATTATCCCACCATAGCAAGTCCTGGACACACCATTGCACTGGAAAAGCAAGATTCAGATATAAAATCACTTCTCATGGTGATGTTACAGGACTTTAAGAAAGACATAAATAGTACCCTCAAACAAATACAGGAGAACACAGGTAAACAGCTAGAAGCTGTTTCCTTCAAGAGGAAACACAAAAATCCCTTAAAGAACTATAGGAAAACACAGTCATACAGGTGAAGGAAATGAACAAAACCACCCAGAATCTAAAAATGGAAATAGACACAATAAAGAAATCAGAAAGAGAGACAACCCTGGAGATAGAAAACTTAGGGAAGAATCAGGAGTCATAGATGTAAACATCACCAACAGATATAAGTGATAGAAGAGAGAATCTCAGGGGCAGAAGACACCATAGAAAACATTGACACAACAGTTAAAGAAAATACAAAAAGCAAAAAGCTCATAACCCAGAACATCCAGGAAATCCAGGATGCAATGGGAAGTCCAAACCTAAGGATAACAGGTATAGAAGAGAGTAAAGACTCCCAATGTA
>NW_022196905.1:214017578-214018895 GCF_008632895.1 Mastomys coucha
CAAGTAACATATAAAGGCAGGCCTATCAGAATTTCACCAGACTTCTCACCTATGAAAACTAGAAGATCCTGAGCAGATGTCATACAGACCCCACAAGAACACAAATGCCAGCCCAGGGCACTATACCCAGCAAAACTCTCAATTACCATAGATGGAGAAAACAAAATATTCCATGACAAAACAAAATTTACACAATATCTTTCCACAATTCTAGCCCTACAAAGGATAATAGATGAAAAACATCAACATAAGGAGCAAAACTACACCCTAGAAGAAGCAAGAAAGTAATCTTTCAACAAACCTACACAAACCTAATTCTACCTCTTACAACAAAAACAATAGGAAGTAACAATTACTTTTTCTTAATATCTTAATATGAAAATTAATATTACCAACATATCCTAATTGATTGAAATCCAAAAACATGAGGAATTAGAAATTTGTTGATTGTCATACAATGGTCTCTCTAATTTGGTAATTGGAGAAATAGGTCCAATATTATATAATCCATATCCACTTTCAGCTTGTTTGTTCATGACTGTGTCTTGCTGTGTACAACATAATGGTCTTGAGATCTTGCTTCTCTTATCTCAGTCTATTAGCAGTATTGTTTGTTTCTTTTTTTACAGTATACTATGGTTTTCAGAACAGCTTACATATTTTAAAAGTATTTATATACCCAAAAGTAATGTAGATAATTAAATTGGGAGGGGCCGTGTAAGAGAACAACAAATGTGAGACCGAATGCTTTGCTTGACATTGTAACTCTTGTATAAAGTTACCACAGTAAGAGCCAAGATCTTAAGCTATACTAAAAACAAAACAAACAAAAACACTTTATATATTTATGTTCATTTAAGAAAATATTAGTAGTGGTATTATTTTGAAATATACAGTTAATATGTTTGGAGTTATTTAAAATTTATATTGAGAAAAACATTTATATTTTCAGTATTGTCATAGATAAGCATCTACATAAAGCTGTTAAATTGATTGTTGTTTTATATAAAACAACTTTTTTTTATTAGATATTTTCTTTATTTACATGTAAATTTCTCCCTTCCCAGTTTCCCCTCTAAAAAACAAAGAAACAAACAAAAAGAACAAAAATAAACCCCAGCTGCCTCCCCACTCCCCATGCCTGCCACCCCACCCTCTCCTGCTTATTGGCCCTGGTATTACCCCACACTGGGGAACAGAACCTTCACAGGGCTGAGGTCCTCTCCTCCCATTGATGATTGAATTTGGAAATCTTCCACTATACACACGCTGCCAGAACAATCAGTCCCACCATGTGCAGACCTTGGTTGGTGGTTG
>NW_022196905.1:214023415-214026607 GCF_008632895.1 Mastomys coucha
TAGATGTTCTTAGTGACTCTGACCAGAGCTTGTCTTGTCCCTGACGCCCTGCAAGACCCCTGAGACTCCTGGGGCCTGTGCCTCTCGGCTGGCTGCACCCGGCTTAGGAACTCACTGGAGAGAAGATGGTGGCTCTCACTGGAGAATATGGGTCAAGGTGGTCCCTGGAGGGAGGTCCTCCACTTGCAGGGAAGGGGCAGCCAAAGTCACTGATCCACCTCTGTCACTTGGAAGCTGAGAGGATCCTGTCCCTGCCACCCTGTGGCTCACCTGCAACTCGTGGGGCCTGTGCCTCCCCGCTGGCTGCTCCTGCCTTACTGGCTTAGGAACTCACCAGAGAGAAGATCACAAACAACTTTTATAATACTCACTTTTATTGTTATAATATTTTATAAGTTTTAAAGAATATGATAAAAAAGATATTGTAGGTATTGAAAGGGTGGCTCTCTAGGAGGAGTCGGGTTACAAAAGGAAAACAAGAATGTGATTTAATTTTATTTCCTTAAAATATGTTTTTAAATGTTAACAAATTCAGATAAATTGAAATTATGTAACTTTTCTCATCATATTGTAATAAAATTAAAAAAAATGGTATGTGTATTAAGATGGTCTATCCATAAAGTCATTCACTAATTGTTTCAATGAACAATGGTTCTGCTTGGAGCATAGCACAGACATTAGGTGAGGGTAAGAATCTGGTTCATTAGCTGTGATAATTTGAAAAACATTCATTTCAGAGAAAGAGTAACTTATAAAGTCCTCTTCTTCAAACTTGATACAGGACCTACAAATGTCAAGCAAAGCATTCAGTCTCACTCTTTGTTGTTCTCTTTCCTACAAGCCACCTCCCAAGTTAATTGTCTATGTCTCCCTTGGGAGTGGGTGTTTCTGTATGTGAGTGTCAGATGTACTTTGCCCCTTTTATTGCTCAAGAATTTGACTCACAAACAGACCCACAGCATTCTGTGAAATTACTGCCCTCATTTCTGTGATGAGTGACATATTAGCCATGAAGAATATTTTCAAGTTATTGTTTTAATAGACCTTCCCCTCAGGCTCAAATAAATCATGACTCCTTTACACAGGTTAGAAGACAGATTTAGACTTAATGGGAGATTGCAACTAAATCACAGTACAATGCTTGGAAAATTTACCTCCTTTTAATGTCATATTTCTTTCTAAATGGCTGTGATGAGTGGCTTTTATAGAAGGTTCATGAAAGCAGTGGAGTATTTAAAAAAGTTAAGACTTTATGACAGGTTTCAAAAATATCTGAAAGTCAGTATATATGTTCAAGCTTAATAGTTCCATATCATAATACCCTCTAATAGTTTTCAAGAACCTTTCTTGGCAATTAAAAAATTAACTAATGCTAAAGAGAGATAAAAAGAACTTAAAATCAAATGAAATGTGTCAAGATTATGAGGTATAAGTTGAAAATGAATATGTGGGCTGAAGAATAAGGGCAGACTCTTTATTTAAAGCTATCTAGAGTTTAGACAATGGGAAGTTATTGAAGAGACTGCCTCCCTCCTTCTGCAACCAGGTAAAATCGTTCTACTCACAATGGTTAGGGATCTCCTCCTACTGTGGCAAGGTGACCTCTAAAACCATAGAAGATGGAGATAAAGCTGGATAGAATTCTGGACAAAGGAAACCTGTTTTCAGTGCTCACAGACACTTCCTCGTTCTCCTCCAACTGTTCTCTGGGACTTTTTTGTTTACCAGTCAATTTTACCTGCCTCATCCTTTTCTCAGAAAATGGATGGATAAGAGCAATTCTCAGTTTACACAAAATTTACTCATCTTTTATTTCTTTTAAAGGGATTTATATTTGATCCTTTGTTTCTAATAATTGTGTACTACTAAGGCCATGTTTCATGTTGGATCCCCAAGTACTAATCAATTTGTGAAAAGGCGTTTGCATGAGTTTCCTAGGTCTCATGGTATACCACATGAATAGCAGCTCACTGTAGGACCAGCCTGGATTGTTTGTTGTTTCAGTACTGGAGGTCTAGCCCAGAGTCTTGTATGAGCCAAGCAAGTGTTCTGTCCTGGGAACTTATGCACCAAACCCCTACCCAGTACAGCTTTCACTAGTGGGAGGAGGCAGCACTGTGTGTTGTGATGTGTATAAAGTAAGCTGCATGTCCAAAGAGAGCTGACTGCTCACTCTCACCTGCTAAACTTTCTATTTAATTGTGAATCATGAAAACCAGTGCACTAATTAGCTTTATGTCACCAAAATACACTAGTTTTGAGTTTTGCAGCTCTCAGTCCACAATCTTTAGGTTCCATTGAGCCAACTCTGTACATGCAGCAAGCACATCCTGATAGGTTGTGTGCTGGGGGAACCTGTAGGCCTCCCAGGGGATATCAGACAAACATAGCACAAGATACAGTAAGACCAGACACAAAAACTCACATTAAGGCTTGGTGACACAACCCAGTATGAGAAAAAGGGTCCAAGCAAAAGAGTCAGAGACACCCTCAATCTCACTGAACCCTCAAGCTACACAACTACCATATATTTGTAGAAGGCCTAAGGAAGACGTACATAGGCTCTGAGATTGCTGCTTCAATCTCTGTGAGACTTTATGAGGCCTGCTGTTTTCTTCAGGTGTCTTTCTTCAGGACTTACGGAAATAACTCTGATTTCTGTAAATCCTCCTCCCCACTTTCCAGGGTTTTCTTGATCTCAGAAGGAGGAAGGCAGTGATGGAGACTTCCAACCTAGGTTCTCTTTCTGCATAGTACATGACCCACAGATTTTATTTTCTTTCTGGTAGTTTTGTATTTCCACACTTATGGAATTCATAAAAGAGATTTGAGATTCAGAAAACATACAGAAACCACAAAGACTAATAAGGAAGAAAAGCAATCCCCACAAATGCCTTCAGCTTTTACTAATGCCAATAGGATTTGCCTTCTTTTTAAAGTTATAATTATAATAATTTATTGAGATATTCTTCACAGAGTTGGAAGGAGCAATTTGCAAATTCAACTGGAATATCAAAAAACCTAGGATAGCAAAAACTATTCTCAACAATAAAAGAACTTGTGGTGGAATCCTTTGGCCACTTGATCTTTGACAAAGGAGGTCAAACCATCCAGTGGAAAAAATACAGCATTTTCAACAAATGGTGCTGGCTCAACTGGCAGTTATCATGTAGAAGAATGCAAATCGATCCA
>NW_022196905.1:214027106-214028601 GCF_008632895.1 Mastomys coucha
ATTGCAAGCTGGTACAACCACTCTGGAAATCAGTTTGGTGGTTCCTCAGGAAATTGGACATAGTACTAGCAGAGGACCAAGCTATACCCCACTCCCCAGGCATATACCCAGAAGATGCTCCAATGTAATAAGGACATATGCCCCACTATGTTCATAGGAGCCTTATTTATAATAGCCAGAAGCTGGAAAGAACCCAGATGTCCTTCAACAGAGGAATGGATACAAAAAATGTGGTACATTTACACAGTGGAGTTCTACTCAGCTATTAAAAACAATGAATTTATGAAGTTCTTAGGGAAATCGATGGATCTGGAGAATATCATCCTGAGTGAGGTAACTTAGTCACAAAAGAACACACATGGCATGCACTCACTGATAAGTGGATATTATCCCAGAAGCTCAGAATACCCAAGATACAGGCCACAAACCACAAGAAACTCAAGAAGAAGGAAGACCAAGGTGTGGATACTTCCATCCTTCTTAGAAGGGGGAACAAAATATCCATGGAAGGAGTTGCAGAGATAAAGTATGAAGCAGAGGCTGAAGGAAGGACAATCTATAGACTGCCCCACCTGGGAATCCTTCCCATATTCAATCACCAAGCCCAGACACTATTGTGGGTGTCAGCAAGTGCTGGCTGACAGGAGCCTGATATAGCTGTCTCCTGAGAGGCTCTGCCAGTGCCTGACTAATACAGATGTAGAGGCTCATAAACATGCATTGAACTGAGTACAGGGTCCAAAATGAAGGAGCTAGAGAAAAGACCCAAGGAGCTGAAGGGTTTTGCAGCCCGTTAGGAGGAAAACCAATATAAACTAACTAGTACACTCAGAGCTCCCAGGGATAAACCATCAACCAAAGAGTACTCATGGTGGGACTCATGGCTCCAGCTGCATATGTATAGCAGAGGATGGCCTAGTTGGTCATCAATGGGAGGAAAGGCCCTTGGTCCTGTGAAGGTTCTATGCCCCAGTGTAGGGGAATACCAGGGCCAGGAAGTGGGAGTGGGTGGGTGGGTTGGTAAGCAGGGGGAGTGAGGAGGGAATAGGTTTTTTTTTTTTTTTCTGGAGGGGAAACCGTGAAAGGACATATCATTTGAAATGTAAATAAAGAAAATAATAAAAATAAATTTAAAAAAGTATTTTTTGAGTTAATAAAAAAAAGCATATTTTAAACAATGGCATTTATCTGGTCTTCCTAATAAAATGAAACCAAAGGTTTGGAAAGCACCATTTCATCAGAATTATTTCCTTTTTAGGTCCAGTGTTTAATTACTAAACAAAGGCAGCACAATACATGTGGTGCTCAGATTTCACATGAGAATGGAATCTGGAGGCAGGGCGACATGTTATGTATTCCTCTTGATCTCTGTGAGGTTTGGGATTCTATTGCATCCCCAAAACAATTGCACCAAGACATGAGCTTCTTCAAGGATGTCTGTCTGTCTGTCTGTCTATCTGTCTGTCTGTCTGTCTATCCATCCATCCACCCACCC
>NW_022196905.1:214028679-214035077 GCF_008632895.1 Mastomys coucha
TCTATCTATCTATCTATCTATCTATCTATCTATCTATCTATCTATCTATCTATCTACCTATCTATCTCCTTGTAGTTTCCTTAAGGGGCTCATTTACTTACCCATCTCTTTAGAATGACTTTACCAGCCTCCGTTAAAGAGTAGTCTCCTTCTGGGTGATTGACATATCCAGTGTGGTTAACTCTTAAGGAGAAGACAACAGTATAGATTGCTTTAATTTCTGGTAGTAAGTTACCATGTCATGTCTCTACCTAGGGCTGAAGGTAGATTGGATTCTTTTTTTTTTTCAAGATTAAAGATATTTTATTATTACCCAGTGTTGTGTTTATGGAACACATAAACACATGTACAGTTTCTGCTTTTCTGCCTCTATTTCCCCCTTTCCCCATGTATTAGGACACCTCTCCTTGTATCTCTGTGTCAACCTCTTTGTCTTTCACCCCTCCTCCATAGGCCCACACACTAGATATGTTTATTTTCTTCCATTGTGCCTTTTCAGACTAGTAAAATTGGGCTAGTGATCATTTAGGTATATAGCATAGATTGGATTCTTTTGACAAAGAGGGAATAATGTCTCTTTATTAAGGCATAAACAGAGCTCTGGTAGCCATCTTTGATGTTCTAGAAGGCCACCACTACTCATCTCCCAACAAGAATTAAGGGCCTAAAATAATTGAGGTAATAGGTTGAAATTGGGGAATAGATACAACTTGTTTGTTCCATGAAAATCCAAAGCTGTTTACTAAAAGAGCGTGATGCCTGTCCTGCGACTTCCTTTCCTAGCTTCTAGGTTGAAGTGCTCATTTAGAAATGGGAGCTGGGTGGAGAGGAAAGGCAGGCCCTTCCTGGGGCCTGAGGAGAAGTTGTGGGCCCTTTTTCCTTCTCACCTTGAGAAAGTGGATCCCACATATTCGTTTTGACTGTCCTGTTCTTGATGTATGTATGGGTAGTAGTGAGGCCATGAAATGGCTTGGTCCCCAAACACCTTAGCCACCTGTGATGGCGACCCCCAGCCCTGGAAACAGTGAGGACAAACCCTCCCACACCTGCTGTGTATGACTCAGAGCCCAGCTGTGTGTGACCAATGATAACACAGGCAGTCTACATGCCTCTATGCAACCCTGGTTCTACCCAGGAGAAAGAAGGGCCTGGCTAGTGCTGAGGCCAGGCTGCAGTAATTGGGGTCCTGGGAGTTAGGCAAATTGATTGATACTGCCTAGGTGCTGAGGTGCCTGTGGCAACTGGAAGCTGAAGATGTGCTGGACCCCAGATGTGAGGATTATATCTGTGTTGTGATTACACCTGTCTCCCCTAAGTTCTGCAGCTTAGTGTACTGGATTCTACGTCCATTTCTGCGTGTTTCCTTTGTGGCTGAATTCTGTTGGTATTCTGACATGGAAGTGAGTTTTCTACTTTATGCACCTGGGTCTGAATTGTAAATCACATCTGTGCCCAAATGTTGACACTTACTCCAACCATCTTCTGTATCTGCCCTGTTGGAGCTTCAATGTGATGGCAGGCTCTGTGGTCCCATTGTGGTCCTAAATGATCTGGATCTATGTATAATAAACCCATTGTGCATATTTGTTCATGTGTTTCTGGGAGAAACAGCTTTGTGTCATCATCCATGTTCCCACCTTCAATTTTTTTGAGTGCTTTTAACTCTTGAAAACAAAAAAACCATCTTGTTTTATATATACAACCCATCCAGTTTTGGTTTTTGTTTTTCTAATGAATAAATCAAGTACTATTCACAAAAAAAAAAGAAAGAAAGAAAGAAAAGAAAAAAGAAAAAAGAAAAAAAAAGAAATTGTAGCTCCCCCTACTAGCATTTTTTTTTGTGCCTTTGGCCACGCCAGAACAAAAGGCATTTCCTGATTTCAGTCAAGGACAAGAATTCTCTTTCAGGTTCCCTGCCCCTAAGTCTCTGTGACTTCTTTCTATCTCCTGCCCTCACCAATTCAATATTTGAGAAGTCTGCCACCCATGCAGAGGTACGCAGTTCACTGTAGAGGGTATATTTCACACTTGAGGTTCCAGTAGCACATGAATACTTTTCAGTTGCTTCAGTATGTGTTTGAAATTAGTGGCAGACTAGCTAGCATAAAAGGTGCATTTCCATAGTCATCATCAGTTGCTCATGACAGAAACATGGTTTAAGGAATTCTCTACAGTTTAGAGTGATAAAAAAGCCCAAATACAATTCAAACATCTTTGAACTGGCCATTCTTAACCAGTGAGTCTCTTTGATCATTTTGGGAATACACAACAGCAGAAAATTTCCAGGAATGCCCATGTTACAAAAAGGCACAGGCACTTATAAGATTATTTCTGAGATTGATTTTAGAATATTTAAAATTTTAATTTGATTCAAAGTTATTCCATGGCCGTTTTTTCTTATTTCTGATGCAAGAGCTATGATTGCTAAGTCCCTGGCCTGTTTCTGAGAACCAGCCTGACCATATGGGATAGCACATGTTAAGTTGCTATGGTTTTGATTTAGAAGGCTTGTGGAGAAAGCCACTGCACTGTTTTCAGTGGGGATTACAGAAATAGTTGTCACTGGTTTTGTATCTTTAAATTAGAAGTTCTTTGTGGTGGTGGGCTACTCTTTTAGCAGTATGTTTCTACTTACTGGAAAGCGTTGCTGAGCACAATATACTCACTCTGCTATGTAAATAAAGACATTATTGTTGGAATAATGCAGTACAGGGGATGCCTCTTCTGGTAGGCTTATCTGCCAATCTATGTTTAGTTGGCTTTTCAGCCCACCCATTGTAATTACTGCTTTTCAGTCTTCTAGAATAGGGATCTGGGAAGGGGATTTGTTACAACTGGGTTATTTAAATGGAATTTTCCAAATATACAGTATCTACTCCTCAGATCACAAGTTCACTCCCCCATTCTTTCCTGTGTGCTTTAGAAGCCCTTGGCAGGCTATTATTATGAGCTGAAGGGCAGATTTCAAGCTCCCTCTGTTTATGAACTGGTGCGGGCTATCAGTAAGCTGCATGTGTCTTGGATTGCTACTCTTTGTTCTAATTTCACTTGGAATTGTGCTAAATTTAAGAGTGTGAATTCTTTCAGAAGCTAAGTTGGCAAATGCTTAATATCAGGTCTGTTGCATGTCATCTGGCCTTTTTATAATTGCACATCTATATTATAATTTAATATAGATGATTTGATGGATGTCATATCTAAAGATTTTATTAAATATGTCTCATAGACTGTCTTGAGGTTCTAAGGAATGTAACCAAGGACTTTGTGCATGCTAGGCAATTATTCTTTACTGAGCCACATCTATAGATTTAATTTTCTTTAAAAAGATGTTAAAATGTTAAATATAAAGGAAAACATTATCATAAAATGTGGTAGACCTGTAACACTTAGGATTTTCAGTAAGGTGGTACATATTTTGCAATACCCTTTCCTTTGTCCTCAAAGCTTATGGCTGAGAAATAGATATTTAGAGTGGAGTCTACAAGTGAAAGCCTGTGCCACACCAGGTTATGTTTCCCTGTATTTTCTTATTTATGGGAACCTGCAATGTATCATATTGTGACACATTTGTAAAGAAAGCAAGAGCATTGGAGACAGCTTCTCCTGCATTATGAATGGCTCTTTCTCACTATTTTTTAAATGTTGCAAATTTTACAAGGTTCATAATCAAGTTAGAAATTCATTTTTATCCACTATTTTCCCTCTTAGACTCTCAATCACATTTTTTAGCACTGATCTGCATTTCTCACCTCCTGCTTACATTGTAAGTTTCTAGTTGGATCCTGCATCCACTTTAGAAAGACCTTAGGGAGCTGACAGATGACTCTTGGGAGCATTTCTTTGACCATGCCTTTAAAATGTTACATCATCTATTTTGTTGACCTCTCCCCATGGCCTTTATATTCTTTTGTTGGAAGTAGAACAGCAATAATGATCACAAAATTATTAGTAGATACAATTGTAAATTATACAATATACTGTTAATAATATTATTACCACTTTAATTCTTGGTGCTGGATATTACTAGCTTTCTATTTTAAGGTCAATTTCTTCCATCATTTTTCTTTTTCTTTATTCTCTCATTCAATATACCCTGTCTGCAACTTCCCTTCCCTCTACTCCTTCTAGTTCCTCCTCCCCTTCTCTCTTCCCTAGGTCAACTCTTCCCTGACCACTCCCACTGCCTTGAAAAGAGCAGGCCTGCCTGGGTCTTCCATCTTCTTCAATGGCTATTCCTTTCTGTTGTCTACCATAGGAACTTTCCAGTCAACTTAGCTTGGAAAATTCTGAGTCACAGTTACTTCTTGCTCCCTCTTTCTTTCTCCTTGTGATTAGTCAGTTAACAAACCTTTCTTGTCTTCCTGAGTAGTGTCTTCTTTATGCTTTCTTTCCCATTGTCCCATTATTCTCTAAGTCTTTATTATTGTTTGCCAGTTCTGTAGGCTTCAAGTTCTCATCTTCTCTCTGCAGAAGAAACTCTGAAGCAGTTTAGGCATTATTAACCTGACTGGTGCACAGAGAAGGATTTTCTAAAGATCAAGTTCATCTGGGACTGGTACAGCCCTTCAATGATAGATAACATGTGCACCATAGTTAACTGCACGAGTGCATTCTAAGAGGTTCAGGCACAGAGGCGCTTTTAAAGGCAACAATAGAGAAATTTATATAAGATCTGATGTCTAGTTGGTATAAGCTTACTACTAATAGAGGTGACATAGATGCTGGCTAGATGTCTACAACATCGTATCTGGTTTGCTACAGTGCATGGTTACAGAAACTTGTGCATATGTGTCAGGACACCCATGGGGTAAACATAGAACATGAAGGAAGTTCTGTTTTATAGAAAGTCTCTGACAAAGGATTATTGCATATGAGTTTTTGGCTTTAACTATTTCTGGACTCTAATTTTGTGTAGATCTGCCAAGAACTATTTTACCTTGGTATCAGCAACTTTCACCCTTTCTTCTTTGTCTAAAACAGCTATCTTTTTTTGGATGGTTAAAATTTTGAGTCTCATGGATTATCTTTAATGTTACTTCGTTTTGCTCCCCTCTGATTGCTGTACTTAAAACCATCCATGACTGTTCCTCACACTTTAAATGTCATTTCCCCCAAATGCACTTCATTCTTCTACTTTCCCTTTCCTCTTTGCTATTAAAGAAAAATAAACCTACTTACCAACCAACCAACCAACCAACCAACCAACCAACCAACCAACCAAGTAACCAACCAACCAACCAACCAACCAACCAAGTAACCAACCAACCAACCAACCAAGTAACCAACCAACCAAGTAACCAACCAACCAACCAACTAACCAACCAACCAAGTAACCAACCAACCAACCAACCAAGTAACCAACCAACCAACCAACCAACCAAGTAGCCAACCAACCAAGTAACTAACCAACCAACCAACCAACTGCCTGACCAAACAAACAAACAAAAAATAAGCACCTTGCAGCTGCCATAAAGCACTTGCCGTGGGAAGGCTCTGAGACATTCAAACAATATAGTAACATCCCAGCATGTCCATATAATTGGAACTAACATGTGAGTTATTATGCTAAGATGGTATATGACATAATCAAATTCTGTTTAAAGGGTTTTGGATTGCAGAGAGTTAGTCACCAGTATTGGTAATATCAGAAAAAATCCTCCAGCTGAGCTCTAAAACTAAAGTAGAAAAAAGATCATTCCAATCAGAGGTATAATGCACATCTTTGAGAGAACATGGCATAGTCATATTGGTTGATATCAAAAGCTAGATCTAAATGGAGATGAGACAAAAAAGTGTGTAGATAATAGAACTTCTTATATTTTCTCTTCCTTGGTGAGAAGATGGGAGACTTTGAAATATTTACATAAGAAATAAAAATCTTACTTCTAATTCAATTCATTCTCATTCCCTGACCCTCCAGGTGTATCTATTAGCCTTATAAAGCTCAGGTTGGCCTCAAATTATGGAGTCAGGGATGATCATGAACTTGCCTCTGCCTCCTAAATGCTGAAATTACTGGCTTCCAGCTTCATGCCTGGCTTATGTGGTGTTGGAATTGAACTGAAGGCCTAGTGTATTCTAAACAAGCATTGTCAACTGAGCTACACTCCCAGATATTTATTTGTAGTTTAGAAAATGCTGTTCTAGATACTGTTCTCAGGAAGCTAACATGATTAGTTCTATGTTGGAAGCTGTGAGAGAACAGAGAGGAGAAGCACTTAGGATCCATAGGACATGGTGACTCAATGGGTCCTAGGGATAATGGAGATGATGAACTTGAAACAAACATCTTGACCTTATTGTATAAGAGACAGTAGAGGCTATCGGAGAACTTGAGCTCACTTAGGAGAAAGCTGAGCATAGAAATTTAATATTGAAAAAGAGATTGTCTTCCTCCT
>NW_022196905.1:214035112-214063871 GCF_008632895.1 Mastomys coucha
TGAAATCCAAGTCCCTGATTCTGACAGGGTTACTAGGTAATACAAATGCGTTAGGCAGCAGCTTAGCTTGACCTACCAGAGCCTACTCCTCCATGGTGGGGCTCGGAGTCAGGAGTCACCACAGGGAAAGCACAGTAAGGCACAGGACCTGAAGGTGTAGAGTTAGGTAAATGTAGGAAGGAGGTCGTGTTCACTGAGCACCAGCCTTGGTACCTGCCAGTCTAGTGCCTCTTGTTATGGTTTTGGATTATAACTGAGGATCTTTGGGAAGATCGTTGGAAGAAGTAATTTTTCTTTTTTAAAGATATACAAAGTTATTACCATGCAAATCCCTCCAAAAGCACATGAAATTTCTCCATTGTGTTTGAAACAGGCCTATGTTCCTGTCAAATCACAACACATAGGCAGAGCTAGTAAATCAAATGGGCCTTTGCTTGACTCTAGAAATACTGACATGTTTTTAAAAGAATGTTTCCTGAAAATACAGTTGTTCTAGGTAACTGTTGGGGATTATGCTGATGAGGAACTATTTTGCAAGGTTATTTTAGCACATCTGTACATTTATCCTATTCTTTCCTTTTTATTTGTATGGACTATAATGACACAGCATAAGAAATTCTGAGCTATGTTCATTTTTCAAAAACTTTCTTTATTAACATCACTAGACTATTTTGAGAACTAAATAAAAACAGTAAAATTTGTTTGGCAGCTTCTAGCAAGAAAGCTATTAATCATCTATATACACATTGAAAAGACTTTTCTTGACTTCTGTTAGTGTGAGAAAGTACAAATCCATACAGTGCTCACAGTAGGGCTGCAGCTACCCTAGCTGTGCAATGTTCTGCTTTGTCAGAACATACCAGCTGTTTTAATATAAAAATTCTTAAGGAATTGACTCAGTTTGTATTAAATTTTAAAGTAATTATAGTTCCAAGTCTACCCTTTAAACATATTGGTTTACTTTATGTTTTGTCTCTCGATTGTGAATATGTGATTAGATTTTTATGGATTTTCTCATAAAAACTGTGTTTATTATTTTTATCAGATAATGTATGGTGTCTCTCTAAGATCTTATAATGTATTGAATCATGAACAAAGCTGTTTTATTCACATACTTTATGCCCAGAGATTGTAATGCATACAAATTGATGCACATACTTAAAAGATTTGATTTTGTTTCTGAATTTACATTTTAAAAACATAGCTTTCAGAATTTTCTAAATGAAGAAATGCCTTTTTACTTGATAAGCAATGGAACTATTTTGAAATAAATCTTTCATATAAAATTTTAATTATTCACATTTTGATGAGTTGCTTTTGGAAATAAATATTTTATAGTAAAGAAACACAAGCTCATAACATTAAAGGGTCCAATGCTATTTAATCTGCACAAGCAATGGCCTAAGGATTTTTTTCCTGGTGAAATATTTAATGAACTGCCACTTTTCTTACCACTGCTGGGTTTACTGTGACCTAAATTAGGAAGTCTTTTCTTCCTTTACCCTTTAATTTAATTAGTTAATGATTTTGTAGTCAGGAATTCCCCAGAGATGGCAAATTTATTGATACTGTAAATCAACCTCTGGATATAACTTCATGCTGTTAGTTTCATTGATGGTGGATGCAGTGGCCATTATGGTATGGGCAAAGGCTACTGCTGGCAAAAAGGAAGAACCTTACTTGTTTAGGTTTAAGTTGAACAAACTAGAAAAATAATTGGGCTAAAAGTTGTAATAGTTAATATCTATTGTCACCTTAACTGGACTAAGCTGACTGGATGAGTAGGGCACACTTCTGGGTATGTCGTGCATGGATTTTCCTACTGATACCACGAGAATGTGGACTTCAGTGGATCCATCCCTTGATGGATTGTTGATACAGCACTACAGGCAGGTGGTGAAGTGGGCAGTGGGGTCCTTGGAAGAAGGAATTTACTGGTGGCATGTGTAGATGGCTGTGTTCTGCCTTGGCAGTTTCTTGTGTCTTCCTTTTTTTTTTCCTTGCTTGTCATATTGTGAACTTCTCTGTCTTACTAAATCATCCCTGCCATCATGGGGTGGCACCTCTGCAGCCAGGAACCAAACAACTGGGTGGAATTCTGTAGAGGATCAAGAATATTCAGAAAGTTTCTAAGTATAGATGAAGAATATACTACATCTTATAAAATTGTGTGAAGATATTGGGGTGGCCCAAAATGACACTATCATAGATCTGTAGCTCAAGAAACAGAGCTAGGAATATCTTTATCTGAAAGAATGAGCTATAGAAAACTTCCATTTTGTGTTGACATAAGGTTTACTGGGGGGCTAGAGAGATGACTCCGTGGTTAAGAGCACTGACTGGTCTTCTGAAAGGTCCTGAGTTCACATCCCAGCAACCACATGGTGGCTCACAACCATCTGTAATGAGATCTGATACCCTCATCTAGGTTGTCTGAAGACAGCTACAGTATACTTACATATAATAAATAAATAAATCTTAAAAAAAAAAGTTTACTGACCATATGGGTAACTCTGGAACTCTAACCCAGACTTTGCTAATTTGCATTTTTGAAAATCTTTTTAGGTTTTAACAACATTACTAGTATTTCTGCCTAACAGTGTTTTCAACCTTTCTTCCCATCCTAACCTTCATTAAAATTTTCACAAAATGTTAATAAATTAAAATTATATTTCACTAGAACATACATTTTCTATCTTCCTGTTCTTTTATTTTTTTAATGCCACATTGAAGATCAAAACCAGAGCTTTGTGAGCCGTATCATGTGCTCTATCCCTGAGCTAAACCATTAATTCTAGAATAAATGTCTTTAAAATAAAATTTTATGACAATCAACAAAAGAATTCAGAGAAAATGAGGCTAATAATACAAGCAAAATATTTAAAATTGGACAGTACAGATAAAAGTTACTGTTTACTTATCTGAAGTTAACAAATTCCTGTGGTTTTTAACTGCAGAACGAGAAGAAGACAATGATATGCAGTAAAAGTAATTCCAAAAGATAAACTGGTGTCCGTGCTTATCTTTTCCTTTATTTACATTTTCCCTTTCTACTTCTGAATATTCTTTAACCAAGGAACACCAAAGCCTTAAGGAATAAAATAATTAACAAAAACATGAAACTGGTTTTCTCATATGGGACACCAGGCATGTACAGCACCCACCCCTCAAAGATAAAGAAAGAAACATGGTGAGCCCATAGTGGTTACGCAGTTTATTGTGTAGAAAGAAGTTTTAGGCTTCAGTTCTGGGAGGGGGGATCTATCTCTTAAGTTGAGGTGTAGCTCAAGTCAGAAATGACTAAAAAGGTTTGAGTTTGAAGAACAGAATGTATATGAAGAGCAACATGAAACAAATCAGAAGTGTGTCATGGCTCCCTCCTATTTAAATTGAATACCAATAGAACATGTACACGATGAAAATAGTCAAAGCCAGGAAAGTACTAGTTAAAGGTTCAAAGGAGACAACCTGTGTATGGTGCAGGCTATGAACTATTCTTATTTCTACTAGCCAGCACAGGCAGTTTTCCAGTTCTCAAGGGGTGTTGAGTAAACATGAAGGATTTTCCTTAAGACTAGGATAATGTCACCCCAAGTAGAGGTCAACAAGCTTTCTGTTAAAGGACCAGGTGATGAATGTTTTAGACTTTCATATGTATGGCTCTGCTGATTCTCTTTCTGTAACCTAGTTTCTCCTCCAGTTTAACATCCTCATTTTTCCATGTCCTTTCTCAACAAAAGTCTTTAACAAACTGCCATTCTGTTGAAAAGAACCTTCCCTAGCTTACAGATTGCTTTTACTTCTACTGTGCCTGATGAGATCAAAATTGTCAATTATAACAATGGTAACTTTTCACCTCTTTGTCACAGTTGCAGTTTTGCATTGGTTTATATAATTGTTTTTATCAACATCTATCTCTTTCTCTAGAACATAATTAGAAGGCCATGTATATACACTATCATTTATTGGAATACTGGCACAAAGCATATTTCTTGGTATATGATAAGCACTTTTTAAAAAATTCTGTGGCCAAAGCCACCATGGAGAAGTACTACTAAACCTATGACAAGATTGGCTTCAATGCTGATGAAACACATGATAAAGTTAAAAAGTGTGTTGATGAAGTCTTAGGTGAGGGCTAATGTCAGAATATCAACCAGTGGACCACAAACAATGGAGCAATCTCTAAAACATTTGGTTAAACTGAGAAAAGCCTATACATTGTGACTTGTGCAGTGGTCTAGCAGAATTCATATGCATTTCATACATCGGTCTTGTGTTTTGGAGATGCTACATCTGATAGAATCTGTACTGTAAGATGGGGGAACTATACCATGAATTGCATTAGTAATGTTTTTGACATCATAATTGTCCTGTAACCAACTAAATATGTTGGGATAAAGCCATTAACTTAAGTTTGCAAGTGTATTCTTTCTAATAATGTGCTAGATGACAATGTGTCTCAAAACTATCAGTAAGAAATGGGATGATGTAAGCAAAACTCTCAAAGTAAAGAAGGACTTGGCAGATTATCTCATATTCCATAGAGCATCACTTAAATATGTAAACATTAGCCCAAAGTTAAATGCAGAAATATCCACTGACAAGCCTTTCACTAGCATTGTGGGACCCACAGGGAATATTTATTCAAACTAGAAAACACAAATATGTGAACAAAAAGATGCAAGAATAATTTTGGAGAAAACTATATGAATTCACTAATATCTTTCTAGTTTATTTTAATTTCTTTACTTCATTGAATTAGAAATAATATTTGATAGAAAGTAATTTTGACCATGGTCAGTGTTATAATTCTAGCTATGACTAACCTAATTAGTTTTCCTAAGAACTGGTAAATCCATTTTTTCAAAAGTTGAGGTTCTTGCATTTACACTTGAAGTGGAGGTAAATCTGATAACCCAATTTCCTTGTTAAATAAAAACATTTAGGTCTGTGAGCAATAGTATATGACTCAGACGAGGGCGCTACAGTCCACTCACTCCATGAAGTCTATTGAATTCTAGTGAAGGTGTGCTCTGCATACTTCCTGTTAGGCATGGCAGCTCTCAACATAGTGTTCAAGTATTAAGTTTCTTTTGGCAACTGTGTGCTTGGGAAACTAATGTTTACATTTGAAGAAGAACAGAACAAAGAAAGGAAAAGTGTCTGGACTTTAATGGAGAACTAGCTAAAAGGAAAGTGCTTATTGGTGACAGAATTATAGATGTAATTTTTAAGAGTTTCCTCTGACAAAGTAAAATATAACTAGTGAGAATAATTTAAAATACTTAAGTGGAGTTAGGACTAGAGTCTAATATACATTAAAAGTGAGCAATCAGTAGGTTACCTGATATCTAGGGGCTAATGAAATATAGTTAAATTTATTTAGTTTTATTTATTTTTTTGAAAAAAATGGAAATTATGGCATTTATTTTTTACAAGCAATATGGAAAAAGAGTAGATATCAGCAATATGATTTTCTTGCAGTCCTCAAATAGGGTTTTATTTTTCCATTCATTTTTTAAAAATTTATTTATATTTTTACTTATTTACTTTACATCCTGCTCACTGCCCTCTTCCTGGTCACCTCTTCCCACAATCTTTTCCCCCATCTCCATCTCCTTTCTCCTCTGAGTCTCCCTGGCTATTCCCTGGCATATCAAGTTTCCACAAGGTTAGGCACATCCTCTCCCACTGAGGCCAGACAAGGCAGCCCAGCTAGAAGAATATATTCCACAGACAGGCAACAGCTTTTTGGATAGCCCTCCTCTCCAGTTGTTCGGGACCTACATGAAGACCAAGATGCATATCTGTTATGTGTATGTGTGGGAGGCCTAGGTCCAGCCCATGTATGTTCTTTGGTTTATGGTTCAGTCTCTGAGAGTCCCAAGGGTTTAGGTTAGTTGATTCTGTTGGTCTCCCTTTGGAGTTCCTATCCCCTCCATAAGCCACAATCATTTCTCCTATTTTTCCATAAAAGTCCCCAAGCTCCATCTACAGTTTGGCTGTTGATGTCTGCATCTGTCTTAAGAGGCAGATGGAGGAAGGGAGCTGAATGGGAAAGGAAATAAGGAGGAGAATTGGCGTGTGTTCTGGATCAGGTATGGGAGAGACAGGAGAAATAGCCAAATGTCTATGAGAATGAGTGAAAAATCTGCAACTGGTCAGGGTTGGGAGGTAGGGGGCATCTCCAGGATGAGACAGAGTCCTGGGATAAGGGAGGTGCCCAAGAATCAATGGAGGTATCCTTAGCTGTGACTCACAACATTGAGGATATGGAACTTGAAGAGGCCACCTCCTATACCCTGGCAGAAACCCAGATGGAGCGGTAAGAACACCAACCCACCCACAAAAGTTTCCACCCAAAATTTATCCTGTGTACAAGAAAAGCAGGGATAGGGCGATGGAGCAGAGACTGAGGTAACAGCCATCCAATAAGCAGCCCAACTTGAGACCCATCCCACGGGCAAGAACCAATCCCTGACATTATTAATGATTCTCTGTTATGCTTGCAGGCAGGAGTCTAACATGGTTGTCCGCTGAGAGGCTGACTCAGATAGTTAAAATTATTAAGAAAATCAAATATAAATATTAGGGTAGACAGGTGGAGACCAAATGCAAAGTTAGTCTGCCCTTTAACCTTGAAAATGAAATCAATTTTGCATATTACCACTGACACCCAATCCATGTAAGGGCTTTGAATCACAATTCACTGAAATTAAGATAAAGAAAAGCTTAGTATTAGTGGCAAGTGTATCAATACAGATGTATGCAGGATTGATATTTTACTAAATCACTGTAATGATAAAAATGGAAGGATAGGGTTTAGTGGAGTGATACATAGTTTTGGCACGTCAGATATTCTTTGTGCATTACATGTTGAGGTTTTGTCTTTTACTGTTTATCATAATGCTAAATGGTGGCCTGCAAGATTTGGAGTCTGGATGAAGCCTGAGGGACCCTGCCTCCAGTTGATTCTGATTGGTGAATAAATATGCCAGCAACCAATAGCTGGTGAGAAAAGATGTAGGTGGGGTTTAGGTTTCCCTGGCTAGAGACCATGAGGAAGGGGCCAGGAAGGAAGAGAGTCACCATGGGATTGAGAAAAATGTGACCCAGAGGGCTGCAAATTGGGTTAAGAGCAGCCAAGATGGAATATATTTATTTTTTTCTTACTACAATTACCTTAGCATTACTTTATGCTACTGGTCCTTGTGCCTCTGGAGATTATAACAGTGGCCAAACTATCTGTGCAGTTAGAGTTTATATTTTATTATTGTTATTGAACTCTCAGATGAAAATAATCAACTCGTATCTTGTGAGCTTGCTAACTGATATTTCCAGCTAAAAATTATCTCCCTGAATGTAAAATAAAAAATTATATAATTCTAGGTACATTGCTTAGTTAATTGGAAGTCATGAGTTCACTTCCCAGAACCCTTGTGAAAATGCTGGATACAGTAGTTTCCACTTGTAATCTAGTGCTCTTCATGGGACATCCTGTCTCAAAGAAAAGATGAAGAGCCCTAAAGAATGACACCTGACACCTGAGGTTACACTGACCTCCATAGTATGTGCAGAGTAAATACACACACACACACACACACACACACACACACACAGGACCAAAACCAGTCCCCCACACTAAGGCAGTATTTTTTTTAACACAATTCTACCTACCTGGAGAAAGAATGAGATCCATGGTTACTGAGATTTTTTTTTTTTTTTTTTTTTTTTTTTTTTTTTTAAGATATGAGGGGCAACGTTTATGAATTAGTTAAGAGTTTCTTGATGAATTCAAGATGAATAACCAGGGGTGAGACCAGTGATTGATGAATGGGTATTTGAGTAGATTTAGTTGAAATCAGAGATGGTAATTTGTTTTAGATTGTTAAGTCAGAGGTTATATTAACATCTCATTTACCAAGCTGTTGTTAGGTCCCAAAGAAACTGGGACTAGTTTCATTCAGGGTACTTGTGGCTCCTCCCAGCACTTCTGGCCCAGCCTCCTACTCTAAATCTCTCTAGGCTAATGGCTGGCCCTTCCCCAGCCTGATCTCTATATAACCTAGTCATTGCAGCCATATCATCTCTCAGCTCCTGGCTTTCTCTTGGCCTCTTGGTCCATTACTTTTCTGTTGGTTTGCTTGCCCTCTGTCTTACCCTAACTCTCCTTCTTCCTATTCCCATGGCTTGGTTCATTTTGGACTCTTTCAGATACTTCTGGTTGTTCTGTTCCTAATATCTAGATTAAAACCCATCTCCTCAACCATACCTAGGAGCCATCAACTCCTCATTTTCATTCAACGTTTTTTAGGGATAATTACTCCTGGATGCTTCATAGACAGCTTTAGCTTTCAGTCATTGTTTCTAATAGCTTTGATTGGAGTGTGCTTAGCTCTGAATCCTGAGTTGCAAAGCACTTCTTGATTAAGAATGATCTTTGTGTCACCTTTCCCTCAACTTTCTTCTTACAAGTTTCCAGGTATTTTTCCATTTTTATTTTTATTCCACCCTGTCCTTGAAATATAAGGGGCCACATAGAACGTTTTGCCTCGAGTTGTCACGCTCACGATTTGGCTAGTTCACAGTTCACAGGCAGAGCACAGAGTGGCATTCAATCTTAATCAGGAGTCCACAGGATAGGCAAGTGGAGTGCCTAGCATCCTGGCGAGGATTTGACATTAATCACCAGAAAGATTTATTTGGTAGCTGAAATTGTGGAAAGAGTTGAGTTTGTCTAAATTATAAAACAAGATTGAGCCCTAGAAATAAATACTTTAGGTATCAATAGAAAATGAAAGCTTTGGCCATGCATAAGTCCATTCTCTACATATAGAACAAGTCAGTCTCTAAAGGAGAATTCATTTCATTTAACAGTTTCAGTACCTGCCATGTGGCTGTTGAAGACCACTTACAGTAAACATGGAAGGACTACTCACATTCACTCAGTGCAGAATGTTTAAGTTCAGCTCCCTCGGAAACAGAGTCTGAGATGAAGGTTTATTTGCAAGAGCTGTTAGAAACAACGCCTACAAAACAGTGAGGGAAATGCTGAAGTATGATACATTTGCGCATGATCTCCTAGAGAGCTCCAGAGCTAAGCCTGCCATTCACAAATGGTTAAAGACACAGGGAACAGACAAGTCTTTCCCTGCTTACAATAAACAGAAATTCAGTGTAGGCCTTGGTTAGGATGAGCTGTATCCTCAGAGAATTTTATTTACTGAAGGCAATTTCTGGAAAGAGCCTTAGCTATGAGCCACCAATAGATAACATCTTTTGCAGTTGCAAAAATAAATCCTCTAATCCTTAAAGCTGCATCTAAGCAGTACATCATAGCATTCATCACTAAGAATATTTTGGAGGGTGGAGAAAAGCTGAATAACAGTGCAATTTGTTTTCCTTCCATGTGCATGTACATGTGTATAATAACTTTATTGGTATCTATTTGCATACCACATACTCCATCCTTTATACAGTTCAATAGCTTTACATGTATTAACAAGCCCGTCAATCTCAACATAATTTTAAAGCATTTTGATACTCCTAAACAAAACCCTGCACTTCCTATCTGTCATTCTCCTAGATCCCTCATCTCCTCACCCTCAGGCAAACACTCTTTTATCTACTCACTTGCTTGCTTTAAAGATTTCATATAATCATGATTCACATAATCATTTTATATAATTATGGTTAGAATTTTGTGACCAGAATTTTTCATTTAGCATGATGTTTTAAATTCTGTTCTGTAGTGTAAAGCAGTACTTCCGTTCTTTTTGTTGCCAATGTGGTACATCTAGGCAATGTAATATTGTGAATCAACTTTTATCTATTAACAGTTTGTAAAGATTTTTCACTTTGGGGCTATTGTGAATAATTCTGCTATGAACATTAAAGTGCAACTGATCTTATGGACATATTTGTCATGAGTGTGTCATTGGAATTGGTGGGTCATATTATACTTTCATTTAAACATTTAGGGAATTGACACACTATTTTCAAAGCAGCTGCTTTATTTTTCATTGTCATGAGCAGCGCATTAGGGGTCCTGTTTTGTTACATTGTCAACATTTGCTATTATGCCTTTTTACTAAAGCTATTTTTCTTGATGATGAGTATAATATAGTTTTTCATTATAGATTTTATTTGTAACATAGCTTATTGGTATTCTATGCTTTTCACTGAAATAATGACTAACATTGAGTATCTTTTTATGCACTTGTTGACCATTTGTATGTTTTTGAAAACAACTTTAGTTAGATCTTTTGCTTATTTTTCAAAGTATGTAGTTTTTGTATATTTTCTATATTTGTACTGTTATATTTATATACATGTCACTTAGCAGACACATGATTTGCAAAATAAAGTTTTCTTTTCTCTTTCTTTTCACATGACTTTTCTCTTTCTTTGTCATGTCCATGGAAGCACAAAAAATATAATTTTGTTAATATACAGATAAACAATGTTTTTTTCTTTTGTTGTAAGTTGTTTGGAATCAAATCTGAGAAGTTATTCCCTAACCCAAGGTTCAAAAGAACTTCTTGAATCACAAAATAATATGATAGAAAGAAAAGCAGAAAGGATTATGTGCTCTATGTTAGATGCAAATATAACTCTGGGCAGAGAAAATCCCAAATTCTGTGTGGGAAGCTTTGTTTCAATCCATTTCACACCTTATTTTATGCCCACATTGTTCATTATTTAGACATAGAGATAGTGTACTGGCTAGTTTTGTGTGAACTTGACACAAGCTCATTAGAGAAGAAAGAGCCTCAGTTGAGGAAATACTTCCATGAGATTCCACTGTAGGGCATTTTCTCAATTAGTGATCAAGGTGGGAAGGCCCAGCCCTTGGTGGATGGTGCCATCTCTGAGCTGGTGGTTCTGGGTTCTATAAGAGAGCAGGCTGAGCAAATCAGGGGAAGCAAGCCAGTAAGTAGCACTCCTCCATGGCCTCTGCATCGGATCCTGCCTCCAGGTTTCTGCCCTGTTTGGGTTTTTGTCCTGGC
Source organism: Mastomys coucha (assembly GCF_008632895.1). Classification (NCBI taxonomy): domain Eukaryota; kingdom Metazoa; phylum Chordata; class Mammalia; order Rodentia; family Muridae; genus Mastomys; species Mastomys coucha. The sequence goes on from NW_022196905.1 coordinate 214,046,125, forward strand.
TTCCTTTAGTAATGAAGAGCAATGTAGAAGCATAAGCTGAATAAACTCTTTCCTCTCCACCTTGCTTTTTGGTTATGGTGTTTCATCATAGCAATAGAAACTCTAAGATTCATAGGTAGATAATAGAAGACAATTAATAGATGATAAATAGAAAATAAGTAACCAGATTGATTGACTGAGTAACTAATTCATTAAACAGTTTGTATTAGTTACATGAGAAAAAGACTTCCAAGTAAAATGACAGACTAGACACTCTATCTCTGTGACCCAATAAAGGAGAAGAGTCAGAATGAGAAAATATAAGACCATGCCACAAAGAGACAGAAAAAAAAGCTTCAACAAATAATAAAAATAGTGAAAGAACAACCTGATAGTATGAGAAAAAAGATGGGCAGCCCACTAAAATATAAACCAAGCTGGATATAGCTCCAGAGCACAGCTCTCCAGTGAGATGTGGGTGGCAGAAGCCTCTTCCAAAAGTCAAACCAGGAAACTAGTGAAAAATGACGAGCTGGCTTACCCCCAGGACAAGCCAATAGCCCTTAGCAGGCTCAAGACCAATTACAGATTTTGTGAGATATGGCAGTAATTCCCCTGGGAGACAGTTCAGTAGTAAAGAATAATCAAATTTTGTCACTTTGTGTGACTTGGATTGCAATAGCCAGTTTCCTCTCAAGAAATTTGATCTAATTTGGGAATCTAGGTTTAACCTGTCATGGTCCTGAGAGGCATTTGTGAAGAAAGGGCCAAACACTGACAAGTCAAAATTTGCTGGTGGCAGGAAGCTCAGTTCATGTAATGAAGTACATCTACACTCAGTGACTGACATCAGACCTTATCAACCGAGAATAGCCCTTGAGCCTGAAGTGAGTAGATGAGACAATCTTTAAAACCATCTTTGACTGCTCATTGCTATAGCATCTGTGAATACTTGATAATCACATCTGCATTTCTCTAATGGAGCAGGGCTATCAACACTTTTGCTGTTTAGAAAATACAAAGAGAAGTCCTCCACCTTTACCCATTTCAGTTCTGTTGTGGCTACCTCAGCTTCTAACAAATTCAAAGACAACTGCCTCCCTAGTTAGCATATCAGATATCTCATGGGTACAGCCTGTGGAGTTTTGGAAGAATGAGAGAATTGCCCAACCTATAGCCCATAAAAGGAAGTGATTATAAGCAACAGAGGCTCCTGATACCAAAAAGAAGAGAAGCTACTAAAGCACATGGCTATGAAAGACCCTGGACACATGTCCCAATATGGTCTCAATACCAGCATAAACCACACAGAAGCTGTTCAGTTTAATGAGGTCCCAATAATAAACAAACAAACAAACAAAAACAGCCTGAGCTATTGGTATTCTGAAGTAGAAGTTTCTGGTGTCTCTGGAGACTCAGTTGTGTCATGTGATGTTTTTCTGGAAGCTGTCTTGTGAGAGGGCATGTTTTGCTGGAGTGGATCTTGAGAGGATGCATGATGTTTAGAAAGAATGTAAGTATAACCCCATGGAGAGTGGGAGGGCACTCGTGCATTGGTTCACCTTATAGTGCTTTGCTGTCTGTATAACCCCATGGAGAGTGGGAGGGCACTCTTGCATTGGTTCACCTTGCAGTGCTTTGCTGTCTTTGCTGATCTTCATTTGCTTGTCATGACTTTGTAGAGAGAAACTTGCCAGAGAACTTTTTGTGGTATTTAGGCTGCTTCTTGCTACTTGAACTGACTCATGCCAATTCAGCAGAGCTTCTCGGTTTCTCCTGGACGGAGCTGCTGATTCTGATTTGTGTTTGGTGTTTTGCACTGATAATGAAGATTGGAATTGTCCCAAAGAACTACTTCTAAACAGGCCCACATCCCCCAAGTCCTATTAACCTTTCTTATCCCCTACCTGTGGTAGGTAGGCTAGAAGGGAGGTTGAAGCACTTAAGAACCTTTATTATAGTCAGTTTACAAAAAAACTAAGCCTACAGAGTTTTGTTCAGCAAGTTGTCTCCTGTGTTAATGCATTCAATGTTTGCCCCTACTTTATCTTCTAGCAAATTTAATGTATCTGGTTTTATGTTGAGGGCTTTGATCTACTTAAACTTGAGTTTTGTGCAAGGTAATAGTATCAATATATTTGCATTCTTCTACATACCCATGTATGTATGTAGTCCGGTCAGACCAGCATAATTTGTTAAAGATGCTTTCTTTTTCCATTGTATAGTTTTGGCTTTTTTTGTAAAAATGTCAGGTGTTCATAAGTGTGTGGACTTACATCTGGATCTTGGATTTGATTCCACTGATCAGTCTGTTGTTTTTATGCAAATACCATGTATTTTTTATTATCATTGCTCTGTAGTACAGCTTAAGATTAGGGATGCTAATATCTTTAGAAGTTCTTTTATCATATAGGATAGTTTCAGATACCCTGAATTTTTTGTTTTTCAATGTGAAGTTGAGTGTTGTTTCTTCAAGGTCTGTAAAGAATTGTTTTGGAATTTTGATGACAATTCCATTGAATTGGTAGATTGATTTTGGTAGAATGGCCATTTTTACTATGTTAATCCCACAGATCCATGAGTATTGGAGATCTGTCTTCTGATACCTTCTTCAATTTCTTTCTGCAAAGATGGGAAATTCTTCTCATACAGGTCTTTCATTTGCTTTGTTAGAGTTACACTAAGATATTTTATATTATTTGTGGCTATTGTGAAGAATGTTGTTTTCCTTATTTCTTTCTCAGTCTGTTTATCGTTTGTAACAGGAAGACTGATGTTTTTGAGTTAATTTTGTATTCAGCCGCTTTGTGGAAACTGTTTATGAACTGTGGGAGTTTCCTGGCAGAATTTTTGAGGTCACTTATGTATACTATCACATCATCTATGAATGGTAATACTTTGACTTTTTCATTTCCAATTTTTATATCCTTGATCTCCTTCAGTTGTCTTATTGTTGTAACTAAAACTTCAAGTCCTATATTGAATACAGAGAGAGTTGAGAGCTGTGGGGCACAAGGACTGTGACAATAGAGGAACTGGCATGAAACTGGCAAGATAGAGCATGTTCAAACCCTGGAAATCTCAAAACTTGAGACCGGCAGAAGTGGAACTAAATCCCTTCCTATTTCTGTGCCTGCCTTGGAGCACTAACCCAAAGACCCCCAACTATGTGGTCACAGGTAGTCAGTCACATAGTATACACCTGGAATTCTTCTCCATGCAGATAGAGCTTCACCAGCATCTGAGCCTCAGACCGACTGCCTGACACTGTATTTCTCATCTTGCCAGAAACTCTATCTTGCCAGTTTCATGCCAGTTCCTCTGTTGTCACAGTCCTTATGCCCCACAGCTCTTAACTCTCTCTGTAGAATGCATTTCCCCCCAAATTCCCATCTTACTTCCCAAGGCTCAGATAGTCCCTGTCTATATGGAATAAAGTACACGAGTTATTTCACCAAGGATCGTTTTGAGACTGTTTTTGCTGAGCTATAACACTTGGGGGAAAACTCTCTTCCCCCATGCACTTATCATTGATCTTTTGGACTCACCTGTTGGCCAGGTCCCTTTTGCTTGAAGAGGTTCACATCAGAGCACAGGCCTCCAGCATTAGTGCTGCACCCACAACTGCCTCTGGACATGGGACTCAGGCTACAGGCCCACCACCTGAACTTCATTACCCCCCTTTTAAGAGCTGTAACATTATTTCAGCATTCCCAGCTGTACTGGAATTCTGTGGACCCCATTCATACAATTTAAAACTATTGGTTAAATAAATATGGCTACAGCCAATTACTGGGGAGAATAAAAGACGTGGAGTTTGAGTTAATGGGCTGGGTTCACAAGTAGGGACCATGAGGGGAGAAAGGAGGAAGAGGAAGAAGAGGGAGGGAACAGAATATCTTCCTTAGATATGATAGACCGAGAGCATGTACCTGAATGCAATGGACCTTGAGAACAGGCTGGTGGAACAGAAATAACTCAGGAAGACCCAAACAGCAAGTATTAGGGGAACCCAGCAGGGAATTAAGTCTAGTGATTAGAAAATTAAATTAGGGGTAATCCTCCAGTAATTTTGCAAAAGCTAAATAAATGAATAATAATAGTCTGAGTCTCATTTATTTGGAAGCTTGTTTAGGACAAGAATAAATATACTAATTTATAGAAAATCTATATTATTAGATACTAGAGTGGATAGAAGTTTGCTTCTTGGGTCTGTTTGCTTGGGAACTCTTTTTCCAGCCATTCACTAGAGGTAATATATATCTTTGGTGCTGACGTGTGTTTCTTCTATGCAGCAGAATGACGGGTCTTGTTTTCACATCCATTTTGTTACCATTTGTCTTTTTACTGGGGAATTGAGTTCATTGATGTTGAGAGATATTAATGACCAATGGTTTGTTTGTTTATTTAATGGTGATGTGTGTGTGTGTGTGTGTGTGTGTGTGTGTGTGTGTGTGTTTACCTTTTGGCTTTTAGAGTCTCTGTTGAGGAGTTGGGTGTAATTCTAATATGTCTGTCTTTGTGTGTTACTTGACCTTTTCCCCTTGCAATTTTAATATTCTTTTTTGTCCTGATTTTTAGTGTTCTGATTATTATGTGTCAGAAGGATTTTCTTTTCTGGTCCAATATATTTGGTGTTCTGAATAAATGTAATGCCACTTTTATTTCTTCTGAGAAAGGGATGAGATGAGAGTCATACTCAAGCTTTATGAATACATGGCTTGGGCTAAACCCAGAGCATTTCTATCTAATTATCCTTAGGCCTAGGCCTGGAATCTCTAGCCTCCATTCAATCTTTCTTGTGCAAGTCTGGACTTTGAAGGCTTCAGCTTCCAGCCTCCATCTGCTAACCTAGGCCATAAGGTTTTTACTTCTGAGACTTACTGCTGAATAAAGTCACCCATTCTAGCTCCTTCTGAACTCTGGTTGGTTGGTACAACTCAACTGTTTTGGCTCAAACATCTCTCTAAGATGACTGATTCAAGTTGGTTTTTCTTAGCTTCTGACTGAATTGTTCTGCTTAGAAAGACTGCCTCTGAATTCCATTAACTGAACTGCTCTGACCTGCTTCTGTTCTAAACTGAGTTCAACTGTGCTCAATTGCATTAAACTGTACTAAGCTGTACTGAACTGAACTGAAGTGAACTCGACTCTCTCTTCCTTCAATGCTTTTAAATAACCTCTCTTTCCTGTCTGTTCTTATGAAAGTTGGATGTATCCTATCTCTGACTCATTCTGTCAAATATTTTCTCTGATTTGTTACTTTGTCCCCCAATTAATTATCATTTTTTGGGGGATCAAAGGTATATACCAAAGGTATGTCTATATTCTAGCCTGATCATACTATAATCCAGGGCATATCTGCATTCCAGTCAGATCCATAGACCTAAAAGATCTTTGAATGTGATCTCTTGCCAGAGAAGCCATGTTGCTGAATTAGAATTCCTCTATAGTTTTGTAAGCTTCTTGTACATTTATTAGTCATCTCTGTTTAGGTTAGGAAAATTTTCTTACTTGATTTTCTGGGCTTTAGAGTCTAGAATATTTTTTTTCTTCTTTCTCTATTATTCTTAGGTTTGGTCTTTCCATAGTGTCCCAAATTTCCTGGATGTTTTGTATCAGGAACTTTTTAGATTTAAATTGTTTTAATTGATGTACCAATTTCTTCTACTGTATCTTCTATTCTCTTTTCTATCTCTTGTATTCTGTTGGTGATGAGTGCATCTGTAGTTCCTGTTAGTTTATCTAGATTTTTCAATCTCCAGGATTTTCTCAGCTTGTATTTTCTTTATTGCTTCTATTTCCATTTTTAAGTCTCCAACAGTTTTATTCATTTCCTTCATCCGTTCGATTGTATTTCTTGTATTTTTAAAGGAAGTTATTAATTTCTTCTTTAAGGGCCTCTATCAGCTTCCTAAGATTGGGTTTAACATCATTTTCTTGTGTTTCAGCTGTGTTGGAATAGCCAGATCTTTCTGTAGTAGGATGGCTGGGCTCTGCTGGTGTTGATTTCTGAGTTTATCTTTGTTGGCTGGGTGGGTTTTTGTTTGTTTGTTTGTTTGTTTACTTACTGGTCTTCTTGCCTTAGTGGCCTGGAGTTCTGGTGAACAGTGGTTTAGGTCTAGTAAGGTGTTTGCACAGGAGTTTTTGTGGCCTGCATGGACTCTGGAGTTTTGGGTGCTACTCTTGCTTCTGTGGTCTCTAGAACTAGTGTGGCCTTTAGCCTCTGGTGCATTTGTGGCCTTTGGGGAAGCAGGCAGAGTTGTGGTCTACAAAATGGAGCACAGGGGGTGAGAATCAGTGTAGTTTAAAGCTGTTGGGTGTGATTTAAGGGGAGTTGGCAGGTACAGGGCTTGGGGTAGAGTCTTATTTGCTATACCTGATACTGGTAGACCTCCACGAAAGCAGACAGGTTTGTGGTCTGGGATTAAAAAAACAAAAAGAAATTTATTTAACATGTTATTATTACAGTTTTTCTTCTCCCCCCAAAATTGGATGTACTATCCAATTCCTCTCATAATATTTAAATCCACAACATTTCTTTATCTTCTTAGAAAACCAACAGGCATCTAAATAATATCAAATAAGATAAAAAGAAACTAACAAACAAGAAAAATGAGCCAAAGAAAAAGCATAAGAAATATATGTAGATTCAGAGACACAGATATTTATACTCACTGGAATCCCATAAAAAGTAAAACTGAAAGACATAACACATACCCAAAAGGTTAAAAATATGCCCTTTCAAAACTATATGAGACAAGGTATCTCCAAAAATGCCACTGAGATTATTTTGTGTTGACCCTTTACAGCTGGGTATAGATTCTGTCTGTAGTGGTTATTTGTATCCCTAGTGATACTCCATTGCACAGAACTAATTTTTCATTTGTGAATGGTTATCATTGGACATATATTCTGGGTTAGGGATAGAGACATGTATCCACTTCTTGTCTCAGTACTGGAACTCCATCTGGCACAGACACATACAGGTCTTGTCTAGACTTGCTCAGTCTGCTTTTTTAAATTGAGCCTAAGACCATCAGCCCAGGGAACCACCCAAAATGGAGTCCTCTTCCATCAATCACTAATAAAGAAAATACCTTACAGACAGATCTAATGGAGGCACCTTCTCAAACAAAGTTTTCTCCTTTCACATAACTAGTTTGTGTGTCATGTCAAGCTGACATAAGATCAGCCAGCAGGACCATGTACTCCATGCGTCCCTCCCAGAACATGGCCTCCTGAGAACTATCAGTAGCATGAATCTGGCGTGTCAAATCACCAACCAACTGCTTGAGATGAGATGGCTGTTTACCCTCTCTGAGCTTCAGTTCTATGTTCTATAAAGTTTAGGTTTTATTTCTAAAACACCTTTGGTTCTGTCTGTGCCTGGAGCTGATCCTGTGCCACAGCACCCAAAGCTGATCTTGTGCTACAGCTCTCCATAACCAAATACCAGCTGTGAGAGAGCTGGTCTCCACAACTCTCCACAGTTGATACAACTGTGATAACAGGTAAGACCACCAGTTCTGCTCAAATTCGTGGCCCAAGAGGGACCTGCCCAGAACCATCAGGACATAGAAACTGAGGATCAATCTGCACCCCCGGGATGATCCTGAGCCACAGCTCTCCATACTGAAATTTCTGCCAGAGAAAACTGGTCTCCCAGGAGTACTGACATATAGGCTTGCATGAGGGACAAGCCACAGTCAGAGACAGCAAGACCAGTTAACACCAGAGATGACCAGATGGCAAGAGGCAAGAACAAGAACATAAGCAACAGAAACCAAGTTCTGTTCAAAACCCAGTTCTTATACCACAGCGAGCCCTGGATACACCAAGACACCAGAAAAGCAAGACTCTGATTTAAAATCACATCTCATGATAATGATAGAGGACTTTCAAAAGGACGTAGATAACTCCATTAAAGAAATACAGAAGAACACAGGTAAACAGGTAGAAGCCCTTAAAGAGGAAACACAAAAATCCCTTAAAGAATTACAGGAAAACAAAACCAAACACACGTGAAGAAATTGAACAAAACCATCCAGGATCTAAAAATGGAAATAGAAACAATAAAGAAATCACAAAGGGAGACAACCTGGAGATAGAAAACCTAGGAAAGAGATCAGGAGCCACAGATGCAAGCATCACCCACAGAATACAAGAGATAGAAGAGAGAATCTCAGGTGCAGAAGATACCACAGAAAACATTGACATAACAGTCAAAGAAAATGCAAAAAGCAAAAAGCTTTTAACCCAAAACATCCTGGAAATCCAGGACACAATAAGAAGACCAAACCTAAGGATAATAGGTATAGAAGAGAGTCAAGATTCCCAACTTAAAGGGCCAGTAAATATCTTCAACAAAATTATAGAAGAAAACTTGCCTAACCTAAAAAAAGAGATGCCCATGAACATACAAGAAGCCTACAAAACTCCAAATAGGCTGGGCCAGAAAAAAATTCCTCCTGTAACATAATAATCAAAACACCAAATATATTAAGTAAAGAAAAGCAATAAGGGAAAAAGGTCAAATAAAATATAAAGGCAGACCTATCAGAATTACACCGGACTTCTCACCAGAGACTATGAAAGCTAGAAGATCCTGAGCAGATGTCATACAGACTCTAAGAGAACACACATGCCAGCCCAGGCTACTATACCCAGTGAAAGTGTCAATTACCATAGATGGAGGAAACAAGATATTCCAGGACAAAACCAAATTTATACAATATCTTTCCACAAATCCAGCCCAACAAAGAATAATAGATGGAAAACTCCAACACAAGGAGGGCAACTACAAAAATGCAAGAAAAAACAAGAAATAATTTACTTTCAACAAACTTAAAAGAAGATAGCCACACAAACATAATTCCACCTATAACAACAAATTAACAGGAAGCAACAATCACTATTCCTTAATATCTCTTAACATCAATGGACTCAATTCCCCAATAAAAATACATAGACTATCTATTCAATATAGTACTTGAAAAAAGAAATAAAAGCAGTCATTTAAAGTCTCCCAAGCAAAAAAATGCCCAGGGCCAGATGGGTTTAGTGTAGAATTCTTTAAGACTTTAAAGAAGACCTAATACCAATATTCTTCCAACTATTCTACAAAGTAGAAACAGAAGGTACTCTAGTCAATTCATTCTATGAAGCCACAATTACACTGATACCAAAACAACACAAAGACCCAACAATGAAAGATATCAATGTAAGAATACTCAATAAAATTCTCACAAACTGAATCCAAGAATACATCAAAATTCTCATTCACCATGATCACGTAGGCTTCATTCCAGGGATGCAGGGTTGGTTCAATATACAGAAATCCATCAATGTAATCAACTACATAAATTCAAAAAGAAAAAAACCCACATGATCATTTCATTAGATACTGAAAAACAATTGACAAAATTCAACATCTCTTCATGTTCAAAGTCTTAGAAAGATCAGGAATTCAAGGCTCATACCTAAACATAGTAAAAGCAATATACAGCAAAACAGTAGCCAACATCAAGCTAAATGGAGAGAAACTTGAAACATTCCCATTAATATCAGGGACTAGAGAAGGCTGCCAACGCTCTCCCTATCTATTCAATGTAGTACTTGAAGTTCTAGCTAGAGAAATTAGACAACAAAAGGAGGTCACAAGAATACAAATTGGGAAGGAGGAAGTCAAGGTATCACTATTCACAGATGATATGATAGTATACATAAGTGACTCCAAACATTCTACCAGAGAGCTCCTACCACTGATAAACTACTTCAGTAAAGTGGCTTGATATAAAATTAGGTCAAACAAATCAGTAGACTTCCTATACTCAAAGGAAAAACAGGCTGAGAAAGAAATTAGGGAAATTGCACCCTTCACAATAGGATCGAAGTATCCACACTTTGATCTTTCTTCTTGAGTTTCTTGTGCTTTGGGAATTGTATCTTGGGTATTCTGACCTTCTGGGCTAATATTCACTTATCAGTAAGTACTTACCATGTGTGTTCTTTTGTGACTGGGTTATTTCACTCAGAATGATATCTTCCAGATCCATCCATTTCCCTAAGAAATTCATTGTTTTTAATAAATGAGTTGTACTTTATTGTGTACATGTACCACATTTTCTGTATTCATTCCTCTGTTGAGGGACATCTGGGTTCTAACTAGTACCGTCAGAGCTCCCAGGGACTAAACCACCAACCAAAGAATACACATGGTGGGACTCATGGCTCCCGCTGCATATGTATCAGAGGATGGCCTAGTAGGTTATTGATAGGAGGAGAGGCCCTTGGTCCTGTGAAGATTCTATGCCCCCTTGTAGGGGAATGCCAGGGCCAGGAAGTAGGAGATGGGGGGTATGGTAGGGGCTTGGTGAGGAGAGGAAAGGGGGGGAAAACAGGGCTTTTTCCAGAGGGGAAACTGGGAAAGGGGATATCATTTGAAATATAAAAAAGAAAATATCTAATTAAAAAGAAAAAAATAAATAAGACTGCAATGAACATAGTGGAACATGTGTCCTTATTATATGTTGGAACATCTTCTGGGTATATGCCCAGAAGTGGTATTGCTGCATCCTCCAGCAATACCTCCTTGTCCAACTTTCTGAGGAACCACTAAACTGATTTCCAGAGTGCTTGTACCAGCTTGCAATCCCACCAGCAATGGAGGAATGTTCCTTTCTCCACAACCTTGTCAGCATCTGCTGCCACCTGAGGTTTTGATCCTAGCCATTCTTACTAGTATAAGGTGGAATCTCAGGGTTGTTTTCATCTCCATTTCCCTGGTGACTAAGGATGTTGAACATTTCTTTAGGTGCTTCTTAGCCATTTGCTATTCCTCTGCTGAGAATTCTTCGTTTAGCTCTATACCTCATTTTTTAATAGTGTTATTTGGTTCTCTGGAGTCTAACTTATTGTGTCTTTTGTATATATTAGATATTAGCACTCTATCAGATGTGTAAGATTGGTAAAAATCTTTTCCTAATCTGTTGGTTGCCGTTTTGTTCTATTGACAGTGTCTTTTGCCTTACAGAAGCTTTGTAATTTTATGAGGTCCCATTTGTCAATTCTTGATCTTAGAGCAGAAGCTATTGGTGTTTTGTTCAGGAAATTTTCTCTTGTGCCCATGTACTTGAAGTTCTTCCCCACTTTCCTTTCTATTAGTTTCAGTGTATCTGGTTTTATGTGGAGGTCCCTGATTCACTTGGACTTGAGCTTTGTAGAAGGAGATAAGAATGGATCTATTTGCATTCTTCTACATGTTAACTGCCAGTTGAGCCAGCACCATTTGTTGAAAATGCTGTCTTTTTTTCCACTGGATGGCTTGAGCTTCTTTATCAAAGAACAAGTGTCCATAGCTGTGTGGGTCCACTTCTGGGTCTTCAGTTCTATTCTTTTGATCTACCTGCATGTCACCATACCAATATCATGCAGTTTTTATCATAATTCGTCTTGAGGTCAGGGATGGTGATTCTCCCAGGAGTTCTCTTATTGTTGAGAATAGTTTTAACTATCCTAGGTTTTTTGTTATTCCAGATGAATTTATAAATTGCTCTTTCTAGCTCTGTGAATAATTGAATTGGAATTTTGATGGGGATTGCATTGAATCTGTAGATTGCTTTCAACAAGATGGCCATTTTTACTATATTAATCCTGACAATCCATGAGCATGGGAGATATTCCCATCTTCTGATATCTTTGACTTCTTTCTTCAGAGACTTGATGTTCTTGTCATACAGATCTTTCACTTGCTTAGAGTCACATCAAGGTATTTTATACTATTTGTGACTATTGTGAAGGGTGTTGTTTCCCCATTTTCTTTCTCAGCCTGTTTTCCTTTGTGTAGAGGAAGGCCACTGATTTGCTTGAGTTGAATTTATATCCAGCTACATTGCTGAAATTGCTTATCAGGTTTAGGGGTTCTCTGGTGGAATTTTTGGGGTTGCTTAAGTATACTATTATATTATCAGCAAATAGTGATAATTTAACTTCTTCTTTACAATTTGTATCCCTTTGATTTCCTTTTGTTGTCTAATTCCTCTGGCTAAGGACTTCAAGTACTATATTGAATAGGTAGGGAGAGAGTGGGCAGCCTTCTCTAGTCCCTGATTTTAGTGGGATTGCTTCAAGTTTCTCTCCATTTAGGTTGATGTTGGCTACTGGTTGCTGTATATTGCTTTTACTATGTTTAGGTGTGGGCCTTGAATTCCTGATCTTTCCAAGACTTTGAACATGAAGGGATGTTGAATTTTGCCAATTGTTTTTCAGCATCTAATGAAATGGTCATGTGTTTTTTTTTCTTTTTGAATTTGTTTATGTAGTTGATTACATTGATGGATTTCTGTATATTGAACCAACCCTTCATTCCTGGAATGAAGCCTACTTGATCATGGTGGATGATTGTTTTGATGTGTTCTTTGATTTTGTTTGGGAGAATTTTATTGAGTATTCTTGCATCGATATTCATAAGGGAAATTGGTCTGAAGTTCTGTTTCTTTGTTGAGTCTTTGTGTAATTTAGGTATCAGAGTAATTGTGGCTTCATAGAATAAATTGGGTAGAGTACCTTCTGTTTCTATTTTGTGGAATGATTTGAGGATTATTGGTATTAGGTCTTCTTTGAAAGTCTGATAGAACTCTGCACTAAACTCATGTGGTCCTGGGCTTTTTTTTCGGTTGGGAGACTATTAATGACTATTTCTATTTCCTTAGCAGATATGGGACTGCTTAGATCGTTCATCTGATCTTGATTTAAGTTTTGTACCTGGTATCTGTCTAGAAAATTGTCCGTTTCATCCAGGTTTTCCAGTTTTCAGTATAGGCTTTTGTAGTAGGATCTGATGATTTTTTTGGATTTCCTCAGTTTCTGTTGTTATGTCTCCCTTTCCATTTCTGATTTTGTTAATTAGCATACTGTCTCTGTGCTTGCTAGTTAGTCTGGCTAAGGGTTTATCTATTTCATTGATTTTTCTCAAAGAGCCAGCTCCTGGTTTGGTTGATTCTTTGTATAGTTCTTTTTGTTTCCACTTGGTTGATTTCAGCCCTGAGTTAGATTATTTTCTGCCGTCTATTCCTTTTTGGGTGAATTTGCTTCTTTTTGTTCAAGAGCCTTTAATTGTGCTGTCAAATTGTTAGTGTATGCTCTCTCCAGTTTCTTTTTGGATGCATGAAGTGTTATGAGTTTTCCTCTTAGCACTGTTTTCATTGTGTCCCTTAAGATTGGGTATGTTGTGGCTTCATTTTTATTAAAGTCTAGAAATTCTTTAATTTCTTTCTTTATTTCTTCTTTGACAAAGTTATCACTGAGTAGAGCATTGTTTAGCTTCCACATGTATGTGAAAGACCCCTCAAGAGAGGAGACCCTCACTCTAGTCTCGGGATTACATGACCCCCACGAAACTCATGAGAGATTGATCTTGCTGCAAACACACTATGTTTATTCGGGAAACCAGTACACTGAGGCCGAGCTCGTAACCCACGGGAGTGGGGGGCAGAGGAGTTCGACTCCTAGCACAAGAAGTTTAGGGTATTTAAAGGAAAAACCCACAAACCAGGGGGAGTGAGGGGAATTCCAACCCAAGTTATTCAGTCAGTTAGGGAGGGGAACATATTCATTTTAGGAATGTAATCTAGGAATGTAATCTTACTGAATCATCTACCGGTCAGCAGGATGGAGAGCCTTGTGAACTAGTTGACCTTCATTCCTAGTTCTGCCCTCATTGTGGTTTAGTCAGGAGGGGCAAGTTTCAGAGCCCTGAGGCTCTGAGTCAGCCAAGTTCCTGGAACCCAAAGCTCTGAATTGGCTGACTGGTATACCTAAGGAACATTTTTATATTTTTCATATTTTTCATATGTGGGATTTCTATTGTTTATGTTGTTATTGAGGAGGAGCCTTAGCCTGTGGTTATCTGACAGGATGCAAGGAATTATTTCAATCTGCTTGTATCTGTTGATGCCTGATCTGTGACCAATTATATGGTCAATTTTGGAGACAGTACCATGAGGTGCTGAGAAGAAGGTATATTCTTTTGTTTTAGGATAAAATGTTCTATCAATATCTGTTAAAGCCATTTGTTTCATAACTTTTGTTAGTTTCACTGTGTCTCTGTTTAGTTTGTTTCTATTATCTGTCTATTGCTGAGAGTGCAGTATTGAAGTCTCCCACTATTATTGTCTGTGGTGCAATGTGTGCTTTGAGCTTTAGTAAAGTTTGTTTTATAAATGCAGATGCCCATGCATTTGAAGCACAGTTGTTCAAAATTGAGTGTTTGTCTTGGTAGATTTTAACTTTGATGATATGAAGTGTCCTTTGTCTTTTTTGATCACTTTGGGTTGAAAGTCGATTTTATTTGATATTAGAATGGCTACTCCAGCTTGTTTCTTGGGACCATTGGTTTGGAAAAATTTTTTCCCAGACTTTTACTCTGTGTAGTATCTGTCTTTGTCATGGAGGCCAGTTTCCTGTATGCAGCAAAATGTTGGGTCCTGTTTATATAACCCATCTGTTAGTCTATATCTTTTTATTGGGGAATTGAGTCCATTGATATTAATAGATAACAAGGAAAAGTAATTGTGGCTTCGTTATTTTTGTTGTTAGAGTTGGAATTCTGTTCATGTGGCTATCTTCTTTTCATTTTGTTGAAAGATTACTTTCTTGCTTTTTCTAGTGTGTAGTTTCCCTCCTTGTGTCAGAGTTTTCCATTTATTATCCTTTGAAGGGTTGGGTTTGTGGAAAGATATTGAGTAAATTGGTTTGTCATGGAATATCTTGGTTTCTTCATCTACGGTAATTGAGAGTTTTGCTGGGTTTACTATCCTGGGCTTGCATTTGTGTTCTCTTAGAGTCTGTATGACACCAGCCCTGGATCTTCTAGCTTTCTCTGGTGAGAAGTTTGGTATAATTCTGATATGTCTTCCTTTATATGTTACTTGGCCTTTTCCCATTACTGTCTTTAATATTTTCTTTGTTTTTTGCATTTAATTCTTTACTGTTATTTGATAGGAGGAATTTGTTTTCTGGTCCAAGCTATTTTGAGTTCTGAAGGCTTCTTGTATGTTCATGGGCATCTCTTTCTTTAGGTTAGGGAAGTTTTCTTCTATAATTTTGTTGAAGATATTTACTGGCCCTTTAATTTAGAATCTTCATTCTCTTCTATACCTATTATCCTTAGGTTTGGTCTTCTCATTGTGTCTGGATTTCCAGGATGTTTTTGGTTAGGATATTTTTGCATTATGCATTTTCTTTGACTGTTGTGTCAATATTTTCTATGGTATCTTCTGCCCCTGAGATTCTCTCTTCTATCTCTTGTATTCTGTTGGTGATGCTTGGGTCTATGACTCCTGCTCTCTTTCCTAGGTTTTCTATCTCCAGAGTTGTCTCCCTTTGTGATTCCTTTATTGTTTCTACTTTCATTTTTAGATCCTGGATGTTTTTGTTCAATTCCTTCACCTGTTTGCTTGTGCTTTCCTGTAATTCTTTAAGAGATTTTTGTGTTTCCTCTCTAAGGGTTTGTACCTGTTTACCTGTGTTCTATATTTCTTTTAAGGAGTTATTTATGTCCTTCTTAAAATCCTCTATCAGCCTCATGAG
Organism: Mastomys coucha; assembly: GCF_008632895.1. Classification (NCBI taxonomy): domain Eukaryota; kingdom Metazoa; phylum Chordata; class Mammalia; order Rodentia; family Muridae; genus Mastomys; species Mastomys coucha. Next base: position 214,061,695 of record NW_022196905.1, read on the forward strand.
ATATTTTAAATTTGATTCTTGCTTTTTTGGTGTGTTGGGTCATCCATGACTTGCTGTGGTGGGAATATTGGGTTCTGATGATGCCAATTAGTCTTTCTTTCTGCTGGTAAGATTCTTGAGTTTGCCTTTAGCCATCTAAGATGTTAAGTGTTAGATGTTCTTGCTTTCTCTGGCTGGAAGTTATTTCTCATGTGGGTCTGTAAGCCTGTGTCAAACCTCCTGAGAGACCAGCTTTTTCCTGGAAAAACCCATGCATAGAGGGCTGTGGAACAGCCTCACCTCCTGGGTGCAGCAGGATGCAGCAGGATGCAGCAAGGACCCTGTCCCAGCTGCTCTGTTGCTTTGAGTCCTGTGCCTCCTGCTGGCCCTGCCTTAGGCAGTCACTGGAGAGAAAATGAGGGTCTCACCTGAGTCCTGGGGTCAGAGTACTCCCTGGAGAAAAGCTCTCTGCTGGCAGGAATGGTGCAAAGGGCTGTGGAATGATTCCTCCTCCTGGGTGCAGAGGGATGAAGGAAGGACCCTGTCCCAGCTGCTCCAGTTGTTTTCTTAATATCTAGTTTTTTGAGTTTTTTTTAAGTACTTACCTATTAGTCCTCTATGAAATCTGTAGTTGGTAAAAATCGTTTCCCATTCTGTAGGCTGCTGCTTTGTCTGAATGATACTGTCCTTTGTTGTACAGAAGCTTTTCAGTTTCATAATTTATTAATTATTGATCACAGTAATTGTGCTAACAATGTTCTATTTAGAATGTGGTTTTCTCTTGAGATATATTGTATTGTCTGTTATTTCTCATACCTAGAAATTGGCTCTGAGATGATTATAATTTTATATATTGATTCTGACCAGTCTTGTCTTTGTGGGGTGGGTGTTCCATTCCTTGGTGTCTTTTGTCCTCTCTGGTTCTTAGAAGAGTATGGTGGCTATGAGTTGTCTGATAGGGAGTGCTTCTGAGATTCTGCCAGGTGTGGTCATTGGAGGTCTCAGGTAGAGTGGTAAAATGTACTTCTATGTGTTTGAGCTCACACTAGGGACTGGGTACGGGTTATAAGGGAGAATGCGATGAGATAGTCCAATGGAAAACAAAGAGTTGGCTGTGCCACTAGGATCTACATAGACCCATTTAAATGGAAGAAGAGGTGAAATAGAGCCCATAGCAGATGGTGCACTACAAAGCTGAAGGTAAAACTAGGGTCTTAGAATTGTAGGAGAGAAGTGGATTTGAGATTGCCCAGTTGCTTCCCTGGCAGGCCTGGCTGATGGGCTTCCAAGAAGTGCCTTCATGAGCTGGTGGATGAGACAAAGGGTGGAAAAAGGCTGTGTGAGAATGTTTACTCCACTGGGAATGGGGTCAGAAAAGAAGGGGAGGCAGCAGATTGTCTGCTACAAGGCTGGGATTGAAGGGCACAGGGAGAACAAAGATTGCCCTGGTCTGTGTGGCTGGTGCTTCCTAGGGAGTCTGGTTGTATAACTTAAATGCAAAACTGAGAAGCATATTGAGTAGTTTCTCAGAATTCAGTATATCTAGAATTATAAAATGATTCTCGAAGTTTACTTTGTATTGAAACAAATCTCATGTCTTAGATGCAAAGATTTGGTTGAAAGGAATCATGTAGATGCTATTTCTTTTTGTATTAAAATAAAAATCACGTAAAAATAACTGGCAACATCTGAGAAAACATATATATCACAACATGAGAAACATAATATTTTAGGCACCTGTTTTTCTCAGACAACCTATAATATAGAGCCAACAGTTTTGCTTTAGACTTTCTGCTTAGGGTGGTAAAATAGTGATTTAATACACTTAAAAGGCTAAAAGACTTTGTTTTTTTACCTTTGAAATTGTCCCACTTGCATATTGTTCTTCCATTTTTGTATAATCACTACTGAGAGGTGTAATGCTTTGGTATTCACTTTTAGTAACAGTTTGATTATACAGCACAATGGAAATATTCAACATTTCATTTCTTTTTGATAATAATTTCTTGGCAAACAATTTTATTTACCTGAAACCAGGTTTGACATTGTACTCCTTAGTACTCATAGATGACATCCATCTATATCCTTTTATAGGTGAGGTTTGACATTGTACTCCTTAGTACTCATAGGTGACATCCATCTATATCCTTTTACAGGTGAGGTTTGACATTGTACTCCTTAGTACTCATAGATGACAT
>NW_022196905.1:214063899-214068735 GCF_008632895.1 Mastomys coucha
TTTTACAGGTGAGGTTTGACATTGTACTCCTTAGTACTCATAGATGACATCCATCTATATCCTTTTACTGGTGAGGAATTTACTTCCCTTTTACGAAGGGAATGAGAAATTTAAAATGAAGAGATTTACAAAATTTCTACCTGGGAAATATCTTCTTGATAATCTTCTAGATGATTTAATCAATTGATGATAGTTTCTTTTGAAAGGTTCTGAGAGTTCAGATGAAAGAAGTACATGTTTAACTCTAAGAATTTTCCTGAAGTTACTGGTGTTCATCTCTATAGTAGGACTGAGAAGTCATTCCTGGCAGCAAATAATACTCTACTATTAAAAGATGTTCAGCTTTATAACCTACTGGCCATTTCACCAGTGACAAAACTATTGAATTTCTAGTCTGTGTCAAAGGCACTAAAATGAAGCGGCAGGTAATTTGTTTTTCTCTGAATAATAAGTGTTCTTAAAGTGGCAGTTATTACATGCTTCTAAGTTTGAATAACTATGATGATTATCATGTATCGACACCAATGGCCAATCTATTGTGAGTATTCAATCTAGTATAAAAGACACCAAGGATAGTATTTTATTATATTTTCTTTCACTTAATTATTATTTTTGGAAATAATGGTATACCAATGGTCTTGAGTTATCTAAATTAGAATGCCACCTGAACAAAAGTGACTATGTTTTATTAAATCTATTTGTCTCATCTACTTTACTTTGTTGAAAGTATGAAGATTGTCTTTATTTGGTATGTAGAGAATCTGATTTTTTTTTTCTAAATTCAAGTCAGAATATTTAGGAGAATCATAAGAATGAAGATTTCTGAAAAGAAAAGTATCATTGTGTGGGGATAAGAATTCACCTAGGAAACAGAATGAACAAAAATGATCAAGATCACCTGGTATGAAGAACTAGATGCATGGGAATAGATAGGTAGAAACATATGACTTGAGGTGGGACAATTCCTGAGCTGCTTTTAAAATCATGATGGTAAGTAACTTCTATAAAAAGCCTGCTGGACCAAGATTGGCTACTTAGAGCATCATTGTGTTGGATATAACAGGATATGATCAGGTTTCTCTTTGGTCTTTTGTGAAAGTGTGTTATCATTTAACAATGATGTTTAGTGATGGAGCAGGGAGGAAGAAGTACATGCAGGTGTGGCATTGCTTAATATTGGCTTAGAGTATTTGCAAAGGCTTCACTTTCCTGCTTCCAAAAAGATACATTGTGGGAATAACATTAATCAAAGGACGATTCTAAAGATCAAAATCTAAAGGAAGGATATGTAGATTATAAATGTTTATCAGATGTTCTGTTGTGGGGAGACTAGACTGATGGTTTAGATACCACTCTCTGAAGTCTGTCACTGTGTTTTTTCCCTTACCTGTTTATATCTTTCCTGTCTTCAGTTCTTTAGAAGAGTCATAGATAAGGCTCTTCAAGTGTCCTTGGACTTCTTCTGCACTGTTTTCCTTATCTGTGTGCCCTTGAATAAATGTGCTGCACATCTAATCTTATGTAGCACAAGCATTTGCTATTTACTTACTTGGAAATACATTCTCCTCTTATACAATACATTCTGATCACAATTTCTACTTACCTACTCCTCCCAAATACTCCTACTTCCCCTTCCCCCAGATCAGCTCTCTCTCTCTCCATTTCCTCTTTAGAAAAGAATGTTAATCAATCAGGACAAAACAAGGTACAATAAGACAAGGTGAACTCAATAAGAGGAAAAAAGGCCCAAGAGCAAGCAAAAGAGTCAGAAATATACACTCCCACCCTTAGGAGTCCTACAAAACTGCTAACCTATCAGCCATAAAGTTAAAAAATATTAAATTTTGTTTCCGAGTTCTACTCCCAGAATTATGATTCTAAGATTAATTATTTATTATTTAATGCCTAGACCACAAGCTTTTGCTTATTCCCTGAGTAGTTTTAACTTATTTAACCCATTCAAACTTTTCTATGTCTACCATGTGGTTAATTATCTCTCTTCAGTCCCAGCTTTATTCTTTCTGAGCATCTCCCTGAATTCATCTACATGCTGGTCGGTCTCTCAAATTGTCTCTCTGAGTCTCTCTTTTATGTATTTCCCAGAATCCCCTCTCTTCCTCCTAGTGTACCACCTCCTATTTCCTACCTCAGCTCACTGGCCATCAGCTTTTTTATTGACAGGTGACGCTGAGAAGAAATTTTCTCTACACCATAATACACACAGAGGTCCTGGGGCAGATCCATACAGGCCCCATGATTGCCCCTTCAGTCTCTATAAACCCATGTGAGCCCTGATTAGTTGATTCAACACGCCATGTTCTTGGTTTTTTGTTTGTTTGTTTGTTTTTGTTTTTTCGAGACAGGGTTTCTCTGTATAGCCCTGGCTGTCCTGGAATTCACTCTGTAGACCAGGCTGGCCTCAAACTCAGAAATCTGCCTGCCTCTGCCTCCCAAGTGCTAGGATTAAAGGCATGTGCCACTACCACCCAGCTAAGTTTTGTTTGTTTGTTTTCTTGTTTTTAACAACAAGCCATGTTCTACAGGTAACCTCCATACCCTCTGACCCCTTCAATCTTTTCTCCCCCTCTTCTGCAGGGTTCCCCAAAATCTGAGGGGAGGGACATGATGGAATCCATTTTAGACTCTCTCTACATGTTGTGCTATGGGCCTCTGTATACAACTTACTGTGCCTACTTACAACTGCTCCCAGAGGAGGCCTCTCTGATGATAACTGGACAAGGTGCCAATCTATGAGGATAGCAGAATATCATTAAGAATCCTTTCTTTGATTTTATTTTTTAAATTTTGAAACATTTACTTTTTATTTTTTTATTTCTTATTGCCAGTCATGTGTGACTCTAGCCTAGATCTCTGGGCTACCCAGTTTGGTTCTTGGCCATCCAGGCAGTGTAAGACATAGACTCACTCTGGTGGCATGGGCCTCAAGTTAAATTTGACAAAGGTTGGCCACTCTCACAAGTTCTGTGCCACCGTAGTTCCAGCACACCTTGCAGGCAAAATGGATTGTAGGTCAAAGGTTTTGTGACTGTGTTGGTGTCCAGGTGTCTCTTTCCACTGCTTGCAGAGTATCATCTCTTGTCAAAGAATGTAGAAGTGAAGGCTCCATGCAGAAGCCAACTCAACCTCTTTATGTTTAATGAGTTTTGTGGATGTTGTCCTTGGCAATGGGACCCCACTGTCAGTCTTAGTTATTTTAGCTATTCTGACAGGTGTAAGATATGCTCTCAAAGTCCTTTTGATTTGTATTTTTCTGATGGCTAAAGATGTCGAACATTTCTTTAAGTATTTCTTAGTTCTTTAGGATTCCTCTAATGAGAATACTCTTTAGATTTACCCTATTTTTTATTAGGTGTTTTCTTTATATACATTTTAAATGTCATCCCCTTTCCTGGTTTCCCCTCTGAAATACTCCCTATCTTCTCCACAACTCTGTCTGCTCAACAATTCACCCACTCCTGCTTCCTGGTCCTGGCATTCCCCTACACTGGGGCATCAAGCCTTCACAGGACCAAGGGCCTTTCCTCCCATTGACGAACAACAAGGTCATCCTCTGCTACATATGTGACTGGAACCATGGGTACCTCCATGTGTATTCTTTGGTTGGTGGTTTACTCCCTGGGATCCCAGGAAGTACTTGTTGATTGATATTGTGGTTCCTCCTATGGGACTGCAAACCCCTTCAGCTCCTAGGTCCTTTATCTCCTGCACTGGGGACCCTGTGCTCAGTTCAATGGATAGCTAAGAGCATTCACTTCTGTATTTGTCAGGCACTGGCAGAGTCTCTCAGGAGACAGCTCCTGTCAGCAAGCACTTGTTGGCATCCATAATAGTGTCTTTGGTAACTGTATATGGGATGGACCCCCAGATGGAGCAGTCTCTGGATGGCCTTTCCTTCAGACTCTGCTCCACACTTTGTCTCTGTATCTCTTCCCATGAGTATTGTGTTCCCTCTTCTAAGAAGGACCGAAGTATCCACACTTTGGTCTTCCTTCTTCTTAAGATTCATGTGGTCTTTGAATTGTATCTTGTGTATTCCGCTCTTCTGGGCTAATATCCAGTTATCAGTGAGTGTATAACATGTGTGTTCTTTTGTGATTGAGTTACCTCACTCCAGTTGATATTCTCCAGTTCCATCCATTTGCCTAAGAATTTCATAAATTCATTGTTTTTAATAGCTGAGTAGTACTCCATCATGTAGATGTACCACATTTTCTGTATTCAGTCCTCTGTTGAGGGACATCTGGGTTCTTTCCAGCTTCTGGCTATTATAAATAAGACTGCTATGAACGTAGTGGAACATGTGTCCTTATTACATGTTGGAGCATCTTCTGGGTATATGCCCAGGAGTGGTACTACTGATCCTCAGGTAGTACTATTTCCAATTTTCTGAGGAACTGACAAACCGAGTTCCAAAGTGTATACCCTATTTTTAAATTAGATTATTTGGTTTGCTTATATCTAATTTCTTGAGTTCTATGTAGACTTTATTATTATTATTATTATTATTATTATTATTATTATTATTATTATTATTATTATTATTTAACATCTAGTACCTGTTCTTTTTTTAGATATTTTCTTTATTTACATGCAAATTTCTCCTTTCCCAGTTTCCCCTCCAAAAAACAAAGAAACAAACAAAACCAACCAAAACAAACCCCTGTTGCCTACCTCTCCCCATGCCTGCCACCCCACTCTCTTCCACTTGTTGGCCCTGGCATTCCCCTACACTGGTGCACAGAACTTACACAGGGCCGAGGTCCTCTCCTCCTATTGATGATCGAATTTGCAATCCTCTACTACACACATGCTGCC
>NW_022196905.1:214073539-214084572 GCF_008632895.1 Mastomys coucha
GGATCTTCTAGCTTTCATAGTCTCTGGTGAGAAGTCTGGTGTACTTCTGATAGGCCTGCCTTTATATGATACTTGACCTTTTTCCCTTATTGCTTTTAGTATTCTTTCTTTTTTTTGTCAATTTGGGGTTCTATAGGCTTCTTGTATGATCACAGGCATCTCTTTCTTTAGGTTAGGGAAGTTTTCTTCTATAATTTTGTTGAAGATATTTACTGGCCCTTTAAGTTGGAGGTCTTCACTCTCTTCTATACCTATTATCCTTAGATTTGGTTTTCTCATTGTGTCCTGGATTTTCTGGATGTGTTGGGTTAGGATCTTTTTGCTTTTTGCATTTTCTTTGACTGTTCTCTCAATGTTGTCTATGTTATCTTCTGCCCTGAAATTCTCTCTTCTCTCTCTTGTATTCTGTTAGTGATGCTTGCATATATGTTTCCTGACTTCTTACGTAAGATTTCTAATTTCAGAGTTGTCTCTTTTTGTGATTTCTTTATTGTTTCGACTTCTATTTTTAGGTCCTGGATGGTTTTACTCAATTCCTTCACCTGTTTGTTTGTGTTTTCCTGCAATTCCTTAAGGGATTTTTGTGTTTGCTCTTTAAGGGCTTCTACTTTTTACTTGTAATCTCCTGTAATTCTTTATGGGATTTTTTTTGTTTCCTCTCTAAGGGCTTGTACCTCTTTACCTGTATTCTCCTGTATTTCTTTAAGAAAGTCATTCATGTCCTTCTTAAGTTCCTCTATCAGCATTGTGAGATATGATTTTAGATCCAATTCTCGCTTTTCTGGTGTTTTGGGATATCCTGGTCTTGCTGCAGTGGGAGTTCTTGGTTCTGATATAGCCATGTAGTCTTGGTTTCTGTTGGTAGGATTCTTTCATTTGCTTTTCGCCATCTCTTGATTTTTGGTGTTAGATATTCTTAGTGTCTCTGACTAGAGATTGTCCTGTTCCTGCTGCCCTGCAAGTCCCCTGCCTGTACCTCTCTGGTCTTAGAAACTCATCAGAGAGAAAATGGCTGCTCTCACTCAAGTCTCTGGCTTAAGGCGCTCCCTGGAGGTAGGCCCTCCACTTGCAGGGAAGGGCCAGAGAGGGACGCTGATCCACCTCTGTCACTCGGAAGCTGAGAGTATCCTGTCCCTTCTGCCCTGCAGCTCCCCAGGGACTCATGGGGCCTGTGCCTCCTGGCTGGCTGCTCTGGTCTTAGAAACTCACTGGAAAGAAAATGGTGGCTCCCACCAGAGTCTCTGGGTTAAGGCCCTTTGTAGACTTTTGATATTAGCCCTCTATTGGATGTGGAGTAGGTGAAAATCTTTTTCCGTTCCATAGGTTGCCTCATTGTCTGATTGACAGTGTACTTTGCCTTACAGAAGCTTTCCATTTCACGAGGTTTCATTTATTAATTTTTGATACTAGAGTCTGAACTATTAGTATACTATAAGCTTAGATTTTTCAAAACCTACTTTAATAAATAATCTTAAATGTTCCGCCCCATTGTGTAAATATACCAGTTTCTGGCTATTATAAATAAGGCTGCTATGAACACAGTGGAGCATGTGTTCTTATTACATGTTGGGGCATGCCCTGAATTGGTATAGCTGGGTCCTCAGGTAGTAAGTAGTATGTTCAATTTTCTGAGGAACTGGCAGACTGATTTCCAGAGTGGTTGCACCAGCTTGCAATCCCACCAACAATGCAGGAGTGGTCCTCTTTCTCCACATACCTGCCAGCATCTGCTGTCACCTGAGTTTTTGATCAGAGCCATTCTGACTGGTATGAGGTGGAAACTCAGGGTTCTTTTGATTTGCGTTTCTCTGATGACTAAGGATGTTGAACATTTCTATAGGTGTTTCTCAGCCATTCGATATTCCTCAGTTGAAAATTCTTTGTTTAGCTTTGTATCCCATTTTTAATAGGGCTATTTGATTCTCTTGAGACTAACTTCTTGTATATATTGGATATTAGCCCACTATTGGATGTAGGATTGCTGAAGATCTTTTCCCAATCTGTGAATTGTCATTTTTGACCAATTGACAGTGTCCTTTGCCTTACAGAAGCTTTGTAATTTTATGAGGTCTCATTTGTCGATTCTTGATTTTAGAGCATAAGCCATTGGGTGTTCTGTTCAGGAAACTTTCCCCATGTGCTTGAGGTTCTTTCATAGGCAAATGGATGGAACTAGAAAATATCATCCTGAGCCAGATAACCCAATCACAAAATAACCCACACACATAGCATGCACTCATTGATAAGTGGGTAATAGCCTAAAAGCTCAGAATACCCAAGATACAACTCACCGACCACATGAAGCTGAAGAAGAAGGAAGACCAGAGTGTGGGTGCTTCACTCCTTTTTAGAAAGAGGAACAAAATACTCACAGGTGCAAATACAAAAGCAAATTATGGATCAGAGACTGAAGGAAAGGCCATCCAGAGACTGCCCCACTTGGGGATCCATCCCATCTACAGTCACCAAACCCAGACACTATTGTTGATGCCAAAATGTGCATGCTGACAGAATTCTGATATGGCTGTCTCCTGGGAGGCTCTGCCAGAGCCTGACAAATACAGAGGCAGATGCTCATAGCCAAACATTGGACTGAAAACAGGATCTCCAATGGAGGAGTTAGAGAAAGGACTGAAGGAGCTGACAGGGTTTGCAACTCCATAGGACAAACAACAATATCAACCAACCAGACCCCTCCAGAGCTCCCATGGACTAAACTACTAACCAAGGAGTGCACTTGGAGGGTTCCAGCCACATATGTAGCAGAGGATGGCCTTGTTGGTCATTAATGGAGAGGCCCTAGGTCCTGTGAAGGCTATATGTCCCAGTGTAGGGAAACATGAGGGCAGGGAGGTAAAACTGGTTGGGTGAGTGAGGAAACACCCTCATAGAAGCAGGAGGAAGAGGGGTGGGATATGGAATTTCTGGGGGTGGGGGTGGGGAACCTGGGAAAGGGGATAAGATTTGAAATGTAAATAAATAAAATATCCAATAAAAAAGAAACTTGCACTTCATATCCCCTTTTTGTTAAAAAATTGGCTTTTTATCCTAGCACTAACAACCTACATAATTTAAGAACCATAAACTTAGAATTCTACACTATATTTTAAATAGTGTATGTTCAATATAGTCTAAAAACCCTAAGTTTCTATTAATATATAATAATTCAAACAAAACAACCTTAAATTCCTATCAGTATATAATAATTCAAATAAAACAAAATTAAATTTCTATCAATATACAATAATTTAAACCGACCACCCTATATAGTAACAACTATAACACATCAGACAACGAAACCATCCACCCCTACTTAAGAGATCAGGATGACAGTCATTTCATAATTGCTCCATGCTGAATTGGGGTGAAGAATTCCTGCTTGGGGACCAAGGGGAAAATACGATTAATCCGAAAAAATAAAAGAGCAAAAAAGCAAAAAATTCTAGCTGTTGCATTTGTTGCCCATTCTCTGTTTTTATCCAGTCTCTGTGTTGTCTGTCAAGTCTCTGTGTTGTCTGTTAAGTATATATGTTGTTCAAACTCTGTATGAGCTATCATGTGTCCTAGCACTTTTGAAGTTGTTGTACGTGGATAATTTCGAGAAATAATTAACTGAGATAGTCTGTGAGAGGGAAACCCCACCTCCCCTGGGGCTTATTTGCTCTGTGAAGACCTTCATGTCTTAGCTGATAAGAGGTTTTCTCTGGTCAGATCTAAGTTTTTTACTTTTTATTGGTAACCATATTTTTCATTCCCTGTATATACATGAACATAACCATGTCCCCATCTTAAAACTATTGCAGGTTTTCATTCTAATGTCAACACATCCTCATAATATATTGGTTGGCCTAGTTCCTCATTTTTTCAATAACCCAGTGTCTCTCAGCTTGTTGTTCCCTTTCCACCAACATTAAGAAAATTTAGAGTTAACAAGGCATTATTTCGTCTGTCCCTGAGTTTTTTATTCTTCCTTTTTGTTTAATAAGCATCTTTTTAAAGGTACAATTGGCTCTTTCTATATTTGCTTTTCCTGTGGGACTGTGTGGTGTGCCAATAACATGCTTTAATACTGTAATATGTAAAAAAATGTTTCATTTTATTGGATACACATGCAGGAGCATTATCAGTCTTAATTTGTGCAGGTATCCCCATAATTGCCATTATTTCCAATAAGTGTGTAATAACACAATCAGCTTTTTCAGTACCAAAAGTAGTTGCTTATTGATACCCTGAGTACTTGTCAATGGTATGGTGTATATATCTTTGTTTTCCAAATTCTGTAGTTCTTTAAGGGATTTTTGTGTTTCCTCTTGAAGAGCTTCTAGCTGTTTACCTGTGTTCTCCTGTATTTCTTTGAGGGTGCTATTTATGTCTTAAAGTCCTGTACCATCATCTTGAGAAGTGATTTTATATTTGAATCTTGCTTTTCCAGTGTGATGGTGTGTCTAGGACTTGCTATGGTGGGAGTATTGGGTTCTGATGATGCCAAGTAACCTTGGTTTGTGTTTCTTATATTCTTAAGCTTGCCTCCTGCCATCTGGTTATCTCTACTGCTACCTACCCTTGCTAAATCTGACTGGAGCCTGTCCTTCCTGTGATCCTGGTTGTGTCAGAACTCCTCAGAGCCAAACTGTCTCTGTGATCCTGTGATTCTGGGATCCTGTGATCCTGGGCTTGTTAGAGCACCTGAGAGTAGAGCTTCCTCTGGGTGTTTTGAGACTGGCTGCAGAGCTTGCGCCCAAGGTCTGCTCAGGACACCAGCCCAGAGAGACCAGAAGGAACCCAAGTCACTGGGCTGACAGAGTTCCTGTGTGCCTGGTCCTGCTGGTTCCAGTTACTCCCAGTGTTGGGACAGATGTTGGGTCCTCCTCACCTCTGATCCTGGCTGTGTTAGAGTCCTAAATTTTCTTACTGTAGGTGAAAAAGGAACAACAAGCTGAAAAATACTGGGCTATCAAAAACCAAAACCAAAACCAAAGCCAAAGCCAAAGCCAAAACCAAACCCTGAGAAACCAAGCCAATGCATGTACTATAAAGATGTGTTGACATTAGAATGGAAACCTGAAATAGTTTTTAAGATGGGGACATAGGGAACTTGCCTCAGCAAGTTAATGTTTCCAATTAAAATTTGAAAATTATTAAGAGTTTGCAGTTGGTCCATACGGATCTATAACTTTCTGAGGTTGAATTTTTTTATTGATTGATTTTATAACCCAAATAACTAAGTAAATCTCCTATTCACATTTTTTTTTTTTTGAGAAATTTATAACCCTCAGCAGGGCAGAATTGTTTGTGTTACCTCTAAATATATTCTCGAAAACATCTTAGTCAGAGTCAGCCAACAGAATGTCATCCATATAATGATAAATGATAGATTGAGAAAATTGCATATGAATTGTTTCCAATGGTTGTTAGACCAAACATTGACAAAAAGTTGGACTATTTAATATTCCCTGTGGAACATTCCAATGGTATCTTTTTATTGGATCATTGTTGTTCAGGGTAGATACTGAGAAAGCAACCCTTTCCCCATCCTGCTCATGAAAGGGTAATGTGAAAAAAGAAATCTTTTCAGTTAATTATTATTATAACAGTCATAGGCTATGGTCTCAGTAACAAAGAAGGTAAAGGAAATCCATGCTATAAAGGACCCTTTGGTCGAATTACCTTGTTAACTACTCTTAAATCTATTATCATTCCCCATTTTCCTGATTTCATTTTTACAACAAATACAGGGAAATTTCATGGGCTGGTAGACTCTTTTATATGTTGAGCAACCAGTTGTTCAAGTAGCTGACTTTTTTTTTTTAAATGGGCCACCACTGTTGACACACAGGTTTGTTTGACAACCATTTTAGGAGCAAGGCTGTTGGTATGTCAGCAATGCCCTTTTACAAATTTGCAAACTCAATCACATGATGTTCTGTGTTTGGACAATTGAGCACGGCTTGTCATTGTATTTGATCACCTTCCCCAGGCTGTAGGACTATATTTTTTCAAAACCTACTTTAATAAGAGTTCTTATTTACTTTAACCTCCCTTCTGTTCCACCACTAACCAGAGGTAGTGGAAAAGAAAGGTTAATAGGGTAAAGGGGATGTGGACCTGTTTAGAAATAGTTATTTGGGGGCAATTCCAATCCTTGTTGTCAGGATATCAGCAGTTCAGTTTACATGTATCAGCAGTGGTAGTTTAATCCACACAATTCACAATCAGCACTGGCAGTTTGATCAGGAAGAAGGCAAGGTAAACTAATGCCAAAGTGTTGCCTACTCTCTGGTGGGTTATATGTATACCCTTTCCAAACATCATGTGTCCTCTTGAGCATCCACTCCAGCTAAAGATCTTGTCTGTTCTCAGCAAAACATCCTTTCATGTGTGTGTTTCAGCAAAATATTCTCTTATAAGACAGTTTCCAGAACATCACCTGACACAACTGAGTCTCCAAAGTAACCAGAAATTTCCACTTCAGTTATGCTTATATATCTGCATGGAATGAAAAAAAATGGTTACCAACAAAACTTATAAAGATTAGATTTCACCAGGGAAAACTTCTTATCAGTGGAGACATAAATTTCTTCACAAAGGAAATAACCCATGTGATTCACTTTCCCAGGGTGTCTCAGTTACTGACTTCTCTGAAATACGGATGCGAATCGATTTCAAAAGGGGTAGCCCAAATAATTGATAAAACAGAGACTGAACAACACAGAAACTGAATAGCACAGAGATTGGACAGACAACACAGAAGCTAGAAAGAACAAGATACAGCTGGGTTTCCTGAGATTTTGACAATATTCCAATTTTCATAGTGTACTCAAACAGATATCTTTGCCTCCAAATAAGTAATTTTAAACACATGACTCCCCTATTTCCAAAAGTTTTGATGGATGTTTTGGCTGTTTGATGTGTTATGGTTGTTATCATCTAGAGTGGTTGGTTGTTATTGGTTATGATCAAGGAAGAAAAAAAGTTTAAATCAGGGATGCCTATCCTCTTTCTAATAATGGGCAAAAAGAGGGAACAGGGATTAATAATAAAAAAATAAAAAACTACTAGTCTTAAATATTTTATTTTGGTATAGGTTAATGTATATTGATAGAAAGTTATTTTGTTTAATTATGTATTTATTATTTAACAGGAAATACATAACTTTACACCAGCCAAACACACATACACACACACAACCAGTACCAACATCAAAATAACAGGAATTAACAATTATTGGTTATTTATATCTCTTAACATCAATAGACTCAATTTCCCAATAAAAAGACACAGGCTAACAGAATGGACATTAAACAGGATCTTTCATTCTGCTACATAGAGACAAAGATAGACATTATCTCAGAGTAAAGGGCTGGAAAAAGGTTTCCTGAGCAAACATATCCAATTAGCAAATAGAATAGATAGTCTAATATCTAATAAAAGAGACTTCAACCTAATTTAATCAAAGGAGATTGGGAAGACACTTCATACTCTTCAAAGGAAACATCTACCAAGATGATGTCTCAATTCTGAACAGCTACATCCCAAATGCAAGGACTCTCATATTTATAAAAGAAACATTACTAAAGCCTAAATTACACATCAAATCCTATACATTAATAGTGGGAGACTTCAACACTTCACTCTCACCAATAAACAGGCCATCAAGACAGAAACTAAATAGAGAAATAATTAAACTAGCAGAGGTTATGAATCAATGGACCTAATAAATACCTATAGAACATTTTACCCAAACATAAAAGAGTATAACTGCTTCTCAACAACTCATGAAATCTTCTGCAAAATTGATCATATTGTTATTCACAAAGCAACCTTCAACAGATACAACAAAATTGAAATAACCCCTGTATCTTATCACACCACTATGGTTTAAATCTGGAATTGAACAATAACAGAAACAACAGAAAGCCTACAAACTCATGGAAAATGGAAAATTCTCTACTAAATGACCACTGGTTCAGGGAGGAAATAAAGAAATTAAAGACTTTCTAGAATTCAGTGAAAATGAAAGCATAAAATATCTAAACTTATGGGATACAATGAAATGTATAGTGCTAAGTTCATAGCATTAAGAGCCTTCATAAAGAAACTGGAGAACAAATCAAAGAATCAACAAAATCAAGAGCTGATTCTTTGAGACAATCAACAAGATAGCCAAATCCTTAGCTAAACTAAAAGGCAGAGAAAGAACATCCAAATTAGCAAAATCAAAAATGGAAAGGGAGAGATAACAACAGACACAGAGGAAATCCAAGGAATCATTAGCTATTACTTCAAAAACCTGTACTCCTCTGAACTGGAAACAAATGAAATGGATAACTTTCTTGATAGATACTATGTACCAAAGTTAAACCAAGATCAGGTAAACTATTTAAATATTACCATAACTCCTAAGGAAATAGAAGTCATTAAAATCTTCCAACCTTTAAAAAAGGCCAAATGGTTTAAGCACAGAATTCTACTAGATTTTCAAAGTAGAGCTAATACTAATATTTCTCCAAATAGTCCACAAATTAAAAACAAAAGGAACAATCACCCTGATACCTAAACCACACAAGGACTCAACAAAGAAAGAAAATTTCAGGTCAATTGCCCTTATGAATATTGATGCAAATATACTCAAAAAATACTTTAAAAGCTAATTCAAGAACACACAAAACCCACCATCCACCATGATCAAGTAGGTTTTATCCCATGAATGGTTTAATATACAAAAATCCATCAATGAAATCCACCATCCATCAATGAAATCCACCATATAAACAAACTGAAAGAAAAAAATCACATGATCATTTCATTAGACGTGGAAAAATCCTTTGACAAAAATCCAACACCCCTTCATGTTAAAATTATTAGAGACATT
Source organism: Mastomys coucha (assembly GCF_008632895.1). Lineage (NCBI taxonomy): Eukaryota > Metazoa > Chordata > Mammalia > Rodentia > Muridae > Mastomys > Mastomys coucha. The sequence goes on from NW_022196905.1 coordinate 214,082,412, forward strand.
AGGGATACAAAGTCTACACCTAAACATAATAAAGGCAATTTACAACAAGCCTATATCCAACATCAAATTAATGGAAAGAAACTTAAAGCAATTTCACTAAAATCAGAGACAAGACAAAGTTGTCCACTCTTTCCATATATATTCAATATATTACTTGAAATTCTAAATAGAGCAATAAGAAAACTAAAGGAGCTCAAGGGGATACAAATTGAAAAGGAAGAAGTCAAAGTATGACTTTTCACAGATGATATGATGGTTACATAACTGACCTCAAAAATTCTACCAAAGACCTCCTGCAACTGATAACTCCTTCAGCAAAGTGGCTGGATACAAAATCAACTCCAAAATACCAGTAGCTTTCATTTATACAAATGATAGATGGGTTGAGAAAGAATTTAGGGGAATAACACCCTTTGTAACAGTCACAAATAATAAAATATTTTGGTTTAACTCTAACCACGCAACTGAAAGGCCTTTATGGCATGAACTTCATGTCTGTAGAAAGAAACTGAGGAAGGTATCAGAAGATGGAAAGATCTCCCTTACTCATGGATCGGTAGGACTAACATAATAAAAATGGCCATCTTACCAAAAGCAATCTATAGATTCAATGTAGTTCCCATCAAAATTCCAAAAAAATTCTTTACAGACCTTGAAAGAGCAATTCTTAATTTCATATGGAAATATAAAATACCTAGGATAGTTAACTCAATCCTGTACAATAAAAGAACTTCCAGAGGTATCATCTTCTCTGATTTCAAGCTGTACTACAGAGTAATAAAAACCATTGGTATTGGCATAAAAATCAGGCATAAAAATCAGAGAGGTTGATCAATGTAATAGAATTGAAGATCTACAAATAATGCCCCCCCCCAAGACCTATAGACACAAAGAAGCTAAAACCATATAATGGAAAGAGATAGTACCTTCAACAAATGTTGCTGGTCTAATTGGATGTCATCCTGCACAAAACTTAAGTTCAAGTGGCAAAAGACCTCAAAATAAAGCTAAGACACACTAAATATAATAAGAGAGAAAGTATGGAACTACCTTGAACACATTGGCACGGGAGACAACTTCCTGAACACAATATCAATAGCTCAGGAACTAAGATCAACAATTTATAAATTGGCCTCCTGAAACTGAAAAGCCTTTTCAAGGGTAAGGACAAATGACAATTTACATAATGGGAAAAAGATGTTCACCAATGCTGCATCTTACCAAGGACTCATATCTAAAATATATAAAGAACTCAAAAACCTATACATTAATAAACCAAGTAACCCAATTAAAAATTGCATACAATCATGCTAGACTCATGTCTGCAAACATAACAGTATCATTAATAGTGTCAGGGATTGGTGCTTGACCATGGGATGGGTCGTCTCAAGTTGGGTTAGCTATTGGTTGGCCATTCCCAAAATTTCTGCATTCTTGTAGAGGCTCCACCCAGCAGCTGACTCAGACAGGTACACAGATAACTACAGCCAAACAGTGGATGAAGCTTGGGGACTGTTATAGAAGAATAGGAGGAAGGATTGTGAGCCCCGAAGGGTATAGGAACTCCACAGGAAGACCAACAGAATCAACTAACCGGTACCTTTGAGGCTCTCAGAGACTGAACCACTAACCAAAGAACATATGTAGACTCTACCTAGGCTTCCCCAACATAGGTATCAGATGTACAGCTTGGTTTTCATTGTGGATCATGAACAACTGGAGCGGGGGCTATCCCAAAAGCTGTTACCTGTCTGTGGAATATTGTGGGGCAGTGGGCAGTTCTGACAGCCAGAGTCCAATAGAGCGGCTGATGGGTTTTGAGTCGCGGCAGGAAGCATCTGCAGACACTAGGCCCAGGCAGTTTCATGTGTAAGAGGTTTAATTGGAAGGGGGTTAGGGGGGAAGCAGCGCAGGAAGAGAGAAGGGGGAGAGAGAAGAAGAAAGAGAAGAGAGAGAAAGATGGAGGGAACTACCCATATATTTATATGTGTGGTGACGTAGTAATGCAGGTAAAGGTGGGAGCTGAGCCCAATGGATTCTGGGAATATGGTCGCCGTTGCCCTGGTGACAGGTATGTGGACCCGCCCACATAACTGTAGCAGGCAGGTTCTGGATGCTAACATACCTCCCTTTTTTATATTATAAAGAGAAGGAAAGAAAA
>NW_022196905.1:214090168-214092959 GCF_008632895.1 Mastomys coucha
TGAATTGAGTGGTGTCTGAGTAGGGTACGGCTCACGTGGTTAAGAGTTTGTAGTCTAGCGGTGCTTGGTTGTAGGTTTGTTGTGTCCCGCGGCGTCTGGTGTCTCTAGCTGAAAGCGGTGAGCAGTCTCCAGGTGAGTGGTGCTCTCTGCGTGCGGAACAGCAGCCTCTACAGTGGTACTGGGAGCGCAGGCAGCGGCGGCGGCGGTGGGAGCCGCTCTTCCTGGCAGCCGGGGTCCCAGCGGCCGCTCCATGTGGCCGTGCACCCCGTCTGTCCCGGCGGTGAGGAGCCGGTCGGTAGACGCAAACTGCCTTGTTCCCGAGGCTCGGCACCAAAATGATGGGTTTTGAGTCGCGGCAGGAAGCGTCTGCAGACACCAGGCCCAGGCAGTTTCATGTGTAAGAGGTTTAATTGGAAGGGGGGTAGGGGGGAAGCAGCGCAGGAAGAGAGAAGGGGGAGAGAGAAGAAGAAAGAAAAGAGAGAGAAAGATGGAGGGAACTACCCATATATTTATATGTGTGGTGACGTAGTAATGCAGGTAAAGGTGGGAGCTGAGCCCAACGGATTCTGGGAATATGGTCGCCGTTGCCCTGGTGACAGGTCTGTGGACCTGCCCACATATCTGTAGCAGGCAGGTTCTGGATGCTAACAGCGGCCATCCAGGAACCCCGGAGACCCACTGAGCAAAGTAAAATTGTTCATAAGGGATGGTAGGAGTTCAGTGAAAGCTCCTGAGACCGATGGCTCAGATTTCAGCCCAAACCCCTCACAGCTCCCCCTGCGGGAGATGTGTGCTCTATCAGGCAGACAATACCTCTAGCTTCCAGCATTCTAGCTGGACCTTACACTCAGTCATCTGACCACAAGCCAGGCATGCCATGCCCCATACAATAAAAGGGGTGGTTTGCCCCCTCCTCACTCTCTTACTTTTCTCCCCTCTTACTCTTGTACTCTTGCTCTCTCTCTCCTCTCTGCTCTTTGTTCTCTTCTCATGCTTTCTTCCTCTCCTTTCTTTCTCCCTCTCTTTCCTCTCCTTTCTTTCTCTCTACTTAACTAGCATATTTCTCTTTCCTACAATAAAATAACTCATTTATACATTGCCTCCCTTGTAATTAAGGCGCCATGCAGCAAACAGGTCAGCCCCAGGACAGAGAGAGAGACCTGGGCCTCAGCAGCAGGCCCTCTGCCTCCAGAAAGAGAGAGGGAGGGGGAAGGGAGGGTGGGAGGGAGGGTGGGAGGGAGGGAGAGAGAGAGAGAGAGAGAGAGAGAGAGAGAGAGAGAGAGAGAGAGAGAGAGAGACAGACAGAGAGAGACAGAGAGAGACAGAGAGAGACAGAGAGACAGAGATAGAGACAGAGACAGAGACAAAGACAGAGACAGAGGGCCTCAGGCAGGACTCAGAAGACCAGGTCCCCTGCCTAGGAATGACAGGGTATGTTCTTCTAGCTGGGCTCTTTTGTCTGCCCTCAGTGGGAGAGGATGCATCTATCACCAGACACGTGAAATACCAGGGTGAGGGAAACCAGGGAAGACACCCACTCAAAGGAGAAGTGGAGGGGGATGGGAAAGGATTGTTGGAGGAGGTGACCAGGAGCAGAGCAGTGGGCAGTATGTAAAGTGAATAAGCAGGGGAGGGGCAGGGGAGGCTGCAGCTAGTGTTCTGTTGCAGAGCTAGTGATCCTGAGAATTGGGTCTTGGGGAATTGTGAGTGAAGAAGTTCTGAGAGCAGCCTAGCTGCTATTCTGGCAGGTTAAGCCAGGAATGTTTGCTCAGGTTGGAGCCTGGGGCACAGTGACAAGGTGGGGGAGGGAAGGCCAAGGGCTAAGCATTTCCTTTTAAGGATTAAGCTGATAACAACGGTGCTGGTCATTATGAGCCAAAGCTTCTAATGTTTAGATTACTTGAAAGCTATTGTAGCAACAAAAGCACTGATAGGAAAAGTGTTGTCCGTCTTTTTGAATCCAGAGATTAGTGTTATTTCTTCAATTCTGAAACAAACTTATACATTTCATAAGTACTGACCATATATGGAATGATAGTCCCATAAGATTCCACTACCTTGTGACATTATTACCATCTTAGGTTGTGCAATTACAAGTTCATGTCTACACAAAGAAGAAATTAATTGCCTATAGTGTATTTCCCAGAATATATACCTGATATTAAACAACAAGATTGTCCTTGGAAACTGTGGTGTTTCGAAGAAAAATGGCCCCTATAGTGTCATATATTTGCATGATTGGTTAGTCCCCCTTGATGAGCTGTGAATTCTATCCCTTACTACCTTTATAATAGACTCTTCAATTCATTAACCATAGATGATATCCAATATATATGTATATATATGATATATATATATATCATATATATATGATTTTTGTTTTAGAAAGGACATGAGGAATTTAAATAAAGAATTTTGAAAAAATAATATTTTCATCTCTGGGAAGGCTTTATAGATGAATAGGTTCAGAAATGTATAGGACTGAACAATACACACACACACACACATACACACTCATTCTTATAATTTTTAAATTTGGAAATAGATAGCTGTTCAGAGGTAGGAAAGCCAACTGACAAAATGTCAAACAATTGACGAGGATGTCATTTTTTTCTCTTTTGGATGTTACTCAGATTAAATATGTTACTATAAAATTGGAGGTATTAGGTCTCTTGGTGTGAAGCTTAGAGTTCTGGTGATGGGCACTTTAAAGAGTGCATCCTCCCTTGGTGGCTTTATGGACAGTGGACATAGACCAGTTGGTCTTAGAATGGTAACTAGTGGCAGAAAA
>NW_022196905.1:214092969-214102656 GCF_008632895.1 Mastomys coucha
AAAAAACATTTCCTTATGGAAGCTTTCCAGTTTCATGAGGTCCCATTTATCAATTCTTGGTCTTAGAGCATGAGCCATTGGAATTCTGTTTAGAAAATTTCCCCCTGTGCCAATGAGTTCAAGGATCTTTCCCATTTTCTCTTCTATTAGATTTACTGTATCTGGTTTTATGTTGAGGTCCTTGATTCACTTGGACTTGAGCTTTGTACCAGGTAACAAATACAGGTCTATTTTCATTGTTCTACATACAACCAGTTAGAACAGCACCATTTATTGAAGATGGTTTCTTTTTTCCATTGTATATTTTTGGTGTCTTTGTCAAAGATCAGGTGACTGCAAGTATGTGGTTTTATTTCTGGGTCTTCAATTCTATTCCATTGATCAACGTGTCTGACTCTGTAACAATGCCATGCAGTTTTTATCATTATTGTTCTGTAGTAAAGCTTGAGGTCAGGGATGGTGATTCTCCTAGCTGTTCTTTTATTGTTAAGAATGTTTTTCTCTATTCTGGGATTTTTGCCTTTCCAGATGTATTTCAGAATTGTTCTTTCTATGTCTTTGAAGAATTGTGTTGGGATTTTGATGAGGATTGCATTGAAACTATAGATTGCCTTTGGTAAGATAGCCATTTTTACTATGTCAATTTTTACTTCTATGTCATTTTTACTTCTGCCAATCCATGAGCATGGGAGATTTCTCCATTTTCTGAGATATTCAATTTCTTTCTTGAGAGACTTGAAGTTATTGTCATATAGGTCTTTCACTTGTTTGGTTAGAGTTACTCCAAGATAGTTTATATTATTTGTGACTATTGTGAAGGGAGTTGTTTCTCTAATTTTTTTCTCATCCTGTTTATCATTTGTATAAAGGAAGGCTACTGATTTATTTGAGTTAATTTTATATCTGGCCACTTTGCTGAAGTTGTTTACCAGCTGGAGAAGATCTCTGGTGAAATTTTTTGGGTCACTTATGTATACTATCATATCATCTGCAAATAGTGACACCTTTACTTCTTTACCAACTTGTATCCCCTTGATCTCTTTTTGTTGTCTTATTATTCTATTTAGAACTTCGAGTACTATTTCGAATAGATATGGGGAGAGTGGGCATCCTTGTTGTTTCCCTGATTTCAGTGGGATTGTTTCAAAGTATGTCCCCATGTAATTTGATATTATGTGCTGGTTTGCTGTATATTGCTTTTGTTAGGTTTAGGTATGGGCCTTGAATTCCTGATCTCTCCAATACTTTTAACATGAAGGGGTGTTATATTTTGTCAAATGCTTTTTCTGCAACTAAGGAGATGATTAAGAAATTTTTTTCTTTGAGTTTGTTTATATGGTGGATGACGTTAATGGATTTTCATATACTAAGCCAACCTTGCATCCCAGGGATGAAGCCTACTTGATCGTGGTGAATGATGCTTTTGATGTAGTCTTAGATTTGGTTTGCGAGAATTTTATTATTTTTGTATCGATATTCATAAGCGAGATTGATCTGAAGTTCTCTTTTTTGGTTGGGTCCTTGTGTAGTTTATATATCGGAGTAATTGTGGTTTCATAGAACGAGTTAAGTAGTGTTCATAGTGTTCCTTCTCTTTCTATTTTATGAAATAGTTTGAGGAAAATTGGTGTCAGATCTTCTTTGAAGGTCCAGTAGAATTCTGCATTAAATCCATCAGGCCTTGGGCTTTTTTTTTTTTTTTTTTTTTTAAATGACTTCTATTTCCTTGTGTGATATGGGCCTGTTTAGATAGTTTACCTGCTCATGATTTAACTTTGGTATGTGGCATCTGTCTAGAAAACCACCCATTTCATTTAAATTTTCCAGTTTTGTTGAGTAAAGGCTTTTATAGTAGGATCTGATGATTTTTTTGAATTTCCTCCCTATCTGTTTTCATGCTTCCCTTTCCATTTCTGACTTTGTGAATTTGGATACTGCCTCTTGCCCTTTAGTTAGCTTGGCTAGGGGGTTTATCTATCTTGTGCTTTTGGTTGTTTTGTTCTCTTTGTTTCTGTTTGGTTGATTTTGGCCCCGAGTCTGACTGTTTCCTGCCTTCTACTCTTCTTGGGCGAGTTTGTTCCCTTTTTGTTCTAACGCTCTCAGGTGTGCTGTTCAGTTGCTAGTGTAAGATATCTCCAGTTTCTTTACCAGGGCCCTTAGAGCTCTGAACTTTCCTCTTAGCACTGCTTTCATTGTGTCCCATAAGTTTGAGTATGATGTGTCAAGATTTTCATTAAATTCCAGGAAGTCTTTAATTTCTTTTTTTATTTCTTCCCTGACCAAGTTATCAGTGAGTAAAGAGTTGTTCAGTTTCCATTTGTATGTGGGCTTTCTGTAGTTTTTGCTGTTATTGAAGACCAGCCTTAGGCCATAGTGATCTGATAGAATGCATGGTATTAATTCAATCTTCTTGTATTGGTTGAGGCCTGTTTTGTGGCCAATTACATGGTCAGTTTTGGAGAAGGTACCAGGAGGTGCCGAGAAGAAGGTCTATTCTTTTGTTTTAGGGTGAAATGTTCTGTAAGGACATAGTCAATAAGACAAATCAGCAACCTACAGACTGGGAAAAAGTCTTCACTAACCCCATATCAGGTAGAGGGCTAATATCCAAAATATATAAAGAACTCAAGAAGTTAATCACCAAAAAAACCCAAAGAACCCAATTTAAAAATGGGGTATAGAACTAAACCGAGATTTCATACTTGAGAAATCTCAAATGGCTGAGAAGCATGTAAAGAAATGTTCAGAGTCATTAGTGATCAGAAAAATGCAAATCAAAATGACCCTGAGATTCCACCTTACACCAATCAGAATGGCTAAGATCAAAACCTCAAATAACAACACATGTTGGAGAGGATGTGGAGAAAGAGGAACACTCTTCCACTGCTGGTGGGATTGCAAACTGGTAAAACCACTCTGGAAATCAATCTGGAGGTTCTTCAGAAAATTGGAAGTAGATCTATCTGAAGACCCAGCTATACCACTCTTGGGAATATACCCAAAAGATGCCCCACTATGCCACAGGGGCATGTCTTCTATTACGTTCATAGCAGCCTCATTTGTGATAGCCAGAAGCTGGAAACAACCCAGATGTCCCATGACAGAAGAATAGAGACAGAAAATGTGGTTCGTTTACATAAATGGAATACTACCCAGCTATTAAAAATAAGGACATCCTGAGTTTTGCAAACAAATGGATGGAACTAGAAAATATCATCCTAAGTGAGGTACTCAGACCCCAAAAGGACATGCATGGCATATACTCATTAATAAGTTGATGTTAGCCAAAAAAAGTACAGAATACTCAAGATACAGTCCACAGAACTCAAAAAGGTCAACAAGCTGACGGGCCCAAGTGAGAACACCTCAGTCCCACTTGGGAGGGAGAAGAAAGTAATCCGAAGTGGGGAGGGAGGGAGGGACCTGGGAGGGAAAGTGTATGGGGAGGAAGGGGGAGGAGAGGGGAACCTGATCTGGTATTGGGTGAGGGAAACAAGCAACCTCTGGAGGTAGGGGTTGGGGGACCCTCCAGAATACACCAGAGACCTAGGAGGTGAGAGACTCTCAGAACTCAACTCGTAGATGAAATGCCCAACAATAGGGAGAGAAAACTTATAGAGCCCACCTCTAGCAGGAAGACAGGGCATCAAATGAGGGAGGTGGAGGGCATCCCACAGTCACAACTCTGACCCATATTTGTTCCTGTCTGAAAGAATTACAGGGATGGAAATGGAGAGGGCCCTGAGGAAAAGAAGGTCCAGCGACAGGCTCAAAGTGGGATCCAGCTTAAGGGGAGGTCTCAAGGCCTGACACTATTACTGAGGCTATGGAGCACTCACAAAAAGGGACCTAGGATGACCAAACTCTGGAAGATCCAACAAGCAGCTGAAAGAGTCAGAGGCAGATGGTTGCAACCAACCAGTGGACAAAAGCAGCTGACCCGTTGTTGAATTAGGGAAAGACTGAAAGGAGCTGAGGATGAGTCTGCTGGAGGACCAGCAGTCTCAATTTATCTGGACACCTGAAATCTCTCAAACACTGGACCACCAAACAGACAACATCCACCAGCTGATAAGAGTCCCCCAACACACATACAGTAGAAGACTGCAGGGTCTGTGTTCATTCCCTGGGTGGGAGAGATGATACATCTAAGCTTCAAGAGACTGGAGGCCCCAGGGAGGTTAGAGGTCAGGTGGCATGGGGGATGGGGACATCCACATGGAGACAGTGGGTGGGGAGTGGGTATGGGATGTGGAGCAGTAGGAGGGTGGATAAGGGTGGGGGTGGGAGGTGGAATAAATGTAGTGTTAAATAAATAAATAAATAAATAAATAAATAAATAAATAGATAAATAGACAAATAGATAAATGAAACATTTCAACTAATTACTTTTTTGGAACATTGTTACCAAAATCTGTTTTCTTTTAAAGACAAACACAGCCTTAAAGATGCTTTGATTACTTGTGGGAATTCTGCCAGGATTTGTTTTATACTTCTCAGTAGTATACATCTACAACCATTACATTGCTCATAGACAACCATCATTAAATTTTTGCAAATTTTATTCTAAAAACAGGTTGTGGGAGCTCTTCCATCTGTAACTCCCTGACAGCCTCAGGTAGAGGTAGGGTCCATATAGGCACCTGTCTAGAACCCCTATCCTTCACTTAGACTAACATTTGGTCTATCTTGGTACTCTCTGTCCAAGTCCAAATGACTTCCATCTGGCTTCCAAGGACAACATGGGGCTCTATTCCTTGGATGTCACAATACAAACAACTATGCTGTGTCTGTCCCAGGCCTAAGTAACGATCGAAGTATAGGATATACACATGTACATGTGTGAGTCCTATATTACAGGCATAATATTTCTCCTTCTGGCTCTTGTCATTTAATCTTAGAATGTTGCTATTCTTGAATAGTGCTCCGATCTCATCTCGTGTTTCTGATTTTAAATGTTGGACTGAGTGTTTGCTTCATTCCCTTGCTAGCATGCTCTCCCTGAGGAGCCTTTAGTTCCTCAGTCCTGGACAGTGCAAGAAAGGTCTGAATGAAAGGATATGAGTTCAGAACAAAATTTCTCAGTGTTTAAAGAGAGGATCATATTAAGACATTTTCTTGGTTTATTTTCTACAAAATACTTGTAGGTTCACAACTGCATGCAATATAACAAATTGAATTCCACTATACTTTTTTCTACACATAGAAAATGAAAATTACGTAACTAGATTATTTGGTCAAAGCGTTAGTCAGTACTAGTGAGCTGCGTAGTACTGGAGTAAATAGAAAAAGAGTCATGTTCAAGTAAAATTATATATGGAAATATCTGTTTGGCATAACAACCAACAAGTGCTTCAAAAGACAATTTGAAGACATGAAAAGAATTACAACCCCTTTAACACAGCTGTATAACATCTTAATAAAACGTAGTTGTGATTATTTGGGTCAATTCAGAGATAGTAATGAAATCCTGTATGAATTAGATATGACTTAGCTTTGAACTTCCCAGAAATGATCCTGTGGTAAAGTATACCTATTTAATTTAAATATGGTTGGTCAAGCAAGCAGTTACGTATTATTTTGGAATGTAAGAATGATCACAGCTTCAAAGCTATCGCATATAAACCTATGAATTAGACCTCAAAGTCTCTCTAGTTTTTAATGCATAGGAGTTTTTAGGCTACTTTCCTGAACATTGAGTTAGAGATCCAGATAATAAATATATATATTCACATACTTATTATACCCTCATGGTTCTCTACAAAGTAATCTCTAGCAAATTCTAAGTTAGCCTTGACATTATAGCATCGTTTTAATTTAGCAATTCAAGTTTATTGGCACAAATAATAAAGAATTTCATAGTTTATATGCAAGGAAAAATCATGTATAAAATAATTGATATTGCCGGGCGGTGGTTGCGCACACCTTTAATCCCAGAGCTTGGGAGGCAGAGGCAGGTGGATTTCTGAGTTCGAAGCCAGCCTGGTCTACAGAGTGAGTACCAGGACAGCCAGGACAACACAGAGAAACCCTGTCTTGAAAAACCAAAAAAAAAAAATGATATTGTTCCTTCATAATTTTCTATTTAATTAAACAGAATAAATTAGATGGTGAAACCTGGAAGCAAGAAGGCTATGCTATGCCTGCCTATAAAAAAAATATGGAGACAAAGTGTGGAGCAGAGAATGAAGGAAAGGCCATCCAGAGACTGCCCCACTTGGGGATCCATCCCATATACAGTCACCGAGGAATACAGGCACTGTTGTGGTTGCCAAGAAGTGCTTGCTGACAGGAGCCTGATATAGCTGTCTCCTGAGAGGCTCTGCCAGTGCCTGACATATACAGAAGAGGATGCTTGAAGTCAATCATTGAACTGATCACATGGTTCCCAGTGGAGGAGTTAGAGAAAGGACTGAAGGAGCTGAAGAGGTTTGCAACCCCAAAGGAAGAACAACAATATCAACCAACCAGAGCTCCTATGGTCTAAACCACCAACCAAGGAGTAAGCATGGAGGGGCCCATGGCTCTATCCGCATTTGTAGCAGAGGATGGCCTTGTCCTGATAAGGAAGAAGGGGTCCTTGGTCCCATGAAGGCTTGATGCTACAGTGCAGGGCAATGCAAGGGAGGGGAGGCGAGAGTGGATGGGTGAGCTGGGGCACATCTTTATAGAAGCAGGAGGAGAGGGGATGGGATACGGGGTTTTGGAGGGGGAATAGGGAAAGGAGATAACATTTGAAATGTAAATAAATAAAATATCCAATAGAAAAAAAAACCTCAGAGCGACAAACAGTACAGAGAAACAGTATTTTATGGCCAGATGTATTAGCCAGGTAATGATATAAGTTTACTGTGAGAGTGGAGATTGGAGAAAAGTACCAAGAAATCAACACAAGTCTTCATATATAAGCAGAAATTGAACAAGTGCACATGCCCTTGTTCAATTGGATAAATTTCTCAGCTTCATGTAAACTACAGTTTAAATCTCGTTTTGTGGAGGGTGGCAACAGCAAAGGCCAGATCAATGGACTTGAATGATGAATTGAGGGAATCTCCTTGGTGTTTTTGAAATCTAGTCAGTTAATAAATAGAGGCTGCTTAGAAAATTGAAAACTAATGTTTTGCTGCCAGAAAATTAGATCACCTTTTTACTATTCTTTAAAAGAAAATTTTATCATAATTTTGAGATTATATTTATATCATTTCTTCTCCCCTTCCCTTTTCCAGTCCTTCATTGTATACCCTTTGCTCACTCTCAAATTCCTGTCCTCTTCTTTAATTGTTATTTCATATATATAACCTGCTCAGTCTATATACTACTTATATATATACATATATATTTCAGGACTAAGCATTTGATATTTGATAATGACTTGATGTGGTTGTCCCTGGGAAGATCCTCTCCTGGTCTCAGCATTTCTTAGCTGTTTGTAGTTCTTTGTCAAGGTTGCCGCATGGTGTGCTTCCTCACTTGACAGTGTTATGTTTACGGTGTCCTCCTTGTGTAGTCTTGCCTAGGCAGCCACGCTGAGGCGGCAGAGGTACGCTGAGGAGGCAGCAGAGGTACGCTGAGGAGGCGGCAGAGGTACGCTGAGGAGGCGGCAGAGGTACGCTGAGGAGGCGGCAGAGGTACGCTGAGGAGGCGGCAGAGGTATACTTCTCAGACAATTTTAGGAGTCTCACGCGCAGCTCTCTCTTCCTTTGGCTCTTACCATCTTTTCTCTTGCAAAATGATCTAAATATTAGGATAGGAGTTACAGATTTATCACTTTGGACTGGGGTCCACAACTATACATTTCGATTGGTTGTTTTTTTGTTTGTTTGTTTTTGTTTTTGTTTTTCTGCAATGGTCTTTGTTGCAAGAAGTTTCCTTGATGCAGGAGGGAAGTAACACTTATCTGTGGCTTTAGAGATAGCCAGTTGTTTGTACCTGGGATTGTAGCATGGTTCTCCTGTACTTCATGGCAGTATCCACTTATAAGTGAGTACATACCATATGTACCTTTCTGGGTCTGAGTTACCTTACTCTGAATTACTTTTTCTAGTTCCATTCATCTGCCTGAAAATTTCCCGTCATTGTTTTTTATAGCTAAATCGTATTCTGTTGTGTAGATGTACCATATTTTTTTTTTTATTCATTCTTCGTCTAGGTTGTTTCCAGTTTTTGGCTATTAAGAATAAAGCTGGTATGAACATAGTTGAGCTGAGTAATAAGGAAGGCTCAAGGGAGGATACATGAGTCTCGCTCATAAGGGGAAACAAAATAGTAATCAGAGGTGCATGGAGAGAGGGAACTGGGTGGGAGAGGGTAAAGAAGGGGATGGGATAGGGATCAGGTGTGACAAGGAGGAGGCAGTAGAAGACTGGGAGTAATAGTGAAAATCAGTGTGTATGTGGGGGGGACGGTGAGCATCTTTGGAACTAGCTGGAGACCTGGGATGGGAAGGCTCTGGGAATCTATGGGGGTAATTCTAGCTGAGATTCCTACCACAGAAGGATATGGGGGATTGAAGTGGTCACTTCCAATAACCTTGAGGGACTTTCAGTGGAGGAAGGGCATCAGCTGATCCCCAAAACCTTCAACCCAAAATTTGCTCTGCCTACAAGGTGCACATGGATAAAGATGGAGCAGGGATTGAGGGGATGGCCAGCCAGTGACTGGTCCAACTTGAGATCCATCGCATGGGAGAGAGCCAGCGCCTGACACTATTCATGTTACTCTGCTGTGCTTGCAGACAGGAGCCTAGCATAACTGTCTCCTGAGAGGCTTCATCTATCAATTGAAGGCAGAAAGTGTACAGAGCCATAACAAAACATCAGGCATAACTCAGGGAGTCGTGTGGAAGAGTGTGTTCCAGGACTGAGGGAGGCAGAGGGGTCGAGGATACTCCAAGACCCACAAAATCAACTAACCTAGGCCCATGAGGGCTCACAGAGACTGTACTGACTGGTTTTGTGTGTCAACTTGACACAGGCTGGAGTTATCACAGAGAAGGGAGCTTCAGTTGGGGAAGTGCCTCCATGAGATCCAGCTGTGGGGCATTTTCTCAATTAGTGATCAAGGGGGAGGGCCCCTTGTGGGTGGTGCCCTCCCTGGGCTGGAAGTCTTGGGTTCTATAAGAGAGCAGGCTGAGCAAGCCAGGAGAGGCAAGCCAGTAAGGAACATCTCTCCATGGCCTCTGCATCAGCTCCTGCTTCCTGACCTGCTTGAGTTCCAGTCCTGACTTCCTATGGTGATCAACAGCAAGATGGAAGTAAGCTGAATAAACCCTTTCCTCCCCAACTTGCTTCTTGGTCATGATGTTTGTGCAGGAATAGAAACCCTGACTAAGATAAATTGGTACCAGCATAGTGGGGTATTCCTGTAACAACCTGACCATGTTTTGGGGAGGACTGTGGAAGGACTTTGGAACTTTGAGCTATAAGAGACACTAGTGCTTAAGGACTCTGTGGGATGTGTAGGAGCTTGGAAGCTCATGTTGAGAACAGTGCAGAGATGGAGGCCTGGCTTGTGAAATTTCAGAGGGAAGATTAAAGACTCTTATCAGGGCCATGCTGTTTTGATTGTGAAGATTCTGTAGTTCTGGTTAGCTGGGGCTGAAGTATTAGCTGTGATTAAGAAGATACCAGAACTACTAAAGTGAAAACTTTACATTACTGGGACTATTGATGCTGGTTAGCTGGAGCT
>NW_022196905.1:214102715-214103337 GCF_008632895.1 Mastomys coucha
TGATTAAGAAGAGACCAGCATCACTGAGGTGACATCTTCTGGGAAGTGTTTTCTGAGAGCACAGAGAGACTGTATTCCAGAGATAGCCAAGGTTGTACCTTGTGTTGCAGCAGGACTTGGTAATATGTAAGAGTCACCCAGGTGGTACTGGTTTTGACAGCACGAAGGGGTCATGAAGAGCAGCTGAGGGGTCATGAAGAGCAGCTGAGGCTCGGCACAGTGAGAGGCCATGGAAGGCCAAAAGTGAAGGTGGTCTCAGTTTGCAATTGATGGCCCAGGACTGAAGGTGTCATGCAAAGGAGTTGAGGCTTGGCACCAACTGAAGACAGTCTATGAGAGGCTATTGGTAAAGCCTAGTTACAGCAGTGTTTTGTGAATGCCAGTACCATGCAATGACCACCAAGGACAGCAGCAGCAGTGGAGTACAGGCATCTGGAGCCCAGAAGACAAGATGTGTGCTACAAAGAGCAGAGCTGGAGAGGTGACTCAAGCCCCTGGAGGAGCCCAGAAGATCGTGAGTTGGATCCCAGTTGGTTTTGTTTTTGATTGTGACCGTGCCCTGATATTTTTCCCTCTTGAAGGAAGAATGTATTTTAGTGGAGCCCACAGTTAAGAGACCTTG
>NW_022196905.1:214103838-214114548 GCF_008632895.1 Mastomys coucha
TCCCTGGGCTGGAAGTCTTGGGTTCTATAAGAGAGCAGGCTGAGCAAGCCAGGAGAAGCAAGCCAGTGGGAACATCTCTCCATTGCCTTTGCATCAGCTCCTGCTTCCTAACCTGCTTGAGTTCCAGTCCTGACTTCCTCTGATGACCAACAGCAGTGTGGAAGTGTAAGATGAATAAACCCTTTCCTCTCCAACTTGCTTCTTGGTCATGATGTTTGTGCAGGAATAGAAACCCTAACTAAGACAGAGACTGAAAGAACCACCAGCCAAAGAGCAGGGAGGTGCTGAACCTAGGGCCCCTACATATTTGTAGCAGATGTGCAGCTTGGTCTTCATGCGGGTCTCCTCACAATTGGAGCAGGAACTGTCTCTGACTATTGCCTGCCATTGGATCCCCTTCTCCTAGCTGCACTGCCTGGTTGGGCCACAGTAGGAGAGAATGTCCTTAGTTAGTACTGCTTTGATTTGATGTCTCAGGTCAGAGTGGTACCCAAGGAGGGGAGGCTTCTCCTTCTCTGGGAAGAAGGTGAGGGGATAATAGGGGAGGATTTGTAAGGGTAGGGCTAGGGGGGAGGGGAGGGAGCGAGGCCTGTGATTGCAATGTAAAGTGGATAAATTAATTAATGAAAACAAAAAAAATAGTTGTGTGTAGGGGAGGACATACTTTAAATTCTAACACCTGGGACGCAGAGACACAAATTTTTGTGAGATCAACGTTAACCTTGTCTATATAGCTACATAGCATGCTCCATACCAGGCAAGTCTACTCTGAAGACTTAGTGATTATGGTGATTGGTGGTGGTGGTGGTGGTGATGATGATGATGATGATGATGTCTCTTTTGAGTTCTTGGTAAAGGTTGTCCAAGAGACTTCCAAAGATTTTAGGCTATTGACATTGCCCTTGCTTGGCCTTTCCCTGGAGATGGAAGGTTAGGTTCTATTGCTGAAGACACAACACTTGTATTCTAGATACAGGAAACTTCCTCTTTAGTGGTGGTGGAGTCACGCCAGCCCCACCCTTGTCTCCCTAGCTCCACCCCCAGGGCACTCTCCCAATCACAGTTGCCCTGCCAGGCCCCATTAGTGCCCCCTCCTCTCACTCCTCACAACACTGTGGAACACTTCCTCAGGGAAGCCACAATGCTTACAAAGCTACAATGCTTACCAAGTGCAACTATGACCAGTGTGGCATGATTACCCTATGGGTGCAGTAGTGGCATACACACCTTGGCTGTAACAAAGATCTCACTGAGAACTTAAGACCTGATCAACAAGAGGAAAATCATGCCTGGTACTGGAAACCTAGCCAACTACCTGGGATTTGTGAAGTCACAGAGGGACCCTAGAACTTCTACTTCGCCAATAGAAATCTCTAACTTTATTCTAAATATTTATTCTTAATTAGTTTTTATAAAGCCAAAGCAAATGCTATTTTGTGGTAAACCAAAATTTTGGTACCATGAAAGGGCTTCTGTCTACAATTCTTGTGAATGAGAGTTAAATTTTGTAATATCACTTTTCACTCACTTCTTGGGAATATTCTCAACAAATAAGGTCTGACAAGCACATTCCTGTGAGTGTACATACAGATAGTGCAAATTGTACTTAGTGAGTTATAGAAAAAGAAAGACACAAACATGGAAGAGAGTGGAGAGTGATGAGTTAGGAGGAGAGTGGGTAGACATTATCAAGATACATTGCATGGATGCAAGACATTTTCAAATAATAAAAATAGATTACTTGAAAAGTTCAAAACCAAACAAAAGAAAACAAAAAGCCCCTCTCTCCTTTCTTAGTAGAACTCCTTGTGCAGCCTCCATACTGTTCCTGATGAAAACCCAAAACATAGAAGGTCCCTCAGAAGGAGAGCTACCTCTCTGTACTCTTTGGCCGTGGAATGCAACCAGAGTAGAGCCTCTGGTTCTAGGCTTACTGTGCTGAGGTAGAACAGAGAACGTACAGATTTGAAAACAGATGCTCCTCAACGTCACAGTGGGAAACGTTCGTTCGTATCCAAGGGGAATCTTCTGGCAGCTGCCCAGGAGTCTTGCTGTCCTGGCAGCTCACTGCGCCAGGAGGTCCTAGACCTCAGGAGTGCTGCAGCAAGGGTCCTGCTGCCCCCACAGAGAAGTAGGCTAGTGAAGCTACAGTGTTGTGAGGAGCGAGAGGAGGGGGCACTAATGGGGCCTGCCAGGGCAACTGTGATTGGGAGAGTGCCCTGGAGGCGGAGCTAGGGAGACAACAAGGGTCAGGCTGGCGTTTGACTCCACCACCACTAAAGAGGCTTGAAGGTTCTCTAGCCTCAGAAGGTGACCCTGAGCCTGAAGCTAAGGTGAGCATGGTCCTGGGACTTTGGGATTCTCTTGGGTGAGGGTAGAGAGAAATTGGAAAAAAAAAGTGCATATTTGCATTCACCAGATAATAATATTTTACACAGTAGAATATACCATAAAAAGTTTGGACTGCATTTCAACGTGAAAGAAAATAGAAAAACGTCTGGCTCTTTCAGGTTTTTCATTCTGTACACTCTTGTATGTGCGAAGTAGGCTGTTGGCCACACATTGATCTAGGTCCTCATACTATCACCTCGCACGGGGGTGGGGCTTAAAGCTGAAACAGTCGATTCTGCGCTGCCACCCCAGGAAATCTCACACGCAGCACCACAGCACCTTTGCTGATTCTGAACACTCAGTTCCAGTAGTTCTGTACATTGGCCTGGTTTTGCCTTAGTCTACAGTGAGGAAGCGTTGAAAAGAGTGAAGATGACTCTGAAATAAAACCTTGCAGTAAAGTAGTCAAATAGGGGACGAGATTACTTCGTGGAATTTTAAAAAAATTGGGGGGACCAGAATCAGTGATGTCTAGTGATCAGAAACAGGTTTTAACTAGCTTAATCCTAAAATGGTCCTATGTGAATTATAGAGTTCCAGTTTGAATGCTTTAGCTTCTCTTTAGGAAGCTGAATGAGGGTTTTTTCCTCTCTCTGTTATGTAAAACAGTGCAGTTTGGTGAACACTAGGGTGCACAATGGTTAGTTTCCAGAGATTATCAGAGCTCTTAGTATTTGATCTTTACTATCCCGCAATATAGATATTATTACTTAGATCTGTCTTGTAGGTTAGTAAACTGAAGTTGAGAGAAAGAGTTTTGCCAGGGTCATACGGCTATTGACAGCAGAGTCCAGATTTAATCTTAACAGACCTAATCATTACCCAGTGTTTCCCCTCTTAGCTACAACTCTGTGTGGTTGCCCAATAATGGTTTTGAAATGATTTTATTTTAAATCTGCAGAAGAGACAACCTCCATACCAGTGGTTTGGGAAGAATCCAGCGTTTGATAATAATGCAGTTGATAGGTAGCCATGAGAGGAATACAATGTTTGAAGGACTATTTACTGCATCTCTCTGAAGGATTAGTCATTTGTTTTGTCAGCTCACCTCATGCTCTTTAGAGAAACAAGCACTCATATTCATGCAGAAGGAACGTGTGCTCTGACTACCAGCTACTTGCTGCCTCCTCAAGCCCTCAAGGCGACAGGTCTTTAGAAACAGTGAAGGTCTGGATACTAAATGTTTTAGGCTTTAGAACCATATGATTTTTGTACACAAGGACTCAACTTCACTCTTCTTTATTTGGAGATGGATTTTTTTTGAAGAAAGAGAGATTTATTTAGTTTAACTATAAATTGATCCATATAGCATGGTATTAGTGTTTGAATTAGGTTCCCTTGACTGTATCATAACATTGTAGAGAAATAAAAAAAAAATCACAAATGTGACTAAGGACATGGTTTGTTTGACCAAACAATCCACTCTATCACTAAGCAACTGAGCCTTGTGAGAGCTTCATTATCTGCCCTTGGAGTGTGCACTATTAGCTAATTACCTCACTGGAATCCATCTTCTGCATATCCAACATCTGTCAATATTTTGCCCATTGGGTATCTGGATTCCATCATGTGAGTCTGTTGGGGGCAAGCCATGGCCATACTACCACTGACGATCCTAGACAATATATAAATGAATGGTGGATGGCTGAATCCCTGGGAACAAGCCAAGTGGATTGGGCTCCCTGACTTTTGCCAATTCCTGTTCTAGACTCTGGAGTAATTTCTAGATCACTTTTCTTGGTAATAGCTAGCATGTGTTAAGGTGTGTGCTCTGTGTCAGATCCTTTGCAAACATCATGCATGTAAACAGATCTGAGTCTTTGGAGATTCTGTTATTAAATAATGTAGTCTACTAATTGGTCAGTACTAGATTGTTTGTAAATGTGCCAATACTATTTTATTTAGATGTTTTTGCTTATGAAACACCTGGAAAGTTGTCTCTTACCAGTTCTGTTATCCTTAATTGCATTTTGAGTCTTCAGTTTTTTTGAAGTTCCCACATATTTAAATTTAAGTGAAAATCATGATTACTTATTTTTCTTGTGATGTTAAGTATATACTAATTAATACTTATATAAGGTCATGTTTTCTGCTACCATGTCTCTTTAAAATTAGGAACATAAAGAGCCTAGTGACCCTGAAGAATCCCTAAGAATAATCCAAGATTGGGAAATGCAGAGAGAGGCAGATCACAAGAGAGGGAGGAGGACAAAGGCTACTCTGGCTCTAAGAGGGTTCTCTCTCTCTCTCTCTCTCTCTCTCTCTCTCTCTCTCTGTGTGTGTGTGTGTGTGTCTTAGTATGTGAGTGTGACTGAAAGAACTAGACCAGATTAGATCAAAAGATGTAATTCTAGGGACACAACTGATGTGTTTTATGAGTCTTAGGTACTTTTTAATTTTTTTTAACTAAAAAGGTGCTCAGATTCTACCTCTGGTGAATCTACAGTGTTAATTATGAAGAATATTTTGGGAGGTATCAGTAGAAAAATTGCATGTAATCAAATATATTTTCTTTTGAGGTAGTGTTTTAAACTTTATCATAAAAAATTTAGCCACATTGTATAAAATATAGCTAGGAGGGACAGTTACTAGGTTAAAGAGGTTACAGAATTCTCATACAAAAATTGGTATAATTACACAGATTGAAGAATAGCTTGAGCATCATAACATTTCTGTTTTAGAATTTATGAAAAATTATTTTACTTTATTTTCTTATAGGTTATGTAGATATTAATGTAGAAGCTGATATGAAAGGAGTCAGTTTTTGTACATGTTATTAGTTCACTAAAGTTAATATAATTTTTGTGATCCTAAAAACACAGAACTAGAGAATGCTAGAGATGAAGGAAATTTAGGAAATTATTTACACAAGGTTTCTCATCAGTCGTACTATTAATACCCTGCACTTGGTCATTCACTAGTGGGAGGTGGTGGTTCATAATGCTGGTGAGTGCAGGGAGCGAGCAGTCCTGGGCACTGGAGAATATTTAGCAGTATCTATGGTCTCTTCATAGGACGTTCCTTCCGTGTTGCATATAGCGTGCCTGTATATTGAAAAAATGCTTCTTCAGGGATGGCTTAGTCTTTGATTAAGACACTGGCTTGTGTAACCCTCTTGCTATCAAATAATGTTAATCCTGTGCCTGCACTTGAAGAATTAAGAATCTTTTCACTTAGTGGCATAGTAAGGTCTAGTATGTTGGAAGTAAGAGAAAGCAAAGAAGTCATGAATAAAATTTAAAACCTCCTTAGACAACAATGACAGATTTAAAAAGTGTGTTTCTGGGGCTACAGTTTTGTTCTATGATCCTTTGTAGTCTCTCTTTTTCTAAGACTTTCAGATTGTACTATAGATCAACAGCACTAAAAACAATAGTGCTAAAAAATTAATAAACATATCACTTAATTTTATTGACTACATTTACACACAAACATTCTCACTTGTGCATATACACAGGCATGTACATGCACACACATGTACACACTCACTCACACAATGAGACAGGGTGTTGCTGTATTTCCCACGTTGGTGTTGAACTCATGGGCTAGTGGTTTTGCTGCAGAATCCTGAAGCTGGGACTTTAGGTGTGTACCCCTCTGTTATCCTAATTTGTTTGTTTACAAGACTTTCTCAATGAAGCAAACTGTGTTGATTCTGATAGAAGCACTTAGCTTTCCAATGTCCTGTGACAGAGTTCACTGAGAAACATCACTATCTGGTTCCCTTTTGGCTATACCACTGCAGAGATGAACACATCCTTAGTGTGGGCTCCTTTCTAAATCTGAATCTGTTCTCCATTAGGGAGAAATCTTGAGGCTCTGTTTTCTGTCTGGCATATTCACAAAGCAGACTATATTACTCCATTCATTAAATTTATTTTACATAAATAATTCTATTAAAATCTCTCAAAATGTATGTTTGGTTCTTTAAAAAAATGTTCCAGTAAAAGATACTTTAAGACTGTGTTTTGATGGCAATATAATACTATTAGACAATGATAAATTCCATGTACTCTTTCCTTTACTAGGATACACAACACACACACACACACACACACACACACACACACACACAAAATCACACACGTTGGCTCACCCCAGAAAGAGAACCCATAAGATATCAAAATAATGATCTCACAATAGCCATCTAAGCAATTAACTATAGCCTCCTGTCAGTCTTCTCTTCTGGAGTTGTTCATTCCTTTTTATACTGCTGGGGAGGGGCCCTTAAGCATCTTCCAAGTGTTTCCTCTTCCAAATATGGGAGTTTTCATTTATTTCCTGAGTCATATGAGCTTCTCTTCTAGAAGGAATGCTTCAATTTGTGGGGAAAGTAGCATACAACAACGTGTGTGTGTTTGAGTGTGTGTGAGTGTGTGTATGTGTGTGTATACATGCATGGGGGTGTATTGGTAATGGGTAGGGATGGGGATACTTTTAAAGTATTCAGACAAGGAGGAGAATGGGCAATAAAGAACTTGGAGTCTTCCACAGTGGGAAGAAATTCACCAATTTGGAGGACAGATATCAGTGGGGAAAGAAGGCCTTAGAAGAGTAAAACAGAGTGGAGAGCCCTTGCATGCTAAACCAAGTGACTTTAATTTTTATCCCAAGGACAACAAAAAGTGTATAAACTGAGCAGTGTTTATAGGAATCATCAACAAGAATCTATTTCCACAACTATATATGGTGTCAAGTACTTTTGTTTCTTGGTCACAAAACTGTTCTTCAAAGCAACACGTGGTAGTGGTGGGGATAGTCTGCTAATAGAAGACAAACAGAGCGACCTGTGAAAGAAGAACTAACGCACAAGGACATCGAGGCATTGCCACTTTCTAAATGTGTCTGTGGAATTATGCTGTGCCAAACGTACAGATCAATGTCAAGTGATAATTTCATACAAGAGAATAAATACTTGGTTCAGAAACTAACAGTTGGGAACAGAATGTAGGAGTATGACCAGATCTTTCAGGCAAGAGAGAAAAGATAGTTTCTAAATTCAACTTAGCTGGTGACCAAATTAACTTCTATTAGCATTTGAAGAAATAACCTTGGCCCTAACTAGAGCATGCACATTTGCAAAACAGTCTCAGTTTTGGAGGAAGCTGCTGCTGCTTCAGTTCTTGTTCTGTTGAGGGAACAATCTGTCCCTGTTATGATGCCCCACTCCCTCAAAGAAATAGAAAGATCACAAGCTGCGCAACTGGGAAACCAACAGAGTCAAGTTGTCCCCACTTCTCTAGTTTAATCTTGAATTGTCAGCTTACCCATGAATTGGAATATATTTAATACAGGAGGAGGTCTATATTGCTATCCCCAAAATGTAGGATGCTTATTTCTTTTTCTAGATTTAATTAAACCTATGACTGTTGTGTGCAATAGAAAGAGATTGTGGCCAGTGAATCAGAGGATGACTAACATAATATGATGGTCTGCTTTGACGTAAAACCAGAATTTACATGAAAGAATGGGATCTGACAATAATGCCTGTCACTCTGCAGCCTTTTTTCAAAGGTTGCCATATGTGTATTCTTTTCTCATACAATACATCCCAACTGCAGACTCTCCTCCCTCCCCTCTTCAAAACACCCTCACTTCCCCTCTCTCCCAGATCCACAGCTCCTTTGTTTCTTTTCAGAAAACAGCAGACCTTACAGTGATACCACTGAACTTAGCATAACAAGATGCAATTAGGCTAGGCACACATCCTCTCATCAAGGCTGGATGAGGCAACCCAGTGCAAAGCAAGTCCTAAGGTTTGACTTCTTTCTCTGTTCCTTCCATACAGATGAACAATAAGTTGAGAAAATTATTAACAGGAGATATTGGACAAAATTCATTTCATATCATGAAGAAATAAGAATCTAGTATTTGTTCATATTATCTCTCAGACTTTGAGAAGCAGGCCATTTTTATTGTAAGCTAGAGAAATTATCCTTTTCAGGATTGTTTTTGGACATGTATACAGTTAAAGTGTTATTCAAAAGATTTAAAGATAAATGTTAAGTATTTGGCATAATATTTTGAGATGATTAGTTAAATTCAAAGGACTTCTGTGAATTTTCACATTAAAATATCAAATTCTTTTCAAATGAGACTTTGGAGAAATTCTCCTGTTCACATTGGCTTTGGCAATGACTCCATTCATTCAGCCTGCTCTATTTTTTTTTTTAAGGTACTAATTTGATTCTCAGAAAATTAAGAAAGGCAGTGTGATAAAAGGCAATTTTCCTTTTGTGCAAAATATAAAGCCTTACTAATTTCTTTGCTTTAATTTTGCTTTCCAAGTGTGAAGTTTTTTGTCTCCCCAAGTGTTCATATTTTATTTTCCTGTTTTGGGGAGGAAGGGGCAGTTGTTAGCTCACAACTGGAATGCTCAGCAATGTAGCATTTCTTTTTACCCTGTTTCTTGAAAATAGCAGGTAAGACTTCTGCATATAACATGGAATAAAGAGACTGTAAGTATAAACATTGCAAGATAGAAATAATAGTTTGCTTAAGAACTGCATTAAAAAGTCTTTCAGTATTGACAAATGTCCAGAAAGAGAACACTGGACATAAAAAGTGCTATGTTGGTAGACAGTAGGTGTTTAGAATTAACTATGATTTCTAGAGAGATATGCATTGTACATAAAGATCTATTCATTATTCATGTTTTTAAAAAACTCCTATTGAGTAGTTTCTATATCCTACAAGCTGTTTTTAAATTAAAAATTATTATACTTTCTATTCATCATATTTTCATTATGCCACATTTTATTCTACACATCAATGTCAGTGGAGACCTTGCAGGAGTTGGTTCACCCCTTCTACCATGGATATTCCAGAATAAAGCTCAGGTCACTGGGCTTGGCAGTTGGTGCCCATACTTAATAAACCACTTCCCAGCTCTAGATGCTTGTTTATAAGAGAAAATTTTCCAGTGTTTTCCCCATCTCTATTACCATCATTGGTATTAAATATGAATACTTCAGGCAGACTGCTGGTAGTTAGCGAGCTAGTCTTCAGTGTCTGCTGCCCCAGTCGACTGTGATTGCTGGCTCTCAGGCTCTAGCACTAGCTAACTTTTTCCCATGGCCAGGTGGAAGCTTTTGCCTTTTCGCTATTTTCATGTGGCTCACTACCTCTTGGGTACTTAGGATGCGCCACCGTAAATGTCAGATTTTTTTTTTCCCAGTTCTTTCTTTATTTCTCTAATTTATCACATTTTTGTTTGTGAGTGCTGGACTAGCCTCATTTGTAGACATGATCCTTACCCCTTTGGGATCATCCTCATTCCTCTGGCATATAAGGGCAGAGCCAAAGGAGTGCATCTTATTGGACATGGCCTTGATTGTGCTCTGCGGGAACACTGAGAGGGAAGAGCTGAGTGCAGAAGTGTTACTGATGTGTGTTCACAGGACATAGTTCTAAAATGACAGTCAAATGAAAGAATACAGCTAAGAATACAACTAAGAGAGTCTTCCCTGCAATAGGATTGAAACAAAGGTCTTTCAACCTACACTGTAGGATGCTATAGGCATAAGGAGGGTCCTATGGAATTATCTCAAATTGAAGCATATGCTTCAGGCATTTGTTTTCTGTATCAGCCAGGAATCATCTGTTCACACCTCTTAGGTGGGGCTTTGACCTGGGACAAGGCAGTTTTCTGTGGCAGTGTTTAGTCAGGGCTATTGCAGTGAGCTATAAACTAGTGATAGGCTTGGAGTATGAGTTCATGCATTGGCCTTGGTGGGGGGTGGGGAGGGAATCAGGACACTGCAGTTGTTTTTTTATTTTCTGGAAAATAGTAGGCATTCTAAGCATTATAAGCCACCCACTAGGGCTATCAAACACTGCCACAATTCTAAATAATCCCTTGGGGCCTTGGTTGGAAATCACTGGGTTAAAAGACTGCTTATATCTACTATGGCTTTAATGCTTGTGGATGAATGAATGCATTTTGGATTAGAATACCACCTGATCAATGTTTGGAAAGATATAGCAAGCAAATCTGGAATGATTCAAATAATACTGACTGACTATAAATATTTTTATGGAACTACTACTGCAAAGTACATGGAGGACATTTAGAATATTGACATTTAGAATGTTGCCATCTATTGCCCTGTAGAGCCGTTGAACCAGTTTATATTCTCATTAGCACTATGGGATTCTACATTAAAATCTACTAATTTGAACCTCTATGAATTTTCACTGATACTGTGGAGGAGGCCCAAGAAGAGAGGAAAAGAGCTGGGGCTTGTATAATGTAGGCTGTGATGCTGGGCTTGTATAGCGTAGGCTGTGCTGCTGGGCTTGTATAACGTAGGCTGTGAT
>NW_022196905.1:214115796-214163740 GCF_008632895.1 Mastomys coucha
GCTGTGATGCTGGGCTTGTATAACGTAGGCTGTGATGCTGGGCTTGTATAACGTAGGCTGTGATGCTGTGCACACTCTTATCTGGGTTTCTCCAGTGCTTCTAGAGATCTCCAAGAAAACGAGAGAGAGTTGGACACTTTATAATTCACATTCAAGAAAAACTAGAGTACTTACGAGAGGGAAGAGATTACTGAGAAGAACATGGAAGTTCTTCCATGTTCTTAAGTTTTGACTGTTCAATTTAAACTCTTGGAGGTAACCCTTTTATTTCAATTTAATGAATTAAGATTAGTTCAACTCTGTCTTTTTAATATCTGCTAACAGTTCAAAAAGGAATCTCTGCTGTTAACTTAGTCCTGTTCCCAAGGGCCAACTATTGATAAAATTGGCAGCTTCCCAGGAGAAACAGTAGGCATGGAAACTACAATAACAAACCAGTTTTCAGTGTGTGTTCTTTAAGAACAGAATTGGAAACTTAAAAATTAATTGTATGAAGTATCCAGCTATTATGTATGTGCCAAAGAATAAGTTATGGCCCATAACATTTGTTGTTACCTTTGGGATATTTCACTTTTCTTTCTTTTTGTGTTTGTAATCATAATTTTTTCAATAAGTAATATGTCATCACATTTTGATATATAAAGATACCATGATATTTTATACATTTTTAGAAATAGCTAATTTAATAGTGCATGTAAGATATTAACTCTAAGCTACCCATGTTTCTTCAAACAGAAATTGTCCTATGCAACCAACTATAATTTATATGAACCATGTCATATATTTTATATTTTAATAATAAATTTCAGAAACAACTAATTTATTTTAAATATGAACAAACAATACTGAAAAGATTGGTGTATCTTTCTGTAAGAGCAGAAATAAAATCAGCATTATTTTATAAAACCAAATAGGCTCCCTTATACAAAAATGTGTGTGTGTGTGTTCACGTGTGTGTGTATGTGTATAAGTGCAGGTGTCTGAGGAGGTCAGGGGACCTTAGATTGCCTGGAGCTGTAGTTGCAGGCAGTAAGCTATATGCCCAATGTGAGTCCTGCGAAAGGAACTTGGGTCTTCTGTAAGAGCAGTACGTGCTCTTAATCATTGACCAATCTCTCCAACCCTTCTCATGGATTTTTAGATATTTCTGTCTGATTTTAAAGAAAGCATTATGAAAAATGTGAAAATAAGTTGTATTAACATTATGAAATTATTTTATACTGTTTCAGTACCACAGTAATACATCAAGAATAATGTTTTAAATGCTGACACACTATTTTCTTAAGAGTGTGAATAGTATTTCATGATGCTTAAAGAACATAATTTGATCCATATATGAGTTGCTTAAAAACTGTCATATTTTAAATAATTTTTTAGTAAATAACTTGTTCACAACCCATTGAGTGTTGTCAAATTACATTCTTAGATACATCCTTGTGCTGGAATGGCTGTTTGAAAGCAAACATATTTTGAATTTGAGGCAGATTTCCAGTTTCTTTTTCAGAAAAATTGTACCAATGTTCATTCTCTGATAATGAAATGTGGGACTCAACTATATCCTTTTGGGTATTAATAATACCATACTTGACAAGCAGATGAGAATGTGTTGTTTTATTATCTTTTGATCATTAGTGAGATTAGAACTTTTTTCCTTAGTGAGAATGTGCATTACTTTGTGAGCATGGGTCTTTTGATAATTAAAAATAAACTATAAACTAGATTGTTTCTTTTTAATAAAAATAGATTCGCTGGGCAGTGGTGGTGCACACCTTTAATCCCAGCACTTGGGAGGCAGAGTCAGGAGGATTTCTGAGTTTGAGGCCAGCCTGGTCTACAGAGTGAGTTCCAGGACAGCCAGAGCTACACAGAGAAACCCTGTTTGGAAAAGCAAAACAAAACAAAACAAGCAAGCAAACAAAGATAGATTCAAAAGTACACAGTAGTGATTAAACATACTAGTCCTATACATTACAAATACTTATTTTTGACTTTATTTATGGTATACTTTCTAGAGTAAAAATCATGATTTAAAATATTCAAGTTTTAAATATTTTCTTGTATGATTTCTGATCTTTAGGTCAACCTTAGACTAATCACCATATAAAAATATCCTGATTAAAAATGCTTTCTTTTTTCTTTTTCTTTTCTCAAATAGAAAGTCTTTCATATTCTGTTTTCTTTAGCTCTCCCAAGGGGAAAGAAGAAAGACCATCAACAATGGCAGAAGGCTGTGACAGCATAGGCGCAGAAAGAGCTTGCTTTGTGCACAGGAGAGAACACTGCATCTCAGCCTCCTGGTTTTAGGTACTCTATATGTTCACAGAAGCTTCTCTGGTAATGAAGTTCAGAGATGGTCCCTAAAAGTATAGTCTTTGGTATCAGATGTTTATTTGTAAAATTCTATTTTTTTGTGGAGTTGACTTCTTGCACAAAATAACAGGAAGTCTGGTACCTGTGCTGGTTAGGTTTTGTCTACTTGACAAAGAGTTACCTGGGAACTCAGTTGAGGTTCAGTCAGATCAGTCTCTGGGGATAGTTTTTTGGTTACTGATTAATGTAAGAGGGCCTTGCCTGCTGTGGGTGGTGTCATTCCCTGCGTAGATGGTGCCCTGGGTTTGTATAAGAAAGAACACTGAGCAAGCAGTGGGAAGTAAGCCAGTAAGCAATTTTCCTCCTCTGGTCTCTGCTTCTAGCTTCTACATTGGTTTTTAGCCAGGATGGACAATAGCCTATAGACCAAATAAACACCTTTCTCTCCAAATTGGTTTTTGTCATGGTGCTAATCATAGCGAGAGAGGAGAACGAGGACAGGGTTTTTCCAAAGGAAGGGTAATTGTCCCAAGTATATTAATTTCATAACTTATTCCCTCCATTTATTTGAAGTTGTTATTTCAGCTTCACTTAGATCTTTATTATTTTAAAATCTTTCTTGGTTTATTTATTTTTTAATTTTATTTATTATTCTTTCATATACTATATCCCAGCCACAATTGTCTTTTCTATCCTTCTCTAGTCTTGTCTCCCCAACCTCTTCTCTTCTCAGATCCACCCCCTTCTGTCTCTCTTCAGAAAAGAGCAGGCCTCTCAGGGACATCAACCAAATGCAACATAATATGACTAGGAACATACTATCACATCAAGGCTGGACAAGGCAACCCAGCGGGAAGAAAAGAGTCCCATAAGTAGGTAAAAGATTCAGGGAAAGCTCCTGCTCCCATTGTTAGGATTCCCACAAGAACACCAGGCTACTCAGCCATTGTTAACATTTATGCAGACGACTGATGTCAGACTCCTGTAGGCTCCCTAATCTCTTCAAGAACCCATGACTCCTGATCAGTTGATTCTGTGTTCTCATGGTGTGTCCCTGACCCTTCTGGTTCCTACAGTCTTTCCTCCTCCTTAGCAGGACTCCTGGAGTTTCACCTAAATGTTTGGCTCTATTACGTTGTATCTGTTACTATTTGTTGCTGGGTGAAGTCTCTCTCTCTGGTCTCTTTGGCGAAGGTTCTGCTAGGCTTCAGTCCCAGAACATTCTGTAGGTAGGTCAAAGTTTTGTGGCAGGCTTGGTGTCCCAATCCCTCCATTTAAGGCTTTGCCTGGCTGTAGAAGATGGCCAGCTCTGGTCAAGTTACTCTGGTGGGTTCCACGGAGTTTTCATTGCACTAGGTTTCTGCCTTGCCCCTTGAATGTCCCCTAATTCAATCTTTTCTCCCAGTATTTTCTCCCTACCCCCAACCTGATCACTCCTGTCCCCAACCCTACCAACCCCTAGTTCACCCTTGAAATCTATTCTATTTCCCTTTCCCAGGAAGATCCTTGGATCCCATTTAAAGCCTTCCTTCTTAATGCTCACTAATAAGTGAGTACATACCATGTTTGTCTTTCAGGGTCTCACTCAGCTCATTTAGGATGATTTTTTTTTCTAGTTCTATCACTTTGCCTGAAATTTTCATGATGCATTTTTTGTTTGTTTGTTTGTTTCGAGACAGGGTTTCTCTGTGTAGCCTTGGCTGTCCCGGAACACTCTGTAGACCAGGCTGGCCTCGAACTCAGAAATCCACCTGCCTCTGCCTCCCAAGTGCTGGGATTAAAGGCATGCACCACCACCACTAGGCTCATGATGAATTTTTTAACAGCTGAATAATACTCCATTGTGTAAATGTACCATATTTTCTTTACCCATTCTTCAGTTGAAGGACATCTAGATTGCTTCCGTTTTCTGGCTATTATCAATAAAGCTTCTTTGAACATAGTTGACACAGGATGGAGTGTCTTTTGGGTATATACCCAGAAGTGGTATAGGTGGGTCTTGAGGTAGGTCAATTCCCAATTATCTGAGAAACCACCATATTGACTTCCAAAGTGGCTGTGCAAGTTTGTACTTCCACCAGCAATGGAGAAGTGTTCTCCTTGCTCCACATTCTCACCAGCATGAACTGTCACTTGTGCTTTTGATCTTAGCTATTCTGACAGGTAGAAGACAGAATCTGAGTCATTTGGATTTGCATTTCCCTAGTGGCTAAGTACGAATGAACATTTAAGTGTTTCTCAGCCATTTGAGATTTCTTTATTGAGAATTCTCTGTTCAGATGTGTGTGTGTGTGTGTGTGTTTGTGTGTGTGTGTGTGTGTGTGTGTGTATGTGTGTGTGTGTGTGTGTGTACACACTATTTTAAATTGTGTCATTTAGTTATTTTGATGTCTGGTTTCCTGAGTTCTTTACATATTTTGAATATTAGTCCTCTGTCAGATATAAAGTTGTGAAAATCTTTTCTCATTCTGTGGGCTGCTGTTTTGTCCTATTGACAATGTCCTTTGCCTCACAGAAGCTTTTAAGTTTCATGAGGTCCCATTTATTTATTTTTGATCTTAGTGTCCGTACAATTGGTATTCTGTTCATGAAACTCTCCTGTGACAATGTGTTCAAGATTATTCCTAACTTTCTCTTTTATGAGTTTCAGTGTACCAGGTTTTATGTTGAGGTCTTTGACACACTTAGACTTGAGTTTTATGTAGGGTGATAGATACGGGTCTATCTGTGTTCTTCTACAGGCAGACATCCAGTTAAACCAACATCATTTGTTGAAGATACCTTCTTAGTTCCATTTTATATTCCTGTCTTCTTTAACAAATTTCAGGTGTCCATAGGTGTTTGGATTTATGTCTGAGTCTTCCATTTGATTCCACTGAAAACCTATATATTGTTATGTCAATACCATGTGGATTTTATTACTGCAGTTCTGAGTACAGCTTGAGATCAGGGATGGTCATATCTCTAGAAGTTCTTTTATTGTATAGGATTACTGTAGGTATCCTTTTTCTCCTCATACTAAGTTGAGTATTTTTATTTTCTGGTCTGTAAAGAATTGTGTTAGACTTTTGATGGGGTTACATTCAATTTGTAGACTTTTTTAGTGAGATGGCCATTTTTACTATGTTAATCCTATTGATATAAGAGCATGGGAGATTGTTCCATCTTCTGATACAGTCTTCAATTTCCTTCTCCAAAGAATTGAAGCTTTTATCATACAGGTCTTTTACTTGTTTAGATAGAGTTATCCCAAGACATTTTATTTATTTGTGGCTATTGTAAAGGCTGTGTTTCCCTGATTTCTTTTTCAGCCTGCTTATCATTTATATATAGGATGGGTACTGTTTTTTTAAGTTAGTTTTGTAACCAGCCAATTCACTGAAGGTATTTATTAGCTATAGGAGTTCACTGGTAGAATTTTTATGGTTGCTTATGTATACTATCATATCATCTGCAAATAGTAATACTTTAGCATCTTAATTTCCAATTTGTATAAATTTTATCTCCTTTAGCTGTCTTATTGCTCTAGTTAAAACTTCAAGTACAATATTGAATACCTATGGAGAGCCTCATCTTGTTCCTGATTTTAATGGAACTGATTTGAGTGTCTCTCTACTTAAACTGAGTTGTGTATAGGCTGTCTGTAAATTGCCTTTCTTATGTTTAAGTATGTCTTTTATAACCCTGATCTTTCCAAGACTTTTACCATGAAGGGGCGTTGGATTTTGTCAAAGGCTTTTTCAGCATTTAATGGCATAATCATGTTTTTTTTTCTATGATTTTATATGGTGGATTATATTGAAAGATTTTCATATGTTGAACCATCCCTGCATCTCTGGGATTAAGCCTGCTTAATCATGGTGGATGATTTTTTTTTTTTTTGATGTGTTCTTGGATTCTATTTGCAAGTATTTTACTGAGTATTTTTATATCAGTGTTCATGAGGGAAATGAAGAAAATTATCCATTTATTTTAGATTTTCTATTTTGTGGAGTTCAGGTTTTTGAAGAAAAATGTAAAGATTCTTTGGTCTGTAAGTCTCTTGTTGAATCTTCGTGTAGTTAGTCTATCAGAGTTACTGTGGCCTTATATAATGAACTTGGTAATGTTCCTTCTGTTTCTATTTTGAAGAGTAGTTTGAGGAATATTGGCATCATAGTTAGGGTTTTACTGCTATGAACAGACATCATGACCAGGGCATCTCTTAAAAAATGACATTTAACTGGGGCTGACTTACAGGTTCAGAAATTCAGTCTATTATCATCAAGGTGGGAGAGTGACAGCATCTAGGCAGACATGGTGCAGGCAGAGCTGAGAGTTCTACATCTTCATCTGAAGTCTGCTAGTGGAAAACTGACTTCTAGACAGATAGGACTAGGGTAGTAAAGCCCAAGTCCATGGTGACACACATACTTCAACAAGGCCACACCTCCAAATATTGTCACTCCCTGGGCCAAGCATATTCAAACCATGACAATTGGTTTTAGCTCTTCTTTGAAAGTCTCATAAAATTCTTCACTAAAACTGTCTGGCGTTGGTCTTTTTTGGTTGAGTTTTAATGACTACTTCTATTTCCTTAGGGGTTATAGATCTATTTAAATTGTTTATCTGATCTTTAAATTTGGTAAGTGGTATCTATGAAGAAGATTATCCATTTATTTTAGATTTTCTATTTTGTGGAGTTCAGGTTTTTGAAGAAAAATGTAAAGATTCTTTGTATTTTCTTGTTCTCTGTTGTTATGTCTCCCTTTTCATACATGATTTTGTCAATTTGGATATTCTTTCTCTATCTTATAGTTAAGTTTGGGTAAGGGTTGGTCAATATTGTTCATTTTTGCAAATAACCAACTCTTTGTTTCTCATTGATTATTTGTATTGTTTTTGTTTCTATTTTATTGATTTTTAGACCTGACCCCTACCATCAACTCCTCTTAGGTGTGTTTACTTCCTTTTATTCTAGAGATTTTGGGTGTGCTGTTAAGCTGCTAGCATCAGATTTCTCCAATTTCTTTATGTAGGTACTTAGTGCTATGAACTTTCTTTTTAGCACTACTTTTCATTGTTTCCCATCAGTTTAAGTATGTTATACATTAATTTTCATTGAATTCAAGTAAGTCTTTAATTTCTTTGTTTATTTCTACTTTGATCCTGAAGTTGATCAGTAGGGAGTTGCTCAGTTTCTAGGAGTTTGTATGCTTTCTTTTATTTTTGTTATTGTTAATATCCAAGTTTAATCTGTAGTGGTCTGATAGGATACAGGATGTTATTTTACTTTTCTTATATTTGTTGACACTTGCTTTGTGACAAAGTCTGTGGTCAATTTTTGAGAATGTTCTATGAGTTTCTGAGAGGAAACAAATATTCTTTTGTGTTTGAGTGAAATCTTCTGTAGCTATCTGTTAGGTACATTTGATTCATGTTATCTGTTAGTTCCATTATTTTTCAGTTTAATTTTTGTCTGAATGACCTGTGTATTGGTGAGAATGGGGTACTGAAGTCTTCTACAATTAATGTGTGGAATTCGATGTATAATTTAAGCTTGAGTAATGTCTTTTTTACAAGTATGTTTGCCTTTTCATTTGGGGCATAGATGATAAGAACTGAATTGTAATTTTGGTGAATCTTTCCTTTGTTGAGTATGAAATGTCCTTCTCCATCTCTTTTGATTAATTTTGGTTTGGTCTAGTTTTTTTTTTTATTAGAATAGCTGTACCAGATTGTTTCTTGTGTCCATTTGCTTGGAAAATATTTTTATAAGCCTTTACTCTGAAGTGCATTATTGATGTTGAGGTATGTTTCTTGTAATGCAGCAGAAGGATAGATCCTGTGTCCATTTTGTTAGCTTGAGTCTTTTTATTGGGGAAGTTAGTCCATTGAGGGACATTAATGAGCAATGTTCCTTAATTCCTGTTATTTTGTTGTTTTTTGTTGTTGTTGGTTCTTTGTTTTTCTCTCTCTCTCTCCTTCTCCCTCCCTCTCCCCCTCTCTCTCTGTCTCTGTTTCTGTCTCTCTCTCTCTCTCTCTCTATCTCTCTCTCTCTCTCTCTCTCTCTCTCTGTGTGTGTGTGTGTGTGTGTGTGTATGTATGTGTGTGTGTGTGTGTGTGTGTGTGTGTGTGTGTGTGTGTGTGTGCATGAGCGCACACAGTATGTGCTTTCCTTCTTTGGGTTTTGCTGGTGTGAGATTATTTATTGCCTATGTTTTTACCTGCCTGTGTAGTTAACCTCCTTTGGTCAGAGTTTTCCTTCTAGTACTTTCTGTAGGACTGAATTTGTAGATAGGCATTGTTTATTTTTGACTTTGTTTTCTTTATCTGTGGTGATTGAAAAGTTTTTCTGAGTATAGCATTCTGGGCTGGCATTCATGGTCTCTAAGAGTCTCCAGGACATCTGACCAGATCCTTCTGGCTTTTAGTGTCTCAATTGAGGTGTCTTCTATAATTTGAATATAATAATAATAATAATAATAATAATAATAATAATAATAGTAATAATATTACTCAATCTTTTTCCCTTGCAGCTTTTAACATTTTTTCTTTGTTCTGTATATTTAGTGTTTTGATTATTATGTGGTGTGAAAACTTTCTTTTCTGGTCCAATCTATTTGGGGTACTATAAGCTTCTTGTACCTTTATAGACATATCCTTCTTTAGGGTAGGACAATTTTCTTCTATAATTTTGTTAAATATATTTTCTGGGTTTTAGAGCTTGGATTCTTTTTCTTTTATTCCTATTATTCTTAGGTTAAGTCTCTTCATCATCAGGGTCCTAGATTTCCTGGAGGTTTAAAGTTAGAATTTATTTTAGATTTAACATTTTCTTTGACTCATGAATCTGTTTATTCTATTATTTCTTCAAAACCTGAGATTCTCTCTTTTACTTCTTATATTCTGTTGATGATGTTTGCATTTGTAGTTCCTGTTTGCTTACATACATTTCCCATTCCCAGAATTCCCTCAGTTTATGTTTCTCTATTGCTTCTACATCCATTTTCAGGCCTTGAATAGTTTTCTTCCCCTCTTGTTTGTTTGTTTTTCCTTGGCTTTCTTGGCATCCTTTAAGGGCTTTTTTTTTTTTTTTTTTTTTTTTTTTTTTTTTTTTTTTTTTTTTTTTTTGTCTTTTCCTTTATTTCTTTAAGGAATTAAAAAATTCTTCTTTAAGGAATTCTGTCATATTCATAAACTAGGTTTTAAGATTGTTTCCTTGTGCTGCACTAGAATAATCAGGTCTTGCTGTCATAGGATAGCCTGGTGGTGCCATACTGCCTTGACTGCTGTGTTCTTGCACTGGTGTTTAGGCATCTGTGTTTGGGATGATTATAGGTTTAGGTTTTAATTTATCAGTTTGTCTTTATTGTACGGATGTTTTGCCCCTTAGGCTCTGGTTCTTCTTTGGTCTTCTGGTCTTTGTGGCCTGGATTTCTGGTGACTGATGTGACCTCTGCTCTAGTAGGGAGTCTCTTGGCCTTTGGTGCAGCAAGGAGTCTCTATTCTTCTGACTAGTACGGCCTGCACCTGAGAGTCTGCTAGAATTGGAGGCAGGAGAGCCGTGAGGTGGGTGGAAGGGGCCTGGCCTCAGGGTGAGGGGTACTGGGGGTCGGTGGAATGGGACCTAGCTGCAGGGAGAGCCGTGAGGTGATTGGAAGGGACCTGGCTTCAGGGTGAGGGGTATTGGGGTTCGGTGGAATGGGACCTAGCTGCAGGGAGAGCCGTGAGGTGATTGGAAGGGGCCTGGCCTCAGGGTGAGGGGTACTGGGGGTCGGTGGAATGGAACCTAGCTGCAGGGAGAGTCGTGAGGTGGGTAGAAGGGGCCTGGCCTCAGGGTGAGGGGTATTGGGGGTCGGTAGAATGGAACCTAGCTGCAGGGAGAGCCGTGAGGTGATTGGAAGGGACCTGGCTTCAGGGTGAGGGGTATTGGGGGTCGGTGGAATGGGACCTAGCTGCAGGGAGAGCCGTGAGGTGATTGGAAGGGGCCTGGCCTCAGGGTGAGGGGTACTGGGGGTCAGTGGAATGGAACCTAGCTGCAGGGAGAGTCGTGAGGTGGGTAGAAGGGGCCTGGCCTCAGGGTGAGGGGTATTGGGGGTCGGTAGAATGGAACCTAGCTGCAGGGAGAGCTATGAGGTGGGTGGAAGGGACCTGGCTTCAGGGTGAGGGGTATTGGGGGTTGGTGGAATGGAACCTAGCTGCAGGGAGAGCCTTGAGGTGGGTAGAAGGGGCCTGGCCTCATGGTGAGGGGTATTGGGGGTCTGTAGAATGGGTCTTTGGGAACTGAATGGAGGGTGTTAGTTCAGCTGGCAGGCAGGCAGGTCAGTCACCTGTCCTTCTGACTAATGTGGCCTGCACTTGAGCAACAGAAATCTTCAGGTATTAAGGTATTTCTTGATTTTAAAGATTATCCATCCATATATATACACACATATGTATATACATAAATATATATACATACATATATACATATGTGTATATATATATATATAAAATGCATGAAAAGAAAATTTAATAATTTAGTCCCTATGGGAGCAATGCCAGTGTTTTATTGCTAATCTAGCATCCAGGACTCATTGTGGCATAGCTTGCTTTTATGCCCTTCGCTGTCCATTGTGGATAGTGTTTCGATTCTAAGCCACTACTCAGTTCTGTGCTTTCTATTTTCCTCTCGTTTTCTGAAAAAATTCCACAATATTTTAACCCTTGTTTCTAGAAAATACATAATGAGATTACTAATGGATAATAAATGTGAATGCTATGTCTGACACAGTACTCCTGGTTTGAGGCCTGCCTCTCATAGCCACACCTCTCTGCCCATCTCCTGCTATTTGCCACGCCTCCAACCTGGTTCCAGTTACATTCGGAAGCTCCACCCCCACAGAGAAAAAAGGAAGTCGCTGATTGGACTGACATGCTGACGTACTTGGGGGAGTGGTTTTGCCTGACTTATTCTACCTGTTGGTGGGAACAAAGCATTCATTAAAGGTTCAAGATGACTGAGTGACCACAGCTCATGTTGTCTAATTTTTATCCTTGCACGTGGGTAAGGTACAGTATGGTTAGCCTACCTCTTCCTATCTCTTTCATCTCCTCCTATCTATTTCTAACTCCATATTTCCAGGTAACCCATTCCTTAATGTTACTGCTGGCCAGTAACACTTTTTGTCACCATTAAACGGTTAAGTTCTTGAATAGACTGATATCTTACCTAGCAGCCAACAAAGCTCTACGATTGTCACTTTAGACTGTGTTTGGCACTCCTGTCAAGGGGTATGAAGTACTGGCCTACTCTATCGATGCCTTTTTGTCTTTTGATATGGAGATCCTTATAACCTGGGAACTGAATGGAGGGTGTTAGTTCGGCTGGCAGTTTAGAAGTTTAGTGATTAATGACATGAAACCTTTTGCATATGTCTCAAATCCCTTGCATATATTGATGCATATAATAAGAGAAGAAAGATTTAAAAATCTGTAAAAATCTGTATTTTTTATAGCTGAAAAACAAACCCAAACTGAAATAAACAAGAACATACCCAGAGACTTTGAATTGTTATACAACCTACCTAAAGTTCTACACTCAAGAAAGAATCTCTTTTCTTTTTTCTTTTCTTTTTTTTTGGAGTTGATTTGTTTCTTACAAGCAGGGTGTATACTATGTAGCTCTGGCTAAACTTAAGCTTTTGATTCTCCTGCCTGTTTTTTCAATGCTCGGTTTACTGTTGTGTGTGACTTTTGTCCATTCTCCAGAAAAGATCTTACATCACTATTTCAATTTAGGTGTTTTATTTTATTTTAGTATAACTTTTAAGCTACTGAAAAATTTTTATTCTAGTCATCTAGGTAATTGACCTTTTGTTCTAAGGAACAATATCCTACTTAAATATTGAAAAACACTTTTTCTTTATTTACTTCAATCTCAATAGCCAAGATGAAAGTTTGTAAATGACCTCTGACATCATTAGATCAATTCATTCCCTCCATTTTGTGTTCTTTAAGTGTTTTATAGTATTTCCAGTTCAGCTTTGAAAGCCCGGAGACTTATCAGCATCTTGCATCACTTTCTCTTTCTTGGAAAGCTCAGTGGTAACCAGACTTTCCCCCATTGCTGAAATGCAACACAAAGCTAAGAAACCTTTCTAACTTCAACTCAGCATGATGACTTTCCTTCTTTCTTTATTACCTCTTTGACAGAGAATCCAACTAGAAGAAAAGGGCATATTTAAGAGACAAAGTCATTGCTAAAGGTGAATATTTGCAGATTTCCTTTGGATCTACCCAGATTTCTGGCCATGCTTTAATTTCTAGAAAATCTCTAAGACTTATAAGTCCTACATTCTTTGCTTTTCTATCTACTAGTCTATTTTTCATATGTTAGATGTTTATAGCTTTTGTACTAAGTTCTAGAGTCCAGAAAAACACTATCTATCTATCTATCTATCTATCTATCTATCTATCTATCTATCTATCTAATGTTCATTCAGTAGTTCAAGCTTGAAATAATTTTTTGAGAGTGATATCATGTTGAAAAGTTATACATCGGGAGTGTTGGTGAATTATGATCAAGGTCATGGTAAATACATTGCTTTTTCTAGTGGCTGCATGATTATCAGATCTTTGATGATAAATCTGCACCCACTGAAAATGCATTTAACTTATCTTGGTGACTTTGATTTATTGGCCTTGCAACAACCAAGGTTGCCCATTTATTAGTACTTGTTTTATATCTCAGTGGCTTGGGAGCTTATACGTTTGAGGCATAGCCTAAAGCTGGTTAAGCTGTGTCATAATTCATAGCAAGCATCTGATCAGAGAAGCACTTTTTTGATATTTCCATTGTGGTATCATATTGTTTTTAATATAGAGAGAGCATGTGATTTTAATTTAGAGTCCCTCTTTTCATAAACAATGTTGTGGTTTCAAAGAACTGGGAAATTCAATGGAAATATGAAAATTACTAGTGAATAATCAGCTTCATTTAGGGGAACATAAGTTAAATAGTTTAAATAAAAAGCATTGAACAAACAGTGACAGAAAAGATAAATTCTGATTAGCTTCTTTCTGAGCTTTTCTTCAAGATGAACAAACAATCCTAATGAATTTTATTAAAAATTATTCTTAGTTTTAGTTATACAGAGGACTCCTTCAGCGTTTCTCTGGAATAGCATAAAGAAAATCCTTGAAAGTCTCTAATTAGAATGAGAACTTAAGGAATGTGGGCTTCAAGTGCCAAGAGTTAGAATAATCTCCAGGGATAAATTGACTACTATAGGAGATATAAGGCTGGTTTTGTGTGTCAACTTGACACAGGCTGTAGTTATGACAGAGAAGGGAACTTCAGTTGGGGAAGTGCCTCCATGAGATCCAGCTGTGGGGCATTTTCTCAAATAGTGATCAAGAGGGGAGGGCCCCTTGTGGGTGGTACCATCTCTGGACTGGTAGTTTTGGGTTCTATAAGAAAGCAAGCTAAGCAAGCCAGGGGAAGCAAGCCAGTAAGGAACATCCCTCCATGGCCTCTGCATCAGTTCCTGCTTCCTGACCTGCTTGAGTTGCAGTCCTGACTTCCTTTGTGATAAACAGCAGTGTGGAAGTGTAAGCTGAATAAACCCTTTCCTCCCCAACTTGCATCTTGGTCATGATGTTTTGTGCAGGAATAGAAACCCTGACTAAGACACATG
The DNA here is from genome assembly GCF_008632895.1 of Mastomys coucha. NCBI lineage: Eukaryota > Metazoa > Chordata > Mammalia > Rodentia > Muridae > Mastomys > Mastomys coucha. The sequence goes on from NW_022196905.1 coordinate 214,129,767, forward strand.
CTAATCCAAGCTTTTCTTCAGTGTTATTGTAATTTGAAGCTTCATGTATTCGTTGGTGCTTTGAGCTTGGGTCTCAGTAGCCTGGATTTTCACAGTATTGTCAACTTAGACTGGATAGTTCTTTATTTTCTGGGGGCTATTCTGCGCAATGTAGTGAGGTTAGTGTTATCTCTGGCCTGTGTCTACTATATATGTTCTTTTTCTTTCTTTTTAAATAAGTTTATTTATTCACTTTACATACCAATCACAGCCTCCTTCCCTCCTCTCCTCCTAGTGCCACATTCCCAACCCCTTTTCCCCCAATTCCATTCTCCTCAGAGAAGGAGCCCCACTTTCCACAGGTAACCTGCCCTGGCACATCAGGTCTCATCAGGACTAAGCATATTCTGTCTCACTGTGGCCAGACAAGGCAGTCCAGCTAGGGGAAAGGGACCTAAAGCCAGGCAACAGAATCCGAGTCTTACAATTTTAAAACACAAGTTTAGGTAGTGAGCATAAGGGTTTATTTTGATGAGTATCAAAGAACTGGGGTTTTAAAAATATGGGTGATAGGAATTTACACCGAGGTCCTCATGCCTCTGTATTTAGCAAGTACTTGCCAGTTGAATAATCTTCCCTGGGAAATTACTCTTTTTTCCTTCCTTCCTTCCTTCCTTCCTTCCTTCCTTCCTTCCTTCTTTCCTTCTTTTTCCTTCCTTCCTTCTTTCTTCTTCAGTTGAAAAGAAAAAAGTTTAAATACAAAGTTCTTGTTTGGGTTATAGACACTACAACTAAGAAGATTTTCTCTTTCCTTTCCTTTCCTTTCCTTTCCTTCCTTTCTTTTCTTTTTTTCTTTGTAGAAAATGATTTTAATATTTTTAACAGTTTATATTCAACAAACAGAATAATTATTTTAAGATATATTTCATTGTTACATCTCCCTTTTCATTTCTGATCTTGTTAATTTGGATACTGTCTCTGTGCCCTCTGGTTAGTCTGGCTAAGGATTTATCTATTTTGTTGATTTTCTCAAAGAACCAGCTCCTGGTTTGGTTGATTCTTTGTATAGTTCTTTTTGTTTCTATTTGGTTGATTTCAGCCCTGAGTTTGATTATTTCCTGCTGTCTCCTCTTGGGTGTATTTGCTTCTTTTTGTTTTAGAGCTTTCAGGGGTACACCGCTAAGCTGCTAGTCTATGCTCTCTCAAGTTTCTTTTTGGAGGCACTTAGAGCTATGAGTTTTCCTCTTACCACTGCTTTCATTATTTTCCATAAGTTTTGGTATGATGTGTTTCCATTTTCATTAAATTCTAAAAAGCCTTTAATCTCTCTCTCTCTCCTTTCTTTCTTTCTTTCTTTCTTTCTTTCTTTCTTTCTTTCTTTCTTTCCTTCTTTCTTTCTTTCTTCCTTGACCAAGTTATCATTGAGTAGAGCATTGTTCAGCTTCCATGTGTATGTGTGCTTTTTGTTGTTTTTGTTGGTATTTAAGACCAGTCTTAGTCCGTGGTGATCTGATAGGGTGCATGGGATCATTTCAGTCGTCTTGTATCTGTTGAGGCCTGCTTTGTGACCAATTACATGGTAAGTTTTGGAGAAGGTACCATGAGGTGCTGAGAAAAAGGTATATTCTTTTGCTTTAGGATGAAATGTTCTATAAATATCTATTGCATCCATTTGGTTCATAACTTCTGTTAGTTTCATGGTGTCTCTGTTTAGTTTATGTTTCCATGATCTGTCCATTGTTGAGTGGGGTGTTGAAGTCTCCCACTATTATTGTATAGGGTGTGATGTGTGCTTTGAGCTTTAGTAAAGTTTCTTTTATGAATGTAGATGCCCATGCACTTGGAGCATAGTTCAGAATTGAGTATTCATCTTGGTAGATTTTTCCTTTGACCTATATGAAGTGTCCTTCTTTATCTTTTTTGATAACTTTTGGTTGAAAGTTGATTTTATTCGGTATTAGAATGGCACTCCAGCTTGTTTCTCAGGACCATTTGCTTGGAAAATTATTTTCCAACCTTTTACTCTGAGGCAGTGTCTATCTTTGTCACTGAGGTGCATTTCCTGTATGTAGCAAAATGCTGGGTTCTGTTTACATATCCAGTCTGTTAGTCTATGTCTTTTTAGGGGAATTGATGTTAAGAGATATTACAGAAAAGTGATTGTCACCTCCTGTTATTTTTGTTGTTATTTTATTGTTAGAGGTGGAATTATGATTGTGTGGCTATCTTCTTTTGGGTTTGTTGAAAGATTACTTTCTTGCTTTTTCTAGGGTGTAGTTTCCCTCCTTGTATTGGTGTTTTCCATCTTTTATCCTTTGTTGGGCTGCATTTATGAAAAGATATTGTGTAAATTTGGTTTTGTCATGGAATATCTTGGTTTCTTTGTCTATGATAATTGAGAGTGTTGCTGGGTATAGTAGTCTGGGCTGGCATTTGTGTTCTCTTAGGGTATGAGATCTGCTCAGGATCTTCTAGTTCTTATAGTCTCTGGTGAGAAGTCTGGTACAATTCTGATAGGTCTGCCATTATATAGTACTTGACCTTTTACTGCTTTTAAAATTCTTTGTTTAGTGTATTTGGTGTTTTGATTATTATGTGATTGGAGGAATTTCTTTTCTGGTCCAGTCTATTTGGAGTTCTATAGGCTTCTTGTATATTCATGGGCATCTCTTTCTTTATGTTAGGGAAGTTTTCTTCTATAATATTGTTGAAGATATTGACTGGCCTTTTATGTTGGGAATCTTTGCTCTCTTCTATACCTATTTTCCTTAGGTTCAGTCTTCTCATTGTGTCCTGGATTTTCTGGATGTTTTAGGTTAGGAGCTTTTTGCTTTTTGCATTTTCTTTGACTGTTATGTCAGTGTTTTCTATGGTATCTTCTGCACCTGAGATTCTATCTTCTATCTCTTGTATTCTGTTGGTGATGCTTGCACCTATGACTCCTGATCTCTTTCCTAGGTTTTCTAACTCCAGGGTTGTCTCCCTTTGTGATTTCTTTATTGTTTCTATTTCCATTTTTAGAACTTGGATGGTTTTGTTCATTTCTTTCGCCTATTTGATTGTGTTTTCCTATAGTTCTTTAAGGGATTTTTGTGTTTCCCCTTTAAGGGCTTCTAGCTGTTTACCTGTGCTCTCCTGTTTTTCTTTGAAGGAATTATTTAGGTCCTTCTTAAAGTCCTCTATCACCATCATGAGATGTGATTCTAAAACAGAGTGTTGCTTCTCTGGTGTGTTGGGGGTAACCAGGGCTCTCTGGTGGGAGAACTGAGTTCTGATGATGACAGGTAACCTTGGTTTGTGTTGTTTACTTTCTTACGCTTGCTCCCTGCCATCTGATTATCTCTAGTGCTACCTGCCCTTGCTAAATCTGACTGGAGCCTGTCCTTCCTGTGATCCTAGTTGTGTTAGAACTCCTCAGAGTCAAGCTGTCTCTATGATCCTGTGATTCTGTGATCCTGTGATCCTGAGCTCCTGGGTGTGTCAGAGTTCCTGGGAGTCAAGCTGCCTCTGGGACCCTGAGATCCTAGTGTGACCAAGCTCCTGGTATACTGGAATCCTATGATCCTGTGGTGCTGGGCATTTTAGAGTGTCTTAGAGTGGCACTTCTTATGGGTATTGTGGGACTGGCTGTGAAGTTTGTGCCTTAGGTCTGCTCAGGGCACTGGCCCAGACAGGAAGGAACCCATGCCACTGGTAGGGCAGAGTTCCTGTGTGCCTGGGGCCCACTGGTCCCAGTTACTTCCAGTGTTGGGGCAGATGTTGTGTCCTCCTCACCTCTGATCCTATGATCCTGGGATTGTTAGAGTGCCTGGGAGTGGATCTTCCTCTGGGTGTTGTGGGACTAGCTCTGATCTTCCTTTCCTCCCCTCTCCTCCCCTCCCCTCCTTCACCTCCCCTCCCCTTCTGTTTCCTTTCCTTTTCCCTCTCCTTCTCCCTTCTCTCTCTGTTCTTTCTTTGTTTTTTTCCTTTTTCTTTTTAAATGAAAGCTTTATTTACTGAGCACTCATGGGGGTAGCCAGTTCAAGATCTGAACCAAATCCCCAAAGGGAGATTGTACAACATTTTTTAAAAATTATCTTTAATCTTTTTTTTTTTCTTTTACACTCTAGTTTTTATCCCCTTCTGGGTCCACTGTCTGACAGTTCTTCATCCCATTCCTCCTCCCCCATCTCCAAGAAGATGTCTCCACCCCACCACCTACCCCAACAGGCCTCCCCACTCCCTGGGGCCTCAAGTCTTTTGTGGGTTAGGTGCTTCTTTTCTCATTGAGGCCAGACCTGGCAGTCCTCTGCTGTATATGTGTCAGGGGCCTCATATCAGCTAGTGTATGCTGCCTGGTTGGTGGCTCAGTGTCTGAGAGATATCAGGGGTCCAGGTTAGTTGAGACTGCTGGTATTCCTATGGGGTCACCCTCTTTTTCTAATTCAACCACAGGGGTCCCTGGCTTCTGTCCATTGGTTGGTTGTAAGTATTTGCATTTGACTAATTTGGTGCTTGTTGGACCTTTTGGAGGGCAGCCATGCTAGGCCCCTGTCTGTAAGCACACCATAGCATCAGTAATAGTGTCAGGCCTTGGAGCCTCCCCTTGAGCTGAATCCCAGTTTGGGCTAGTCACTGGACCTCCTTTTCCTCAGCCTTATTTTTGATAGTCAGAAGGTGGAAACAACCCAGATGTCCCACAACAGAAGAATGGATATAGAAAATGTAGTTCATTTATACAATACTATTCAGCTATTAAGAATGAGGACATCATGAGTTTTGCAGACAAATGGATGGAAATATCATCCTGAGTCAGGTAACCCAGACCTAAAAGAACATGCATGGTATGTTCTCTTTGTTTCTTATTGAGATAAGGTCTCTCTTTGTAGCCCTGGCTCTTCTAAAATTTGCCTGTAGACCAGGCTGACCTCCCACTTGCAGAGGTCCAATTGCCTGTCTCCTGAGTGTTGGGATTAAAGGTGTGCACCAAAATGCTTGGCAGAGAAGCCTCTCTGATTTAGTAACTTTTTAAATCCCCCAACTCCCTCTTCTTGCAAATTTTGAAAATAAAGATTAAATATAATGTTTTAACACAAAGAAGTTTACCAAGAGTGAAGTATATATTTTAATGATGTAACATATTTATTAGAAGCTAACTGTAGCCTCACATTTCTAAAAAACAGTTGGCAGTGTGAGCTAGTAATGTAGTTGACCGACAACCAGGGTTAAAGTTTTAATGAAACAGTGCAAGGGCTGTGACTTTTATTATTACCAGACAGGAGTGCATTGTCATCTGGGGAGGGCCAAATTTGTAAGCAGCTAGAGCAGAGGATCTGCCCTTAATTTCTGTCAGAAAGAAAGACAAACAAAGTCATTTGGGAGGCAGAGGCAAGCAGATCTCTGTGAGTTCAAGGGCTGCCTGCTCTATATAGTGAGTTCCAGGACAGCCAAGATTTCATAGTGAGGGTTGGTATCAAAAACCAAAAACCAAGACCAATAACTGCCCACTGCACTCTTCCCCGCCTTTCACCAAAACTCAACCCAACCCAACCCATCCCAAACTAAATCAAAAGGCAAAGAAGGCGGGAGAGATAAATCCATGGTTAAGATCACTTGATGCTCTTATAGATAGATGACTTGGGTTCACGTGGCAACATACAAACATCTATAACTCTGGTTCTAGGGAAACTATGCCCTCCCCTTGCCCATTCTGGATCCTGCACATATGTGATGAATACACTTATACATAGGTACACATATATGCACATAAATAGCAAAAGGCAAACAATAAACCATTTATCATTTCTTCATTTAATACATGAGATTAGGTAGGGAAAATTACACAAAAATGTAGTTGTACCAACAGTGTAATTTAAACCATTTAATTATAAACATTGTAAAATGATTAGATTATATGTTGCTAAGTTTTAAGAAGATACTCTGCAAATATTTTGAAAAATAAGTGTTTTAGAAGAGGGAGGCGAGGGGTGAGAATGAATGCAGAAGGCAGAATTGCCGAGAGACTGGGTTTTGGTGTGAAGCTTGTGGAGGCTTGGCATCTGTGTCTTACACGTGTCTTTGCGATATAGAATTACGTCATGTATTTCTGGTGATCTTTCCCATGTCTAAGTTAAGAGTTAAAAGCAGGTAATTAATCTTAAAAGGCTACCTGTGGGGTCACTTCCATGTGGCGAAGGATTTGGTCTCTGTCATAGTGATGTTTGATGTTTAAGGGTGTCTCTTGGGAACTTGTCACCAAGTTAAAAGAAGCAATTGAATTTATCTGTTCACCCAGAAGAGTATTAAAACATACTCTGACTTCTGAAGTCTGTTTCAAAGTCAAGTGCCTTCCTTTGAGAGTACTTTACTGTTCACTTATAAAACGGCAAAAGGGCATTTCTGACATTGCTGTAGTCTTCTAGTTAGGAGCCGAGCCTGAGTAGTGGCCACCAGCAGGGATAATTTAAGGGCCCCTCAGAAGGCTCTTCTAGCCAAACATATTTGCCTGCATGAAGCCCATGTATTTCTTTGCTTTCTTGAACTGATTGAAATTCTGCCTACATTTACTTACACTACAGTGCCCTCTTTAAAAGATATATTCCAGGGAGGGTTAAAGAGTCTATTAATCAATCATTCACAGTCCAATGTGACTTAATTTAATTAAATTGCTTTTTTTCTAGGTAATGGAAGTTTTGATGAGGGTCAGGAAGAGAGAAAAGGGAAGTAATTTTGTCCCTGAGGCTAGCCTGAGCTGAATGCCAAAGTGGGCGCACTTTTGACATCTGAAGGGCAGTGTGAGGCCACAGGATGGTACCTGGGATGAGGAAGAGAGGATAGAGGGCTAGGGGAGTAAAGAAAGAAAAGAAGTATGGGGGAATATTTAAAAAATGTTGTAGCAGCTTTTTAAATTTCTTTTTTAGAATTTAGGTTATTTTACTGACTTTGACTAAAGTGAAATAGCACTCAAAGCTGCAGATAGATGTTAGCAACCTGTATCCACATGTTGCTTCAAACATTTATGGTGAATATTAATGTTGTTTCAGGTTGATTCCATTCTACTGTCTGCTCTCAGCAGCACACGTACACACATGCGCACACGTGCATGCACACATACGCATACTTCTTGGTTAGGGGTGTGGAAGAGTGCATAGTTGAAGATTAAATCTAAGTGTTCACCTTAGGTTGTAAAGCTGATCACATGGGGAATCCAAGGCATAGTAAGGTTGGTCACACTGTTCTCTTAAAGGGAGTTTAAACTTAAAGATGCTGATTACACAGCGGGACCCCAGTTTGAAGTCTCTAATGATCTCAAGGCATACAATTAACTAGGTTGAAAGGCCCAGCAAAGGCTTAAATCTCCTTGCAGGCAGGAGGTATTCTCAGCGGAAGATCTCAGAACACTTCAGCAGCCCTTACCTGCCACTGCGCAGTGTCTTCTCCATGAAAGCGCTCCCATTCGAATCTGCCTTCTCCAGGTCCACTGAACACTGCAGGATGCTCATGCTTTCCTGGATACTGTTCTTTTGTAATTTATCCACTTAAGTAGTATATTTTCTTTCTTTACTTTTAGGCTCCTTTGAGTGTGATTTGAGAGAGGGAAATGTAAATGTGCTTATTCTGATATTTTCTCTCAGGAGTAGCATGCATCTTAAAAAATGTTATAACACTTAAAATTATTTTTGGTCTTAAAAAAATTTAGTAGCTCACACTTAAGTTTAAGTGGATAACAAGTTTATTATTTGTTCCTCATTACCTTTTATGGAGTTTGTCTTCAGTGGAACACTAGACTCAGTAAATACTTAATGAATGGGTACTTTTGAAACTACAAACCTGAATCATCATAGCTGAATGTGTTATAGCAGAATGTGTGCAAGTTTTGTTGGGGCAAACTTATGGTCTGGCAAAACAACGAAAACTAAATATATATATATATATATATATGTATATATATATATACACACACACACACACGTATGTATATATGTATGTATATATATATGTATATATATATCCATATATATGTATATATATATATATCCATATATACACCCATATACCCATCCATATATATGTGCATACACACACACACACACACACACACACACAGACACACAAGTTGCTTGAAGTATTACTTAAAGCAGTCTTTGGTTTTTGCCTGAGTTCATAGCCACAAAGCAGGAAAAAAGCATGGGGAGTGAGGTGAAAGCAGATAAAAGAGAGGGGCGTGAGAAGGCTCAAAGGAAAGCATTCACAATGGGAGAGAGGGAGGTACCTAAGAGGATAGAGTCAAAATTACCTTTTCCCTTTTCACCTGCCTCCTTGCTTCCCTTCGTTTGAAAGGAAGATCTGAGATGGATCTGGCACATAGGACTTCAGACTGAGAAAGAAAAGCAAATCCTAGATCTTGATTAGCCCTTCTGTGGATTCCTTATTTTCCTGTCAGAAAGTAGTTATGTATTATGTAAATCAGTGCAATGTTAGTGTAAACCAGAAAGTGAGCACAAACATCTAATATTTCTCAATTAGATCATCAAAAATGCCATTGTCCTGACCTTATATATAACAGCTTGAATCTAATGTTGAGGACATGGGCACATTTTTGTCTCTTTTGAAGGTATTTAGTACATGTGGTATTGCCCCGGTGTTGAAATGCATGGGACACAGCAAAGAGCCTGCGTCAGTTTCAGGTTGGAGACCAGTCAGGAGCATCATCCTAATCTTGCAGCACCATTTCGATTTTCCATGATTCCATTTGATTGTTTATACACAGTTATGGCTGCTGTCTAGAAACACACTAAGTACCAAGAAAAGATAGCTGAAGATGAGGTCAAAGCCACAAACGTTTTGACAAAGTCAAAAGCACGTGTTAAAATGTTCTGTTGTTTGAAAATTGCCAGGATGTACTTCAAGGAAAATTGAACAGAAATAATATTTTTAAAAATCTACATCTTTTGGCTAAAGTTGGATATCTAACTTTGTAATGATGATCTGGGATAAACATGTGACTTTGTGAATATTATGATTTTTAATTAGAATGCCTTATAAATTAGCCTCATATAATATCATGTGCTCCTGCCTGAGATTTTTGTATTTGATTTTAATCTTGCTGAGTTGCACTGTAATTGTATAAATAGTCTTATGCTATCAAAAATAGGTGTCAGATGCATATTTCACTTACACATATGGTAAAATTTCTCCAGTGAAATAAAATGCTGCTAATCTTTCCATTGAGTCTAAATATGGTTCCCTTCTGATATAATTAATGTAACCCATACTGTTCAGTAGAGAACAGAAATGTTAAATCAAACATAAAAAAGTGGCTAAGAGGATTTCATTACCAAACCAATTCTACAGTTTCCACAGACTTAAGGAAAATGTTATTCACCTCCCAGGGAAAACTTTGGCAGACAGCTGGGTTTTGCTTGGCACATTCTTTTAGTCAGTTTGGTCTCTGTTTGCTTGTTCTCAGTGTCAGTTGTGTAAATACACGTCTTCATGTGTTGAAGAAAAATAATTTCAGTTCTCAACATTTATTTAATCATTCATCTATCTATCTATCTATCATCTATCTATCTATCTATCTATCTATTGATATTTGATCTCTGTGTTGGGCTTCCAATTTAGAATTCAGATAAGATAGCTTAAATGTTTGGCGTTTGCCTGTCATATGGGATTCATGAGTGCTGCTCATTCTAAGATGGACTCTTTATCTAAGCTCTACTGTGGTATAAAATAAGCACATATATGCATAATAGTTAGGGTTTTATACAGTGAACATTTTAGAATTCTCAGTAATTCAGAAGCATAGCTGTAGAATGTAATTAAAATAATTCCAGGTTAAAATAATAAGGAGATTCAGTGAAAGAAAGACGGAGAAAAACAACAAAGGACCTTCATAAATAGCGTTGCCTACAGAATAACTTATTATAATGAAATGGGGTGAATGCATGACATTTTCGAACCTTATATTTGAATTTAGAACTTAAATAAATTTATTTACACTTTATAATGATTTTCTTTTAATGACTGAAGGTTGGATTTTCTAAAATAAACATTGCTGTACAATTGGGTCAATAGTCTAACATATAAGAGGTATTTGTATAAATTAATAATTATCCTTATCTTAATATTGAGAATAATTTAAAATAAAAACATTAAAGTTAAGTGATTGAATTAACTGCCTCATCCCTAGACTTTATTTTTATAAATAAAAGCTAGTTTAGGTATCTATCAATTTGATACCAGATGGAAGTGAATATGTATGTGGGTGTATGTTTTACCTTGGTATGTGACCTGACCCTAAGTTGACTCCAAATATGTTTTAGAGTTAATGAGCAGTTCTACTTCATTATCACTTTTGTTATTAAGGCTTTGGCTTATGTTCTAGGGAGAATTTTATCTTTAATTATGCCAGAATTCTCTGCTTAGCCTTTAACTCTTAATTTAAGGAGCAGGTCATCATTGCTTAGTTACCATCTCAACTTATCTCATATGAATTACCAAACTCACTGAGCACTTTAGGATTTGCTGTACCAGAGAACACGTTTTGAATTTACCTTCTTTGCAGTGAATTCATAGAAGTTGCAAGTAATTTTATTATTAAGACTGTAATTAAAGAAACGTTCATTTTTTTGTATTCTTCGGATTTTTCAAGGAATCAGACCCAGTGAAACACCCACAGATATATATAGATAAAAATAGATTTGTTATAGGAATTTATTCTCAATATTCTGAAGGTTAGGAAAAAAATCACAGACCCAAGAATGCCAAAGATTTGGGCATGTTTTAGTCAGATCACAAAGTCTGGGTGGGAAAGGCAGGAACGGTACACACCGTGTTCAAGTAGAGAAGTACTGGAGGGGAACAAGCCCAGCCATGTACAATGACATGAATGAGAATAGTGAACACGTTATATTAAGTTAAAAAATGAAAAATAAAGAAACATAAATTTGCTTTTCTTCCACATTTTTGTTCTGTCTGAGCTCTCTACAGATTGAATAATGCCTATTGACTTTTGGTGAGCTCAAGTCTTCCTTATTGAATTTATTGATCCATACTCTCATGCTTTCTGGAAACACCCTCCTATAACATTTCATTGTATAATGTGCCTCCTCTTAGCTCTGTCAAGATGATGCGTATATTTAAACCATTACATCTTCCTTCCAAATAGAATAATATATTTGAGATATGGTGGCAAAGAGTTGGAAATAACCGTGCATTTATGTTTGCTGTCTATGTGGTTTAAAATGTCTATGATTAATCTATGGTCTGGTTAGATCATTACTATACATACTGAAAATATAACAAACCATCAAGAATTAAAAGGTTAGGTGATCAGTATAAAATTATATGAGTGGGCAAATGTAGAGACAATATTTGAATCTAGGAGTTTCTAATTCCAAAAATCTTGCTTTTAACTAACATTTGCCAACCTTTCAAAAGTTAGTGGATCTTGAGTTATTATTATAAATGAGTAGCACTTGGTTCTGCTGACTCAGTGATACACAAAAACATAGTTTCTCCTTTTTTTATATTTCTAGTCTCATTGGAGATAATTGATGATTTTTAAATATTCATAATACCAAAAATATAACTACAAGTACAATAAATGTGCATAAGGATAGAATATAGTTCCAAGTGCCCAAGTAATGTTAGCTGGAGAAGCTGGAGAAGGCAAAGGAAGAACATGGAGAAATTAACTAGTGGGTCACGAAGAAGGAATATTCCAGAGGGAAAAGCAAGTACACAGATCTTCTGGAAGGAGAAAGCATGGTGTTCTGGAGATTCAAACTGAAGGTGGTAGAAATGACGTAGGAATCAGGAAGGTGAAGTAAAAGTCAAGCCAGTTTGAAGAGCCGGGAAGGCATGCGGCTACAGCTGGGTAACATTTCAACAATCCAGCGTTCATGACTGGCCTTTCAAAGTGTTTGAAAACTAGTCACTGTAAGAACAGGAAGATTTTAAGCTCTACAATGATTAGGTTTATGATCAACAGAGATAAGATTTTGTCTGTCATCTCTTCAATGGCCATCAAAGATAAGGTAGACCTTTTCATTGACAACTTCTGTTGACTGTGCTTACCAAAGTGCCAGTGTTGTTTTGACTCTTCATTTCAGTTGCAGTTTGCTAACATTTTATTATGTTTTCAGATTTTTCAGCTGAGATCATTGTGCAAACATCTGTAGAACTGTGAAACACTATGGGTTAGACAGCCTTAAAAACTATAGCTTGGTATTTAGTGTCAATCAATATTATTACTTTTTTTTTTAAACTAGTTTTTTTTTTTTTTAATTTTTTATCATGTTTTTACTGTTTGTTTGCTATTTACTTATCTGGTTTTTCTTTTTTTTTTTCTTTTTTTCTTGTTTTATTTGTTTTTTTCGAGACAGGGTTTCTCTCTGTAGCCCTGGCTGTCCTGGAACTCACTCTGTAGACCAGGTTGGCCTCGAACTCAGAAATCTGCCTGCCTCTGCCTCCCAAGTGCTGGGATTAAAGGCATGCGCCACCAACGCCCGGCAATATTATTACTCTTAATCTAGTTTTATGGAATACACACACACACACACACACACACACACACACACGCACACACACGCACACACACGCACACACACACACACACACCAAGTTTTTTGATATCTCAAATTCTTCACAAGTCAAGAGAACATATTTGTTTCTTGGTGGTTGAACCAAACAGCAATAATGAGGGCCATAGTCTGTGTGACAAAAATTATATCCTTTATTCTTGGTCATGGTGTTGAGGCCTATGCCTGGAAGGATGGACAATTCATTAGAAGACATGATATGTAAATATAAGGAATATATTAGAAAAACTAAGAAACAACCATAGCTTGCTAATATTACTTAAATGTATTCCTTAGACTTTGGACTTATCAGACTGCCATAGATTTAAGTACAGGAGTATTAGACCATTGGGCTGACGGTTTTTGTTTTGCTTTGCCCTGGATCATTAGATGAGCAGTGCATGAACACATGCTTACTGATTTCCATAAAGATTCTATTCTAGTGCTTAGGAGGGCACAGACATAGCATGTTGCTCTTGGATGCTGTTTATGCCCCCTGGGCCACTTGTAAAGCAGGTATTCAGGTGATGGGTGTCAGGAGGGATACTGTCATCCTAGTGGTCAATAAAGTGTGTGACTAGAAGTAGCAATAAATGCAGTGATGCCATCTACCTCTATGGTGCCTAACACAGTATTTAGGTGTGTAATAAATATTCACAGAACAAATAGATGAGCCATTTGTAGGTGATTGAGGAATAACTCAGGTTATTCAGAAAAATGAACTCAAGTACAAAGCAGGTTTGCAGCTACAATACAAAAGTTGGAGGTTTTCTTTGAGGAATGCACCAAGAGTTTATTAGGCTCAGGAACAAAACTGGTGGTGGGGAGCAGTAGCCAGACTGACTTGGTACAGAATTGTTGATCCAGGGTTCTCAATTCTTCAAGGTTGGATGTCTTTATTCAGATTTGGATTTGTAGTTGGGTGATAGGTGGACAAGGGATTAAACAGAAGAGTGATGACAGATTTTCCGGCTGAATTGGACAGTGTTTGTTCCTCCCTCTCTCCTCTTCCTCTCCTCCTTCCCCCTCCCCCACCTCCACTGTAACCCTCTTGGGTGCAGTAAGTAGCTTTGAGTCTAGGCATAAATTCTATCATTTTACTTTTATTTTATTCACTTGATCATGTGTTATAAAGAATGTTTGGGTTAACACCTGTTCTTTTTTCTTTTTTTCTTTTTCCTTCTGACATCTTTTATCAGTTGGAAACATGGTAGTTTCTAATAGAAACAGTATGTATTTTGGCACCTAGAATTCAGGTAGTCCATCATCAAAGAATATTAATATTGCAGTGGTTTGCAAAGGCCATAGCTTGATCTGTACATAAATGTGGCTATTGTTCTGGAGCAAATTCTGGTGATCCACCTTGCATACAACATTGAATGATTCATATAATTATCTTTTCATAATCTAACATGTATTCTTATAAGAGTGAAGTTAGACATAGTGATAAAAGTCTATCATGCTCATAGTCAAAACATGTAGGAATGAATATTATGATTTCAAGGCCAATCTAGACTAAATAGTGATACCTTGTTACACAAACCTAAAGGGGAGAAAAAGAACCATGCAAGGTAGGTTGCATGATTCACATCCCATAGCTAAGGAAAATAAGGCAGGAAGAGAACAAATTATAGAAATGCTATAAGGAACTTACCTAGGACTTAAGCTCTCTGGGCTAGTATATCTTTATAATGTACTATTATTGTACATTATAATATTTTATTATTGTAATATTTTAGTTGTATACAAAAAAGTCATGGATAGACAGATTGTCATCTACTTCTCCAGAAAAAGAAGTCTAAACCTCATGCCCTAATGACTTGGGTTTATTTTTTTCTTGCATTGATTTGTCCTGACTAGTGCTTATCTTTTTGGTATCCTTCCTGTGATTCTAGGTAGAGAAGGACCTGCCAACCCTTTCTATGTGGTTTAGATATGTCTCCAATATGGGTATAATCCAAGTTTAACTATGGAGAACATTGCATTTTCTTTTGCCCAAAATCACTGGGTCAGAGGTTTGCTCTGCTCAAAACCAAGGCCCTCTCACATAATAATTGTTTGTAGACTTTTGTTAAAACAAAAGCTATGAGAACAAACCTATAACTGTGGGAAGCCATCTTTTTTCATCCACAGGAGTCTTACAGGGTTGATGGCAACTTAGTGACAAATGTTGAGGGAGAAAGAGAGAAACTGACTCCTAATGAATTGTTTAGGCCCTTCAATCTACACATGACTGAAGCATGAGCATTTTAATCTTCCTGTTCATAAAACATTACTTTTTGAAGCATGCTGTAGGAAGAGATCTCCATGCAGACTTCATTTTGTGGAAAGCTTGCATTGCAAACTTAGTAAGTGGTAGATATTAAACAGTAGCAAGAGATGAAAGTTAAACATCATCAACTGTCAAATCGTATATCTCCAGAATAATTGCAGTGACTGACAATGTATTTGGATGAAGGCAACAGTGATACAAGAGCTTACTGATTTGATAAGGTTTCTTTTGCAGGCAGTGTCTGTCTGTTCTCTCTCTGTCTCTCTCTGTGTCTCTCTCTCTCCGTGTCTGCCCCCTCTCCTCTCTCTCTCTTCCTCTCTCTCCCCTTCTCTCTCTGTCTCCCCTTCTGTCTCTCTTTCTCTCTGTCTCTCTCTCTTTGCTTGTCTCTCTCCCCTTCTTCTTTCCTTCCAATTGTGTATTCTACTTTTTAATAAAACATACTTTCTAACACTTCCATGTTACTAGTTATAAATATACTCTGAACTTTTATTCCTTTCTGTGTCCCATCATTGATAAAGTATTTGAACAGATATGTGTCTGAGAAGTATCAGTTATCCAAAAGCCATGCATCTTGACAGACACATGCTTATCACCACAACTAGTTCTTTTTTTCTTTCTTCCTGGGACAGGGTTTCTCTGTGTAGCCCTGGCTGTCTTGGAACTCACTTTGTAAACCAGACTGTCCTTGAACTCAGATATCTACCTGCTTCTGCCCTGAGAGTTCAGGGATTGACTGTATATGCCAACACCCTCTGACAAACATAGATACTTCTTTAATGAACAAGAACCAAAAATAATGCACTATGCCTAATATCTTTTCTAAAAATTACAACACCCACCATGCAAAGCAGGTTGAGTATGCTGGGGTCATTCCTGCTAGGCACTGATAGGAATGTGTAAAGTGCATAGAATGTTTATCAGTAACAATTTAAAGGAAAAGACCCAGATGTATTTAGTCATTTTCATTCCTTTCCCACAGAAAATCATACAGATAAACACACACAAACATTCAAATAGCCTTTTCTAACCATCTGTTATGTTTGGTTTCAATGAGAACTTTTCTTGGGGAGAATGTAATTAGTAAATTCTGTTTTAATTTAATTAATATATAGGTAAATGATTAATGAAACAGGATATTTTCATGGATGACCAATATAAATTTGTTAGACATCTAGGAGTTTTTAAAAGGATGTCTAAATATAGCCTGAAAATGAGACATTTAAAAAATGCTCACATGATCAGAATTTTAAGATGATACACTTGAGATGATACACTCCATATACCACACCCCCCATCCACCCTCTGACAGTTCCACACCTCCTCCCCAGTCCCTGTCTCCATGTGGATGTCCCTACTCCTCATCCCACCTGACCTCTAAACTGCCTGGGGCTTCCAGTCTCTTGAGGGTTAGGTGGATCATCTCTGAATGAACACAGATGCGGCAGTCCTCTGCTGTTGTGTGTTGGGGGCCTCACAGCAGCTGGTATATATTGTCTGTTTGATGGTCCAGTGTTTGAGAGATCTCGGGGGTCCAGATTAATTGAGACTGCTGGTCCTCCTACAGGTTCACCCTCCTCCTCAGCTTCTTCCAGCTTTTCCATAATTCAACAACAGGGGTAAGCTGCTTTTGTCCATTGGTTGGGTGCAAATATCTGCATCTGACTCTTTCAGGTGTTTGTTGGGACTTCGGGAGTGCGGTCATGCTAGGTTCCTTTTTGTGAGTGCTCCATAGCCTCAGTATTAGTGTTAGGCTTTGGGACCTTCCCTTCAACTAGATCCTACTTTGGGCCTGTTGCTGGACCTTCTTTTCCTCAGGGTCCTCTCCATTTCCATCCCTGTAATTCTTTCAGACAGGAACAACTATGGGTCAGAGTTGTGACTGTGGGATGCCCCCACCTCTCATTTGATGCCCTGTCTTCCTGCTGGAGGTGGGCTCTATAAGTTCTCTCTCTCTACTGTTGGGCATTTCATCTAAGGTCCCTCCTTTTGAGTCCTGAGAGTGTCTCACCTCCCAGGGCTCTGATGTATTCTGGAGGGTCCCCCCAACCTCCTACGTCCGGAGGTTGCCTGTTTCCATTCTTCCTGCTGGCCTTCAAGGCTTCAGTCCTTTTCCTTCACCCAATACCAGATCAGGTTCTCCTCTACCTTCCACTCCTCCCCCCACCCCCTGCCCCGTACACTTTCCCTCCCAGGTCCCTCCTTCCCTTCCCACTTGTGATTGCTTTCTTTTCCCTCCCAAGTGGGACTGAGGCATCCTCACTTGGGCACTTCAGCTTGTTGACCTTTTTAAGTTCTGTGGACTGTATCTTGGATATTTTGCACTTTTTTTTTCTTCTTTTTTTGGTTAATATCTACTTATTAGTGAGTACATGCCATGCACGTCCTTTTGGGTCTGAGTTACCTCACTCAGGATGATATTTTCTAGTTCCATCCATTTGTCTGCAAAACTCAGGATGTCCTCGTTCTTAATAACTGAGTAGGGATTTTTTGTGTTCTAAAATAATGATGCTTTCATTCTGTTAAAATGTTTTATAAAAATGATAATACTGACTTTATGTAGTTATTAATAGCATTCATTATTAAACGAACATTCTCAGTATTACAGATGTGTTTGGTTCTAGTGAATAAATGATTTAGAGATAAAAATAGTTTTCTATTACTATATGTTACTTGAATCAGATAATCCTCAGTTTTAGCTGAAGGCTTAAGCGGACTCCTTTTGTACATTTCTAGACATTTTTAGATTTCTCTGTAGAATCTTTCTACTCACATGCTTGGCGTCCACTTCTCTCTTGGCCTAAAATGTCCTAAGGAAGTAAGTAGTCACCATTTATTTATTTTTTATTCATTGGTTAACTTATCAGTCATGGAACTCCTTGATAGCAAATTAAAATAAATGGATAATTCACCAGGAATTGGCTTGGAGGTAGTAATTTTAATTACTTTGAAACAACATAATTTAGTAACAAATGTGGAGTGAATTCCCATTTTAACTGCTAGACAATGAAATCAGCATTACTTGTATCTGATCTGCTTTGCAAAGCTCATTAATTTTTCTTTTGACAATCGTGGAAATCCCAAAGGACAGATGAGCAGCTACTATCAAAAAGTTCTGTTTGTTAGTCTAGAATCACTTCCCCACTTGTGATGGCTCTGGGGCAACACACAGGGGCTGAGATGAAGATGAACACAAAGCTTTGGGATGAGGCCGTAAAGGAGGCAGACTCCTCCAATGGTTGAACCAATGGTCCAGAATGCAATGGTGCTGTAGATAACAGGAGCTAAGGCATTTCCTCTGGACTTCCAAGTTCGTTTAATCTGTTCAAGTTTTTAAGGCCAATTTTTGGTATAACATAGTTCTGAGCCAGTTACATTCCAACTAGAGTGTGTCCAAAGTAATTCTCAGCAGGCCCTGGTCCATGTCCTCACCAGGACGAGGGGAGTGTTGAAAGTGCTTCAGCGAAGCTTGGGCTTCCTCCAAGAGAGGCCTGAGCCTCAAGTCTTAACTATTTTTTGAGTTTTTTGTCTCAGGGTTCATCAGTCCTTTGCTGCATGATTTCTAAGTCTTGAAATGGTTATATATTTGGTTTATTTATTCATTTGTTTCAAATATAGAGCAAACCCAGTCTTTGTTATATAATCCCAGTCAGTAGTGGAAATTCTAAATGTTATGGTATGATTTTTGGGGTGTAAAATAACACAATTAGTTTAAATCAATTTCTGGGTTAGATTACATATGGTGCCCATGGTACCTGGGGTATAGTAGTCACCCTATCACTAGTTATTTTTTAATTTTAAATATTTAATATAAATAAAGTGATATTCAATTATATATCTTCATAATGAGGTTCATTGAAGAATAACTTTACTCTCTATTCTGAGCTTTTTTTGTTTTTGTTTTTGACTGTTCCACCAAACAGTGTCACCAAGAAGATGTCCTATGTGTGTGTCCACAAGTGCAGATGTCCTGTGTGTGTGTCCACAAGTCCAGATGTCCTATGTGTGTGTCCACAAGTGCAGATGTCCTATGTGTGTGTCTACAAGTCCAGATATCCTGTGTGTGTGTCCACAAGTCCAGATGTCCTATCTATGTGTGTGTCCACAAGTCCAGATGTCCTATGTGTGTGTCCACAAGTCCAGATGTCCTATGTGTGTGTCCACGAGTGCAGATGTCCTATGTGTGTGTCCACAAGTCCAGATGTCCTGTGTGTGTGTCCCCAAGTGCAGAGATGTCCTATATGTGTGTCCACAACTCCAGTGTACAAAGTCTGAGCAGGTTTTTACCTTTGACAACAGGAGTAACTTTTCTTTATAGCTGTAAACAGTTATGACATTTCTAGTTACATTTTTCTTGTAAGAAACACTATTCAACAACAGCTTTTTTTCCCTTTAGCATTTTATGCTGTCATATATAAGTTTATATCTTTATCACTCTCACATAGAATTAATGTCTTAATGCTAACAAATATCGGTTTAAGGCCAAGTGTGATGGTGAACACCTTTAATCTCAGCACTCAGAAGCCAGAAGCTGGCAGATCTTCAAGTTTGAGGTCAGCCAGGTCTGCAGAGTAACTTCCAGGACAGCAAAGCTTAGACAGTAAGAAAAACCATCAAAACAGAAAGCTGGTGAAGATGTAGTTGAACAAAGGGCCATCCATGTTCCAGCCCCAGCAAGCAGCAGAACTTGGCAGCTTTGGCCACACAGTTTTGGCCTTAGAGCCAGGCATAGAAGAAAGGGGTTACGGAATAATTCTCCTTGACTAAGCCAAGCATTTGTCAGAGGTGGCCCTGTCTGGAGGCTCAGAGAGGACATTGCATGAAGCTGTGAAGGTGAAACCTGGATTCACCCTGGAGACCCCAAGATGTTGAGGATACCAGAGCCCTTGGATACCTGCTGAGGAAAGCTGCTACTAGGGAGGGGAACCAGCCCAAGAGAGAGAAGGGATTATAATCAAGAGATTGCATGAATCTCAGAAGAGACTTTGAAGGTTGGATTTTAAAACAATATCAAGATATAGAACTCTCAGAACCTCCTCTAGCACCATGTCCACCTGCATGCCACCGTGACAATAATGGATTAAACCTCTGAAACTTTGTGTATGGCATCTGAGGTAACCTACTGCCTGAATGAAGAGAACACTTGGAAGCTGCTGAAAGTTCTTGTCATACAGAGATAAATACCTGAGGGTACCATGATGGCAGTTATGAGCCACCTGATGTGGGCACTGGGAACGAGCTTAGACCCTCTGCAAGAGTACTCTGTCCTCCTAACTGCAGAGTCGTCTCTCTTGCTCCAGTCTTCTGGATCCCACAGGAAAGGAATCCAGTGTTCAGGGCATCACATGGAGGCAGCGTTCAGGGCATCACATGGAGGGCAGAGTTCAGAGGCATCACATGGAGGGCAGAGTTCAGAGCATCACATGGAGGCAGCGTTCAGGGGCATCACATGGAGGGCAGTGTTCAGGGCATCACATGGAGGCAGCGTTCAGTGCATCACATGGAGGCAGCGTTCACGGCATCACATGGAGGGCAGAGTTCAGAGGCATCACATGGAGGCAGCGTTCAAGGCATCACATGGAGGGCAGAGTTCAGAGCATCACATGGAGGGAGGCAGCGTTCAGAGCATCACATGGAGGCAGCGTTCAGGGGATCACATGGAGGCAGCGTTCACGGCATCACATGGAGGCAGCGTTCAGGGCATCACATGGAGGCAGCGTTCAGTGCATCACATGGAGGCAGCGTTCAGGGCATCACATGGAGGGCAGAGTTCAGAGGCATCACATGGAGGCAGCGTTCAAGGCATCACATGGAGGGCAGAGTTCAGAGCATCACATGGAGGGAGGCAGCGTTCAGAGCATCACATGGAGGCAGCGTTCAGGGCATCACATGGAGGCAGCATTCACGGCATCACATGGAGGCAGCGTTCAGGGCATCACATGGAGGCAGCGTTCAGTGCATCACATGGAGGGCAGAGTTCAGAGGCATCACATGGAGGCAGCGTTCAGTGCATCACATGGAGGCAGCGTTCAGGGCATCACATGGAGGGCAGAGTTCAGAGGCATCACATGGAGGGCAGAGTTCAGAGCATCACATGGAGGCAGCGTTCAGGGGCATCACATGGAGGCAGCGTTCAGGGCATCACATGGTGGCAGCGTTCAGGGGATCACATGGAGGGCAGAGTTCAGAGCATCACATGGAGGCAGCGTTCACAGCATCACATGGAGGCAGCGTTCACAGCATCTCATGGAGGCAGCGTTGAGGCCACTGTCTTACTTACCCTAGAGGCTTCAAAAGCATCTTCTAAAGACCAGAAGTCTTTAGACTTGGAGAAGATCAACTTACTAATTTATTCTTTTATGGATGGATGTTTGAGGTCATAGCTAGGAAATCTTGACCCATTTTCATGTGACAGGGTGTTTTCTTCTAGGTGTTTTATTTGGTTTGGTTTTGCATTTACAACTATGACTTACTCTGAGTTATTTTTGTACCTGTTTGGATGTGTGGATCAAAGTTAAATTCTTTGAATATGGGCATCCAACCGTTCAAGCACTATTTGTTGTAAATTCTGTCCTTTCTCTATGGAATTGCTTTTACACCTTTGAAAATGTAGGAGGGTGGTGGGCAGTAATATCCTTTTCTCACTCATTGTTAGGTTCACAGCTGTGGCACCTGTATTAAAAGACAGATTAGCAAGGGGAAAACAAGGAAACTTTATTTTTATAGCTTAATATGTTATATGGCATGGGAGCCTTCCCATGAAAGAAAAAAAAGCTAACAAATATCTTGTTCAAGATAAGGATTTTCTATTTTGGTTATATAATATTTTTCATCTCTCTTTCAAATTCATTTGAATTTGTATGCCTCACATTTCCTGTTACTGGAACAGCAAGTAGATTCTTCAGTGTTATCACTACTGTGCAGTTAATGAGGTGAAATTCAATACAAATTCAAATATCTGCATAAACATTCTATTATAAAGGCTCTGATATTGATCTGCTGTCTGATAGGTAGTGACAACTCAGTGCTTAAAAGTTAATATAAGTCAGTACATATTTGCAGAATGTTTAATATCAAATACATGTTTGGAAATTCTGTACCAGATCATTTAAATAAACTAGGAAGTGTAGGTACTATAATTCATCAATTTATGAGCCAGGCATTTGAATAGCTCTATGACTTTGACTTCTTTCCCTGAGTGAGCTGCCTGCTCATTTGTATTAGCTATAAGTGATTCATTTCCTAGTTTTGACTTTCTTTCCAAGTCTATACTAATTTCACATATATATTCATTTATTTGAGGTAACTTCATGCAAAGTTATTGAGGGCCAATTGCTTTGTAGTTAATAATTTTAGTACCATTTGAAGAGGCTTGACATTCATCAAATTTATTTTCATTCTTGTTAAAACTGAATTGGGAATATTTTTATATATCTGTCATCTTCATCTCCTCCCATTGGTATATATGTCTAAAGCAATACTACATAGTGATGGTCATCATCTCTGTGTAATGAATCTTGAAATTGGGTAGATTGTTTTTCTAGATTAATTATTTTTCTTTTATTGAAAATAGATTTTTTTCATACAGTGTATACTGGTTATGGTTTTCTCTGCCCTACTCCTCCAAGTCCATTTCCCCATCTGGATCCACCCCCTTTCTGTCTCTCATCAAAAAACAAACAGGCATCTAAGGAATAACAATAGAATAATAAAGATTTTATAAGGTAAAACAAAACTAAGACATTAGAATGGATAAAACAAACAAGCAAACAAACAGAAAGGAAGAGCCAGAGAAATGGACAGTTATAGATGCAGAGATTCACTCATTTGTACATTCAGGAATCCCATAAAAACACAAGACCAGAAACTATAACATTTATGAAAAGAACTTTTAGGATAAACAGAGGAAGGAAGGGAAGAAGGAAGGAAGGGAAGAAGGAAGGGAAGGAAGGAAGAATGAAAGGAAGGAAGGAAGGAAGGAAGGAAGGAAGGAAGGAAGGAAGGAGAAAAGAAGCCCGGACATGATATTATGATACAAGGAACCTGAAAAAAGGATTGAATTTGTTTTCTCTCAACTATTCACTGCTGGTCATAAGGCCCACCCTTAAGAGTAGGTTGTTTCCAAAGTGAGACTTTCTGAGAGAGAACTAAATTTTTATTTGCAAGTAATTATCAGTTGCAGCTAGCTTCTGGGACAGGAACAGGGACATGTGTTTACTTCTTTTTTCAGATTTAGGATCCTAGCTGGTACACACCGGTGCAGACCCTGTGGGTACTGTCTATGTCCTGTGAGTTCATATGTGCACTGGGCCTGTTGGTTTAGAAGGCCTTGTTTCCTTGGTGTCCTCCATCCCCTCTGCCTCTTTCTACCTCCTTTTATATGGGTTTTCCCATATAAACATTCTGCATAAACATTCTACCGTAAAGGCTCTAATATTGATCTGCTGTCTGATAGGTAGTAACAACTCAGTGCTTAAAAGTTAATATAAGTCAGTACATATTTGCAGAATGTTTAATTTGCCATTGAATTTGGAGGGATTTGGTGAAGACATCACATTTAGAGCTCTGTGCTTTCTGAGGACTCACATTTGCTGTATACTGTCTAGCTGTAGGTCTCTATATTTCTTCTCATCTGCCCCAGGAAGAAGCTTCTCTGAGGATGGCTGAACAATGCATTTATCTATGCTATGAGTATAGCAGAACGTCATTAGGAGTCATTTTATTGCTATGTTCCTTTACCAGCAACCTAGTATTTAATTTTACTCTGTGTTAACTAGTCTCTGGTTCTTGATCATCCAAGCAGTGTTGAGTACTGGTTCCATCTCATGGGGCTTAAGTCACATCAGATATTGGTTACTGTTAATAATAAATTATTTAAATCTCAGCCTTAGGTTTCTACCCTTCCTTTGGTTATTGAGTTCTGGATGAAAGACAAATTTAAAACCTTTATATTTACAATAAACCTTAAACAACACAAGACCTGGGCAGCTGCCTACCCTCCATGCTGTTAGAATCTATTTTCCTATCTATAACCCCTAGTTATTACTACATTTCTTCTGGGCTGCTCTTAGCTCCAATTGGGCAGCCCTCAGGGTCACACTTTCTTGACTCTTAACTCATAGACACCACTTCTTCCTTCTGCACGTTATTCTTCTTCAGCTCTTCTGACTCTAACCCTAGAAACCTCCTCTGCCAAGATTTGGCTGTTGGCATTTACTCACCAAGTGGAAATAACTTGGGGCAGGGTCACAGGTCGTGGAAACCAGCACTTAGCTTTACAATAGACAATAAAAGACAAAAACTCAACAGGTTACTCCCACAAGCTTTGTGTTGACATTGCACTAGTGTACCTCGCAGGTAGGGTATCACTGTAGATCAAAGGGTTTGTAGTTCTGCAGGTAGGGTATCACTGTAGATCAAAGGGTTTGTAGGTGGGTTCGTAGTTATGTTTCTTTTTTGGTACCTTCTGGTACCAAGAGCACTAACTTTTTGTTTGTTTGTTTGTTTGTTTTGTTTTTTTTGAGTCAGGGTTTCTCTGTGTAGCCCTGGCTGTCCTGGAACTTACTCTGTAGACCAGGCTGGCCTTGAAGTCAGAAATCTGCCTGCTTCTGCCTCCCAAGTGCTGGGACTTAAGGCTTGTGCCACCACTGCCCAGCCAAGAGCACTATGTTGTAGGGATGAAGGCTCTAGGTAGTCACCAGCTTGACTTCCATAAGTTCAATAAGTTGTTTATGGTGCTGTCTTCAGCAATAGGGCCTTGCTGTCAGCTTGTGGATAGCAAGTTAGAGTCTTGGTAACAGCCTGGGTGTTTTGAGCATTCCCATGGGACTTCTTTGGCCAACAACTCAATTAGATGTAAACCATTCCCAGTACTGGAAGCTTCATTTGATGAGAAGAGATATCCAGTTTAGGCAGTCTGTCTCATTGTTTGGTGTCTTTAGTAGCCTTCAAGTGGCCTTCAATTTAATATCTCTCCCTGTATTTTGTGCATCTTTTCTCCTCTTCTCTCTCTCTGCTCACTCGATCCTCATTCTAGTTCTCCCAACCCTTTTTCACGGCTATACTGATACTATTTCCCTTTCCTAGGGAGATCTGTCTACCCTAGGTCCTTACTTTATACCTAACTAACATGTTTAGTTCTATAGATTGTAGTTTGCTTATCATTGATTTAACAACTAATATCCACATGTATGTGAACACACACCATATTTGTCTTCTAGCTGCGGGTTACTTCAGGTTGGCTTTCTTCTAGTTCTATCCATTCACCTTCAGATTCCATGATTTTAATTTTTTAATGTCTAAGTAATATTCAATAGTGTACCCTCATTCTCTTTATCTATTCATCTGTTGAAGGACATTTATGCTGCTTGCACTTTCTGGCTCTTACGAATAGAGCGGCAATGAACATGATTGAGTATGTGTCTCTGTAGGATAAAGTGTCCTTTGAGTATATGTCAAAGACTGATATGGCTGGGCCTTGAAGTAGACTGATCCTATCTTCCTGAGAAACCACCACACTTTTCAAAGTGATTGTGCAAATTAGTTGTTCCACCAGCAATGACTGAGTGTCCCCCTTACTCCAAATTGTTGACAGCATGAGCTGTCATTTGTTTTACTGATCATAGCCATTCTAGTTTGGATAAGGTAAAATATCAAAGCAATTTTGATTTGCATTTCCCTGATGTCTGAGAATGTGAAACATCACTTTAAGTGTTTTTCAGCTATTTGAGTTTCCTTTATTGAGAATTCTTGGTTTATATCTTAACCTACTTTTTATATTAGGTTACTTGATTTCTTAATATCTAGTGGACTATATTCTTTATATATTTTGAATATTTGCCATCTGTTGAGTGTGTAGTTGGTAAAAATCTTCCTCCATTCTATAGGTTGCGGCTTTGTCTAAATGATAGTGTCTTTTCCATGTAGAAGTTTCACTTTTATAAGGTTCCATTTCTTAATTTCTGATCTTAATGTTTGTGTTAATGGTTTTCTGTTTAGAAAGTCCCTATGGCAATGAGTTCAAGGTTATATTCTTCTCCATAAGGTTTATTGTATTTTTTTGTTTGTTTGTTTGTTTTGAGACAGGGTTTCTCTATGTAGCTGTGTAGCCCTGGCTGTCCTGAAACTCATTCTGTAGACTAGGTTGGCCTCGGATTCAGAAATTCACCTGCCTCTGTCTCCCAAGTGCCAGGATTAAAGATGTGCACCACAACCACCCAGATATTGTATCTTTTTTTATGTTAAGCTCTTTGACCTATTTGGAGTTGATTTTTATACAAGGTAATAAGTATGGCTCTATTTGAGTTGTTCTACATGCGGACATCCAGTTTGATCAGTGCCATTTGTTGAAGATGCTTTCTTCTTTTCCAGTGTGTATTTCTAACTTCTTGTGTTATAATTGTAGATATTTATGTCTGGGTTTTCAGTTTGTTTCCACTGATCAATGTGTCTATTTTTGTGTCAATAACATGCTGGTTGTTGTTGTTGTTATAGCTCTGTTGTACAAGTTGAAATTAAGGTTGGTGTACTTCCAGTAGTTTTTCATGTTTTAGGATGTTTATCAGTTTAAATAAATAAATAAATAAATATTTGTGAGTGCATGTGTGTATGTGAATGTGTTTCCATAAGAAGGTAAACATTGTCCTTTCAAAAGCCAACTTCTGAATTAGGAGAATGGAGGATCTTTCCATTTTCTGATATTTTCTTCAATTTCGTTCCTCAGAGACTTTTTTTTTATTACATATATATATATATATATATATCTTTCAGTTGCTTGATTAGAATTACCTCAAGATATTTTTTATGATTTGAGACTATTGTGAAGGGTATTTTTTCTGTGATTTCTTTCCAGTTTGTCATTTGTATATGGGTGGGGTCTTATTTTTCTGTGAGTAATTCTTTTGTATGGATATTTTGCTGAAATTACTTATCAGCTGAAGGAGTTTCCTGATAGAATTTTTCAGGTCTTTTATCATCATATCATCTGCAAATAAAGGTAGTTTGATTTTTTTCCCAGTTTACATCCATTTAATTTCCTTTAATTGTGCTATTGTTCTAGTTATGAATTCAAGTGCAATATTGAATATGGAGAGAGTAAACAAAGTTGTCTTGTTCCTGATTTTAGTGGAATTGTTTTGAGTTTCTCTCCATTCAAGACAATGTTGGCTTAATGTAAATTGCCTTTATTATGTTGAAATATGTTCCTTGTACTCCCAACCTCTTCAAAAGATTATCATGAAGGGGAGCTTGATTTTATAGAAAGGCCTTTTCTATATTTGATGAGATGATTATGTGGTGTTTGTGTTTCAGTTTATATGGTAGATTACATTCATCTGTTTATGTATGTTGGATGATCCTTGCACCTCTGGGATAAAAACTACTTAATTATGGCAGATGGTCTTTTTGATATGTTCTTGGATTTGGTTTGCAATTATTATTTGAGATTTTTTGCATCTATGCTTATGAGAGAAATTAGTTTG
The DNA here is from genome assembly GCF_008632895.1 of Mastomys coucha. Classification (NCBI taxonomy): domain Eukaryota; kingdom Metazoa; phylum Chordata; class Mammalia; order Rodentia; family Muridae; genus Mastomys; species Mastomys coucha. The sequence continues at coordinate 214,157,057 of NW_022196905.1, forward strand.
CAATTTTTATTATTTGTTGCATCTTTATGTGGTTTGGGTATCAGGATAACCATGGTCTTATATAATGAATTAGACAATGTTCCTTCTGTTTCTATTTTGTGGAATAATTTGAAGAGTATTGGTATTAACTCTTCTTTGAAAGTCTGGTAGAATTCTGCCCTAACCCCATTTGATAATTCTTTTTAATTGATAAGATGTTAATTATTGCTTCCGTCTCAGTAGGAGTTATAGGATATTTAAATTGCTTGTCTGATCTTTCCAATTTTGTGGAGCATAGGTTTTTAACTTATGTTCTTATGATTGTCTGGCTTTCCTGGCTGTTGTTAAGTTCCTCTTTTTATCTTCAATTTTGTCAATTTACATCTCTTTCTCTTTCCACCTTTTTGTTAATTTAGCTAAAGGTTTGTCTATTTTATTGATTTTCTCAAAAAAAAAAAACACACTTTTTAAATTGATTCTTTGTATTTTTTCATTTCTATTAATTCCAACCCTCAGTTTGATTATTTCTTGCCATCTTTTCCTTTTCAGTGTTATTTCTTCTTTCTTTCAAAGAGCTTTCAGGTATGGTATTGTTATGAGATTTCTCTAATTTCTTTTTTTTTTCTAAATGTAGACACTTAGTGGTGTGAACTTGCCTCTTACAACCACATTGTTTTCCCCAAGTTTAGAGACGATGTTCATTTGTAGTTATTCAACTATCGAAAGTCTTTATTTTTTTTTCTTAATTTCAGTCTTGACCCATTTTCATCCAGAAGTGATTTGTTGACTTTCCACGAGTTTGTTGCTTTCTGTTGCTTCTGTTGTTGATATCTAGCTTTAACCCATAGTGGTCTGATAGGATGCAGGGTGTTACTCTAATTGCCTTTTATCTGTTAATATTTGCTTTGCATTTTGAATACGCAGTCCATTTTGGTGGAAGTTTCATGTAGTACAGGGAAGAGATATATTCTGTTGGGTTTAAGTGAAATGTTCTATAAATAGCTGTTAGGTCCATTTAGTTTATAACATTCGTTAGCTCCAGAGTATCTTTTTAGTTTTTGTTTGGATAATCTGTCTATTGGTGAGAAAGGGTTATTGAAGTCTCCCACTCTCAGAGTTTGAAGGTTGTATGTGATTGAAACTGTTGTAGTATTTCTTATATGAACCCAGGTATCCTTGTGTTTGGTGCAGATGTTAAAAATTGCAATGTTCTCTTGATGGATTTTTCCTTTGATAACTATGTAATGTCCTTCCCTATCTCTTATTAGTTTTTGTTTGAAGTCTATTTTATTGGATATTAAAATGGCTATGCCATCTTGTTTCTTAGGTCCACTTGACTGGAGTATATTTTTGTTCCTTTACCCCACGGGATGTCTATCCTTGATGTTGAGTTTCTTGAATGCAACAGAAGGATAATGTTGTAAGATGTCAGTGAGCAGAATTTGTTGATTCCTGTTATTTTGTTGTGGTGTATGTGTATGTTTCTCCTATTTTTATTTTATTTGCTGGGTCTGGGATTATTTATTCCTTATGTTATCTTGTATGTGCTTAACCTCTTTAATAAGGAGTTTTCTTTCTAGAAAGTTTTTTACAGCTGAATTTGTAGGTAGATATTGATTAAATTTGGCTTTATCATGGAATGTCTTATTTTCTCCAACTATTGTGATTGAATGTTTTGCTGGATATAGTAGGCTGGGATGACATCTGGGGTCTCTTAGAGTCTGTAGAACATCTGTGCAGGCCCTTCTGGCTTTTAGAGTCTCTGTTGAGAAGTCAAGTGTCATTTTAATAGGTCTGCCTTTATATATTCCTTGTGCATTTTCCCTGGCAGCTTTTAATGTTTGTTTCTTTGTTATGTACATTTAGTGTTTTGATTACTTTGTATTAATGAAACTTTATTTCCTGTTACAGCTTTTGGTGTTCTATGCTTCTGATACATTGATAAGCATCGCCTTCCTTAGGTTTGGGAGATTTTCTTCCATGATTTTGTTGACAATGTATTCAATGTGTTTGACTTTGGTTTCTTTCTTTCTTTTTTTTTTCTATTCCTAGTACTCTTAGCTTTGGCATTTTTATAGTGTACCATTTTTTTTTCCTGGATGTCTTATTCCAAGTCTTTTTTAGATTTAACTTTTATTTAAGAAAGATATCAATTTCTTCTATTATATATTCAGTGTCTGGAAATCTCTTCTCTCTTTCATTCTGCTGGTGAGGCTTGACTATTAGGTTCTTGTTAAAATCCTACATTTTTCATTTCTAGGTTTCTCTCAGTTTGTATTTTCTTGATTTACTTCTCATTCTACTATCAGATCTTAAACTGTTTTATTTATTTTCCTTTACTGTTTTTGTTTTCATATATTTATTTAAGTGGTTTAGTAATTTATTCTTTAAGGGCTTCTATTTTCATAAATATTATTTTGAGGTCTTTTATTCTTGTGCTTCAGCTACATTGCAATACTCAGGGCCTACTATGGTGTAGTGGAAACATTGTTCTGGCTATTTATGTTTTTATGCTGGAACCTAGACATCTGGGTTTAGGAAGATTGAAATTCTAGGGGTTAATATTATGTTTTTGTTTGGGTACCTGTTTTCTTCCTTTGATTCTAATACCCTTTCTAGTTTTTAGGAGGATGTAATGATTCAGTGTTTTTGGGGGTGGTGCTTCTGGGATCATGCTAAATGTGATCAGTGGAGGATCTGGCTAAAATGTATTTCTAGGTATTGGGAGTTGACACCTAGAGTTAGAGATGGGCTAGAAAGGGGGACTGCAGAGTGGACTCATAGGAGGGAGGATAGCTTTTAGTTACATAAGAATCTGCTTAGTTCCCTAAGTGAGGCAGTGTGAAGAAGCCACATCAAGTATCCTGCTACAGAGCTTGGCATGAGACTTGAGCATTGGATTTGGAGGAGAGGAGAGATAGTGAAGACCTGAAGCTCCCTACCTCTTTTGCTGGTCTGCTTGCTTCTCTGGCAGGCTTGGTTGTCCCAAGGGCTGGAACTGTTTCCCAGGGAATGAATGTTGGAGTTATGGGCAGAGACAAGAGGTGAGCTGGTATTAGGAAGTTTGAATAAGATGTGTGTGATCCATAGGAGATGGAGTCTAGAGGGAGGGCAGACCACAACAGGTGGTATGCTACAGAACTGGGGATGAGATGGAGTGGAATGGGGTTGTGGGAGTGGGAGATAGAATTTGAAGGAGTGGAAGAGATTCTTTTAACTTTTCCACAAAATTTTCCTTGGTGATTCTATTATTTCTTTTGTTTTCATGTCAACTTTAGAAAATTTTCATCTATTAATACAGGGAATCTTAGCTATTATTTTCATAATATTGTGCTAAATTTGGGATGTGGTAGTTTGAACAATATTGGACCCAATAGGCACATATATTTGAAACGTTAGTCATCATGAAGTGGCACTAATTGAGATTATGGTGCATGTGTGGCTTTGTTGGAGGAAGTATATCCCTGGGGATAAGCTTTGAGGTGTCAATAACCCATACTAGGTCCAGCATTGCTCTTTCTTCTGTGTATGGATCCAGATCTAGAACTCTCAGCTACTTCTTCATTACTGTGTCTGCCTTGTACCATGCTTCCTGCAGGATGATACTGGATTAAACCTTTGAAAATGAGAAAGTCCACAATTAAATGCTTTCTCTTATAAGAATTGCTGGGGACTAGCCAGGAGACACAGGCCACAGAAGTGGCAGAGCAGATGGGACAGAGTCCTTCCTGACTCCATCTTTACCCAGGAGGTGTACCTATTCCACAGCCCTCTGTGTATCTTTCCAACCAAGGGAGAGCTTTTATCCAGGGAGTGCTCTGACCCTAGGACTCAGGTGAGATTACCATTTTTTCTCTGGTGACTTTCTAAGGTGGGACCAGCCAGGATGCACAGGACACAGAAGCAGCAGAGCAACTGGGACAGGGTCCTTCCTGCCTCCATCTATACCCAGGTGAGATGGCTGATCCACATATCTCTGTGCATGGGTCTTACCAGGAGAGAGCTGATCTCCCAGGAGTGCTGACACAGGCTTATAGACCCACAGGAGGAACAAGCTCCAGCCAGAGACAGCAAGAATATCTAACACCAGAGATTAACAGATGGCAAAAGGCAAATGCAAGAATCTTACCAACAGAAACCAAGACTACTAGGCATCATCATAACCCAGTACTCTGACCACAGCAAGTCCTGGATACCCCAACACACCAGAAAAGCAAGATTTAAATCTAAAATCATATCTTATGATGGTGATAGAGGAATTTAAAATGGATATAAATAACTCCCTTAAAGAAATACAGGAGAACGCAGGTACACAGGTACAAGCCCTTAAAAACAAAACACAAAAATCCCTTAAAGATTTATAGGAGAACATGAGTAAACAGGTACAAGCCCTTAAAGAGGAAACACAAAAATCCCTTAAAGAATTACAGGAAAGCACAACCAAACAGGTGAAGGAAATGAACAAAACCATCCAGGATCTAAAAATGGAAGTAGAAACAGTTAAGAATTCACAAAGAGAGACAGCTCTGGAGATAGAATACCTAGGAAAGAAGTCAGGAGCAAGCATTACCAACAGAATACAAGAGATAGAAGAGAGAATCTCAGGGGCAGAAGACACCATAGAAAACATTGACACAACAGTCAAAGAAAATGCAAAATGCAAAAAGTTCCTAACCCAAACATCCAGGATATTCAGGACACAATGAGAACACCAAACCTAAGGATAATAGATATAGAAGAGAGTGAAGACTTCCAACATAAAGGGCCAGTAAATATCTTCAACAATATTATAGAAGCAAACTTCCCTGACCTTAGAGAGAGAAAGAGAGAGAGAGAGAGAGAGAGAGAGAGAGAGAGAGAGAGAGAGGAGATGCCTACAAACTCCAAATAGTTTGGACCAGAAAAGAAATTCCTTCTGTCGCATAATAATCAAAACACTAAATGCACAAAACAAAGAAAGAATATTAAAAGCAGTGAGGGAAAAAGGCAAGTTACATATAAAGGCAGATTTATCAGAATTACACCAGACTGCTTGCAAGAGACTATGAAAGCCAGAAGATCCTGGGCAAATGTCATACAGACCCTAAGAGAACACAAATGCCAGCCCAGGCTACTATACCCAGCAAAACTCTCAATTACCATAGATGGAGAAACAAAGGTATTCCATGACAAAACCAAGTTTACACAATATCCACAATATCTTTCCACAAATCCAGCCATTCAAAGGATAATAAATGGAAAACTCCAACACAAGGAAGGAAACTACATCCTAGAAAAAGCAAGAAAGTAATCTCTTATCAAAACTAAAATAAGATAACCACATGAAGAGAATTCAAACTCTAACAACAAAAATAACAGGGAGCAACAATTTCTTTTCATTAATATCTATTAATGTCAATGGACTCAATTCCCCAATAAAAAGTTATTAATAACAATAACTCAATATGTTAGCTATAGACTAACAGAGTGGCTATGTAAACAGGAAACCCACTTCAGTGACAAAGACAGACACTACTTCAGAATAAAAACCTGGAAAACAATTTTCCAAGCCAATGGTCCCAAGAAAAAAGCTGGTGTAGCCATTCTAATATCTAATAAAATTGACTTTCAACCTAAAGTGATCAAAAAAAGATAAAGAGGGATACTTCATACTCATCAAAGGCAAAATCTACCAAGATGAACTCTCAATTCTGAACCTCATGCTCCAAATAAAAGGGCATCTACATTCATAAAAGAAACTTTACTAAAGCTCAATGTACACATTGCACCACACACAATAATAATGGGAGATTTCAACATGCAACTCTCTGAAATGGACAGATCATGGAAACAGAAACAAAACAAAGATACAGTGAAACTAACAGAAGTTGTGAAACAAATGGATTTAAATGATATCTATAGAACTTTTTATCCTAAAACAAAAGGATATACCTTCTTCTCAGCACCTCATGGTACCTTCTCCAAAATTGACCATATAATTTGTCACAAATCAGACCTCAACAAATACAAGAAGATTGAAATAATTTTATGCATCCTATCAGATTACCATGGACTAAGGCTGGTCCTCAGTAACAACATAAACAATAGAAAGCCCACATACATGTGAAAGCTTAACAACACTTTACTCAATGATAACTTGGTCAAGAAAGAAAGGAAGGAATTAAAGACTTTTTAGAGTTTAATGAAAATGAAGCCACACATACCCAAACTTATGGGACGCAATGAAAGCTGTCCTAGGAGGAATACTCATAGCTCTGTGTGCCTCCAAAAAGAAACTGGAGAGAAAATACACCAGCAATTTAACAGCACATCTGAAAGCTCTAGAACAAAAAGAAGCAAATTCAACCAAGAGGAGTAGACAGCAGGAAATAATCAAACTCAGGGCTGAAATAAACCAAATAGAAACATGAAGAACTATACAAAGAATCAACCAAACCAGGAGCTGATTCTTTGAGAAAATCAACAAAATACATAAACTCTTAGCCAGACTAACTAGAGGGCACAGAGACAGTATCCTAATTAACAAAATAAGAAATGAAAAGGGAGACATAACAGAAACTGAGGAAATCCAAGAAATCATCAGATCCTAGTACAAAAGCCTATACTCAACAAAACTGGAAAACCTGGATGAAATGGACAATTTTCTACACAGGCACCAAAGTTAAATCAAGATCAGATAAACAATCTAAACAGTTCCATATCCCC
>NW_022196905.1:214163750-214168581 GCF_008632895.1 Mastomys coucha
GTTTAGTACAGAGTTCTATCAGACCTTCAAAGAAGACCTAATACCAATACTTGTCAAACTATTCCACAAAATAGAAACAGAAGGTACTCTATGCAATTCGTTCCATGAAGCCACAATTACTAGCTTCATGGATACCTAAACCACACAAAGACCTAACAAAGAAAGAAAACTTCAGACTATTTTCCTTATGAATATTGATGCAAAAGTACTCAATAAAATTCTTGCAAACCGAATCCAAAAATACATCAAAACAATCATCCACTGTGATCAAGTAGGCTTTATCCCAGGGATGCAAGGATGGTTCAATATACAGAAATCCATCAATATATAATCCATTATGTAAACAGACTCAAAGGAAAAAAACCTTATTGTTCATCTCATTAAATGCTGAGGAAGCATTTGACAAAATCTAGCATCCCTTCATGATAAAAGTCTTGGAAAGATCACGAATTCAAGGCCCATACCTAAACATAGTAAAAGCAATTTACAGCAAACCAGTAGCCAACTCAAGCTAAATGGAGAGAAACTTGAAGCAATCCCACTAAAATCAGGAACTAGACAAGGCTGCCCACTCTCTCCCTACCTATTCAATATTGTATTTGATGTCCTAGCCAGAGCAATCAAAAGATAGCAGAACAAAAGGATATCAAAGGTATACAAATTGGAAAGAAGTCAAATTATCACTCTTTGCTATGATATGATAGAAGACTTAAGTGACCCCCAAAATTCAACCAGAGAACCCCTAAACTTGATAAACAACTACAGCAAAGTAGCTGGATATAAAATTAACTCTCAAAAATCAGAATCATTTCTCTACACAAAGGAAAACAGGCTGACAAAGAAATTGGGGAAACAACACCCTTCACAATAGTCACAAATAATATAAAATACCTTGGTATGATTCTAAGCAAGTGAAAGTTATGCATGACAAAAACTTCAATAAGTCTCTGAAGAAAGAAATTGAAGATCTCAGAAGATGGAAAGATCTCCCATACTCATGGATTGGCAAGACAAATTTGGTAAAAATGGTCATCGTGCTGAAAGCGATTTACAGATTCAATGCCATACCCATCAAAATTCCAAGTCAATTCTTCACAGAGTTGGAAAGAGCAATTTGTAAATTCATTTGGAACAACAAAAAAATCCTAGGATAGTGAAAACTATTCTCAATAATAAAAGGACTTTTGGTGGAATTACCATTCCTGACCTCAAGCTGTACTACAGAGCAACTGTTATATAAAAAAACAAAACAAAACTGCATGGTATTGATACAGTGACAGGCAGGTAGATCAATGGAATGAAATTGAAGACCCAGAAATGAACCCATACACCTATGGTCACTTGATCTTTGACAATGGAGCTAAAACCATGCAGTGGAAAAAAAGACAGCATTTTCAACAAATGGTGCTCGCTCAACTGGTGGTAAGCATGTAGAAGAATGCAAATCGATCCATTCCTATCTCCTTGTACAAAGGACAAATCCAAGTGGATCAAGGACCTCCACATAAAATTAGATACACTGGAACTAATAGAAAAGAAGGGAGGAAGAGCCTCGAGCACATGGGCACAGGGGAAATTTTCCTAAGCAGAACACCAATAGCTTATGTTCTAAAGGTCAAGAATTGACAAATGGAACCTCATAAAATTGTATAGCTTCTCTAAGGCAAAGGACACTGTCAATAGGACAAAACGGCAACCAACAGATTGGGGAAAGATCTTTACCAATCCTATATCTAACAGAGTTAAAATCCCATATATACAAAGAACTCAAGACGTTAGACTCCAGAGAACCAATAAACCTATTAGAAAATGGGGTACAGAGCTAAACAAAGAATTCTCAGCTGAAGAATGCCAAATGGCTGAGAAGCACTTAAAGAAATGTTCGACATCCTTAGTTGTCAGGTAAATACAAATCAGCACAACCCTGAGATTTCCCCTCACACCAGTCAGAATGGCTAAGTTAAAAGACTCAGGTGACAGTAGATGCTAGCGAGGACATGGAGAAAGAGGAACACTCCTTCATTTCTGGTGGGACTGCAAGCTGGTACAACCACTCTGGAAATCAGTTTGGCAGTTCCTTAGGAAATTGGACATAGTACTCCCTGAAGACCCAGCTATATCACTCCTGGGCCTATACCCAGAAAATGCTCCAACATGTAATAAAGGCGCATGCTCCACTATGTTTTTAGCATCCTTATTTATATTAACCAAAAGCTGGAAACAACACAGATGTCTCTCAACAGTGGAGTGGATACAGAAAATGTGGTACATTTCCACAATTGAGTACTACTCGATGATTAAAAACAATGCATTTATGAATTTTTAGGGAAATGGATGGATCTAGAGAATATCATCCTTAGTGAGGTAACCTATTCACAAAAGAATACACATGGTATCCACTCACTGATAAGTGGATATTAGCCCAGAAGCTCAGAATACCCAAGATACAGTCCACAAACCACAAAAAAAACTCTAGAAGGAAGACCTAAGTGTGGATACTTCTATCCTTCTTAGAATTGGGAACAAAATACCCATGGAAGGAGTTGTAGAGACTGAAGGAAGGACAATCCAGAGACTGCTCCACCTGGGAATCCTTCTTATATTCGATCACCAAACCCAGACACTATTATGGATTCCAGCAAGTGCTGACTGACAGGAGCCTGATATAGCTGTTTCCTGAGAGGCTTTGCTAGTGCTGGACTAATACAGAAGTAGAGGCTCACAGCCATCCATTGGACTGAGCTCAGGGTCTTCAATGAAGGAGCTAGAGAAAGGACCCATGGAGCTGAAGGGTTTGCAGCCCTTTAGGATGAACAACAATATGAACTAACTAGTACCCTCAGAGCTCCCAGGGACACAACCACCAACCAAAGAATACACATGGTGGTACTCATGGCTCTAGCTGCATATGTATAGTAGAGAATGGCCTAGTTGGTCATCACTGGGGGAGAGGCCTTTGGTCCTGTGAAGGTTCTATGCCCCAGTGTAGGGGAATGAGGGGGCGGGGGAGGCAGGAAACAGGAGAGGTTGGGTTGGTGGGGAGGGGAGAGGGAACAGGTTTTTTTCTGAGGGGAAACCGGGAAAGGGGATGTCATTTGAAATGTAAATAAAGAAAATATCTAAGAAAAAAAGAATTGCTGTACTCATGACATCTCTTTACAGTAATAGTACATTGATTAAGTCAGGAGAGAACTGGCAAGTTTACTTTATCAATCTTCTACTCCAGTACAATATTCTATCCTTTCATTACTTAGATCTTCCTTGTTTTCTTTTATCAACTCTGTGTAATCAGTTCTATCTATTCTTTGTTATATTTACATATATTTATTTATTTTGCTTTTTGAGTGATTGTAAATTTTGTCATGTTTTAATTTTTGGTGTTTATAGTTTCATCACTACATTAGAGATAAACTTCATTTCTTTATCTTGTGTAATATGATCTTCCTTATTTAATTTATGACTCTAGGAAATTTATATACCTCTGAACATAGTTCTTCAACTACAAATAGTGAATTTTATGCCTTCCTTCCCCATCATATATTCTCTGTTTCTTTATATTGTCTGATTGTTGTGTTTAGAATTTTCATTTATCTTTTGAGAATTGTGACAAAAATTATTGACAATATCTCCATTGCAGTGAAAAATGTTGTATTCATTATTAGTCATGTAAATCACATGCCTAATCATATTTAATAATGCCCTCTATCAAGTCAAAAACATTCTCTTCTATGCCTATATTTTTAGTTTTTCTTTATTATGAATGTGTATTTTCTTGTTTCTGTGTGTTGGTTGAAAAGATCATGCGTTTTCCCACTTCAGTTTCTGTTTCTACTGTATAAATACAGCAATCTGGTTGCCTGTTTTTTTTAATAGTAATTTATGTTTAGATCTGTGGAGAAAGTTTCCTTGGTCATAGTTTATAGTTTGCAAATGTTCTGTAAGTCCTGTTTGTGGTTAAAAGCTTCTGTGTTTATACTCGAGGGCTATAGTGCTTATTTGATATTGTTATTTGTTAGTACAATTAACTATGTTTCCTAGTTTGGTAAAATAAACTTGTGTTTCCTCTTCTCCTGTATCCTAGAACAGATTTGCACGCTTTTGTTAATGTTTGTTAGCATTTTTCAATGAAACCAAATTATCTAGTACTTTTTTTCCCTGATAGTTATACAGCCATTCAAAAGATGGGCTTATAAATAGATTAACGTTATTATAACATTATAGAAGTATTTGTATTTCATCATCATCATCATCATCATCATCATCATCATCATCATCATCCATCATCATCATCATCATTATCATTTTATGTCTTCAGAACCGGTACATTCCTGTTTTATTTTTGGTACTAATAGTTTTTCTTTTTAAGTTTGTGTTTTATATTTGTCAGTTACATTAATCTCAAAGAACCAGCACTTTGCTTTTACCTTTGTCCTTTTTCTAGACTTTGAGGTAGCAACACAAATTCCTATTATCTGTCTCTGCCCCTCTTTCTCCCACTTCCTTTCCAACAGGTTCTGCTTCTTTGCTGGACTCTTAGGACTGTAGACAGAGTACTAGGGAAGTCTTCTCCTTTCTAATACAAGAATCAGTGCTTAACATTTCCTTCAGAACACTTCTATAGTGAGCCTCACACATACTGATATGTGTATATTCACATTATCTATAACTTTAATGTATGATAATTGTACATATTTGTAGGATATGGTATGATAATTTGAGGTAATTAGCATTAAATTCCTGAAACATGTACTGTTTTTGTTTTAAATTCTCCTAGCTTATTGAAATAAGCAATGAGATTTGTTAGTCAGTCACTCTTAGCCTGCTAGTGTCA
>NW_022196905.1:214168591-214184237 GCF_008632895.1 Mastomys coucha
GGCAGAGAGGGAGGCAGAGAGGGAGGCAGAGAGGCAGACAGATCTGAGTTTGAAAGCAACCTGGTCTACAGAGTGAGTTCAAAGACAGCCATGGCTACACAGAGAAACCATGTTTTGAAAAACCAAAAAATAAAAAGATTAAAAAATAGAGTATATATATACATCTTTAAAAATAATAGTCACTGTTGTGGTCTTGAATAGTATGCTATACTGTCAATATACTAAATTAAACCACACAATATAGTCCTTTTATAGCATTTTTTTACCCCTATTCTGCTTTCTAAGTCTATGAAGTCAACTTTTAGTTTTATTGTTTTTTCTTATGCATAAAAGCGATATTATTAGTTTTCTTTCTGTACCTGTTTTATTTTACTTACATTCTGTCATCCAGTTGCATCTATGTCACAACAAATGACAAGATTAACTTTTTTGATTGATTCTGCACCTTCGTAATCATTAATAATGTAGTAAGTATTGAGGTTCAGTTTACTACTTGCTATATTGATTTTCTTTCTTTACATATGTATCTAGTAATGTTATTAGATAATATTGTGGTTATATTTCTATTTCTTATGTTGAAGAACCTTTTTGTTGGTTTAAATAATGTCTTTACTAGTTTAAATTCCTTCCAGCGGTATATAAATTTTTAATAATAAACTTAAAGTTTTAGTTAATCATGCTAACTTGGGTAAGTTAGCATCTCCTTATGATTTCATTAGTAGTGTTTTAAATATTTTTTTCATGTCCATGTTGGCAATCTGTTGGAAGAAACAGCTCTTCAGAATATTTGCCTGTCTTAATGGGATTTTAAACATTAATTTTTAATTTTTGCTATTTTTTATGTTCTATATTCATTCAAGGTATTAATGCCTATTAGATGAATGATTTGAAAACATTTTTCCTGTTCTGTAGGATATCTCTTCTCGCTGTTGATAATTTCCATAGATGCATAGAACTTTCTTAGTTTACTCCTGTTTGTCCACTCTCTTTTATTGTCTTTTGTGTTTTGTGTAAAAACAAGGCCACCCTCATACCAGTTTCCTTATTTATTTTAGGTTTTTCCTTTGTGTGATAATTACAAGACCTTAAACTTCCGTACTTGATTCATTTTAAGTTGGTTTTGTATAAGGTCAGCCAGAAGGGTGTGGCTCAACTCTGCCTTTCCAGGTTTTTCAGCATTGAGGAAAGTGTCATTTTCTCCATATATATTCTGGCACAGGCTTTAAAACCCAGTTGAGGGCTGGCTGTGGATGTGTAGGTTTATTTCTGGCTTCTCTCTTTTATTCTATTGATCTGATCAGCCATTATTTTAATGCCGAGACGATGCTATTTTGATCCTTACAGCTTTGCAAAGTGTTTGAAGTCAGTCATGGTGGTGTTTCCATCTTTGATTTTTTTTTTTTTATTATTTCTTTTTTGTTCAAGATTGTTCTTATTATTTGGGAGCTGTAATAGCAATTGTCAGTGTGGTGGATTTATAATCACCATGGAGACAAATGTCTGGGCATCCCTGAGGAAGTTTCTAGATATAATGAATTGAGGTATGAAGACCTACCCTAAGTATGGGAAGTACCATTTCAGTTAATGAAGTTCTGGACTGAATAGAAAGTAGAGAGACCACTCCTCAGTGTTTATCTCCTTTTGCCTATATTTGCTGTGCTTATCACAAGATCAGCTGTGACAAGCATCGGCTACAGCTTATGCCATGAGTGACTGTACCCATGAAACCATGAGCCAAAATTGCTAGTTTATTCTCACAGTAATTAAATGGCAATGGAACTGTCAGACACGAAACTGCCCAGTGAGAGGGAACTGAGTACTTGATGGTGAGAAAAACAAATTTCTTCTGTCACAGCATCTTAACTTGCTACACAAGAAATACTCACTAACATAAACATCCAAACCTTTTAAAATGTATGCTTTACTCCTTGGAAAGAGAGAAAACTGCAAATATTTTGCTTCATCTTTCTGAGTGTAGTTTTTTTTTTTTTTTTTTTTTTTTTAAGGAACTAAAAGCTTTCTTATTCTATTCCAAAGCTTGTCAGTGCTTCAGGTTTGAAAGTTGAGGAGGTGACATATATTAAAGTTAGCCAACTTGTTCAGCTAATTATATTTTTACTATATTCAAGAAAAGTGAGAAAAATGATTTAAATGTCTCAGAGTTTTTTGTTCTTAACCACAGTTTAGGTATAATAAGAAATCTGGGGCAGCCTCTGTGATCTAGCAGTACACACACACACACACATTCACACACGTTATATATATATATCACGTGTGTATGTATGTGTGATATATATAACGTGTGTGTATATGTGTGTGTGTGTGTGTGTGTGTGTGTGTGTGTGTTTCTCCCTGAAGATCTGCCAGGTACCTGTCAGGGCCTCTTGAGCTACCCCATAGAGCCGGGAGACATAGGTCTGTGATGTTCTGAACTGTGGTTAGAGAAGCTGCTTCCTGAAGAGTGCTGTGGTTGATGGAAAGACTCATAATTTCACAGTGCTGGGGTTCAGTCACTGAGTGATCAGCTATGGGTAGATCATCTGCATCACCCCAGAAGCCCAGGAGACATCTCTGAGGAAGGGGCCATTGGAGAGACAGAACTAATCTTTAGGGCAGAGAGAGAGTATGGGTAATCAAGGTCATGTGACATGAAAGCATGATACTTATTGGAGAGAGGAGTATAGGGACAGGCAATAGGAGGATGATAATAAATATTAAGTATGTTTGAATATTCCACAATGAGATTCATTACTTTTGTTTGCTAACTTAGAAAGAAAACAAAAAGGGGACCAGAGAGATGTCTCAGCAGTTAGGAGCATTTGCTGTTCTTGCAGAGGACTTGGACCTTGTTACTGGGATGCACATGGCAGCTCACATCTGCCCATTAAATCCAGGTCCAGAGTCTGTGGTACCCTTTTCTCTTTTTACCTCTATGGGTACCACAGACAATATGTGGATGCAGGCAGAAACACATATACATAATGTAAAAATAAGTAAATCTTTAGACATTTTTTCAAAAGAATAAAACCAACATTGAAAAAGGGAAATGCTGGGCTGGTGAGGTGGCTCAGCAGTTAAGAGCACTGACTGTTCTTCCAAAGGTCCTCAGTTCAAATCCCAGCAGCCACATGGTGGCTCACAGCCATCCTTAATGAAATCTGACACCCTCTTCTAGTGTATCTGAAGACAGCTACAGTGTACTTACATATAACAATAAATAAATCTTAAAAAAAAAAAAGAAAAAAAGAAAAAGGGAAATGCTAATTTGTCTTCACATTACTCACATAGTTGTGATATTAAAACAACATGCACTGTGGGATATAGAGGAGCTGTATGTTTTTCAATACACAGTACATATTTTTTAAAAGGCTGTGATATTAGTTTACCTTTCTGTTCTTAACACATACTAAGAATAGAAGAAAAACAGTGCAAGGCATGCAAAATTCTTAAAAGAATTAAAAGAAAGAATATTACTTACTAGGTATTTGCTGTAGGCCAAAAGAAGACAAAGTTATTTAGATTGTATAACTCTTCTGTTCTACAAGATAAGGTGTTTAAATGAGGAACCAACCAGAAATCTAGAGTAGCAAAGCCCAGAGATCTTAACACTCAGGCTTGTTAGAGTGAAGAACATTTACTTCATGGTAAATTCTGTACTTGTTCAATGTGTGTTCAGTCTGGATAAAATCTGAAATATGAGTTAGATAGGTGAGCTCACATTGTCATATTAATATTGATACTAATTGACACTTTAGGAAGTTGGATTAACTTCATTCTAAATCCTTAACTACAGGATAGGTAACTGGTAGAATCCCCCACATGGAGAAAAATAGGGGCCAGGAATAATATTGAAGGAGTGTGTACATGATACCAATTTACTGTTTTGATCAGTGATATTAAGCTCATGCCTGAATATGTTCAGCCTCAGCCCATTTAAATGAGGCCTTCTCTACCGCCTCCACCTCTGGTGGGAATGCTAATGATTAGTGAAACAGCTGAAAAGAATCATTAAGTGGCCATTACCTGATGGCATGGCAGTTTTACCTTTGGCTGGATATAGAAAGAAATGTGGAGTAGGTCTCAGTGGTATTAGCATCCCATTGTGCCAGATTTGGAAAGATCATTAGAGAAGTCAGTTTGAATAGGGAGATCTCATGTCACTCTTGTGTAGACCATTTGGTTACCTTTTCACTATGGGGTGTAAACTCTTAGCCATGTTTAAAATTTCCTTTCTAGGATAAACATTCTAGATCAAAAGCCAAGTTTTTAATTTACATATCAATTTAGTCATTGCCCCAGGTTCCCTTTTTATTATCCCATGAATCAGCATCCAATAATCCCAGCCCCTTGATTCTTAGGAAGAGAGTGCAAGCACAAGCATAGACAAGATAGCTGGGTGAAACTCCACCCTGAAATTACCATTCCTACTATGCCCAGTCCTGGACCTGAATTCCCTCTGTCCCAGGCTGACCCTGACCTAAGGAACCCTGCCTTTGCAAACAAACAAAGAAACAAAACTTAAGTGGATGTAATCTTGCCCTGTGATCACCACTCTCTAAATCTCTTCCCTACCTGTATGTATTATTCAATTAACAAGAACGCCTTGTCAGCTGAGGTCAAATCTTCAGTTCTCTTCTGTAACCTGCTACATTGTTTCTTTAGTGGATATTTATGACATCTATTTAATTTCTACAAGTCTTAATTTTTACTGTCTATTCTCTTTATAAGTTTTATATTAAAAGTTTTTCCATTATTTGGAAATTGTTTACATTTCTGGACACTGGCTTTTTACTCTACCAACAAAATCACTTAGATGTATTACTTCAGTTGTTATACTAATGGCATTTGAATACTTTGCCTTTTGAGAATTTGTTTTGGCACTTTGGGGGGGTTATTTATCCTTAAGATTATGACAATGAAAGTTATATTTTCATATACCCATACTACAAGATTTAAAGGAAGCATTATGTGAATTAGAATATTTTAAAATATGCTAGAAAAATGATAAAAGATAACTGGTGAGGTGGTTCAGCAGGTAAAGGCATTTGTTGCTATGCCTGATGACCAGAGATCAGTCCCTAGGACCAACATAGTGTAAGGAGAGAACTGATTCCCAGATTGTTCTCTGAGTCTACAGAAGCTATTACATTCATCCACATGTCACATATATACATCCTCTGTCAAGTAAATGAATGAGTTTATAAAAATTGTAAAGGGGTGGTGTCATAAATGCTGTAGGATTCTTAGGTGAATGGAAATCTGCTGTGGTAAATAGTAATTGGAGTTTTCTACCCCACCATAGATCATTTAGTTCCCAAGTAAAAGACATTAAACCTTTGTATTTATAAAAAGCCTTAAAAAACACTACAGTTGGGCAATATATCAACTCTCTATGCTATTTTATCTACTTCCTTGTCAATAATCCCAAGATGTAACGTGCCATATTTCATCTGGGCTGCTCCCACTCCAACTGGCCAGCTCTCACGACCATGTGCTCATGATCCATCAACCCCATGCCACCTTCTCCCTTCTTCCTCCTCTCTTTCCTTGTGGTCTCTGCCTCAGGCCCCATGCCAGGCAACCAAAGCTCCATTTACCTTTCTCCTGTTCAGCTATGAGCTGTAGGCATCTTTATTCAACCACTAATTTTAAATTGAGAAGTAAGGTTACATAGCATCATTTGGTAAACCTGAGAATCTGTTTGTTGGGGGTAACCATATCATGAGAAGCCAGTATTTAGCATTAGAATACAAGAGACATCAGACCAACTCAATGCAGAAGTCTTCTTGGTGGAGGAAGAGGAGGAATAAGAGGAGGAAGAAGAAAGGAGAAAAAGAAAAGAAAGAAGAAAGGAGGAGGAAGAGGAAGAAGGAAAAAGGAGGGAGAAGGGAGAAGAGGAGGAGGGGGAGGAGGAGGAGGAGGAGGAGGAGGAGGAGATCTTTTATTCCTGCCTAAGCTCAAAGGGGCATCAGGAGAGCCTGTGGCTTGGAACTGGGGTTGTGGTTTTGGATTATTTATTATGGATTATCTTCATATGTGGGAATTCACTCAAGGGAGATTCTCATGATTGTTTAATTGTTAGTCTTAAAGTTATGTGTGTAGAAAATGTGAGTTGCATCCTGTCATTACTTGGCTGTTATTCTGTTGTTCTGTTACTTGATTCACATGGTGGCCTAGACTACAGCAGTCCTTGGCCCAAAGAGTATGGACTCAATGGTTCTCGTGTACTTTTGGAGTTTCAAGGATAGCATATTATTTTCCTGTTGCTGTGATAAACCTCATAAGAAGTAATTAAATGGAGGAAGTACATACTGACCCATGGATTTAGCCATGGTGGAGACGGCATGGCAGCAGGCTGTTTGCTTCCATCTGGGTAGGTTAGGATGCAGAGAAGAGAAACAATGTGGGCACCCAGCTGGCCTTCTACTTTCTCCCTTTTGAAGGCTCTGGCATCCAAGTGATTAAACAGTGCATCTAACCTGCAGGTCTGCTCTTGTGATAGAGTTTATCCTATCTGGAAAAGCATCTCACAAAAACTCAGAGCTTTGCTTCTTCCTTCCTTCCTTCCTTCCTTCCTTCTTCTTTCTTTTTCCCCATTGGATATTTTATTTTCATTTCAAATGTTATCCCTTTTCTTGGTTTCCCCTCTGAAAACACCCTATCCTGTTCCCCCCTTGCCCTGCTTCTATGAGGGTGCTACCCCAACACCTACCCACTCCCACCTCACCGCCCTAGCATTCCGCTACACTGGAATCATCAAGCCTTCACAGGAACAAGGGCCTCCCCTCCAATTGATGCCAGATAAGGCCCCTTCAGCTCCTTCAATCCTCATAACTCATCCATTGGGGTTCCTGTACTCAGTCTGATGGTTGGCTATGAGCATCTGCATCTGTATTGGTCAGGACCTGGCAGAGCTTCTCAGGAGACAGCTGTATCAGGCTCCTGTCAGCAAGCACTTCTTGGCATCCTCAATAGTATCTGGGTTTGGTGTCTGCATGTTGGTTGGATCCAGTCTCTGGATGGCCTTTCCTTCAGTCTCTGTTCCACTCTTTAGACAGGAGCAATTCTAGGTTAAAATTTTAGAGATAGATGGGTGGCCCCAACCCTCAACTGGATTGGGGGGATGCCTGACCTCTGGATATGGTATCCACAGGTTCTCCCTTCCATTTGTGGGGTATTTCAGCTAATTTCATCCTCATGAGGTCCTGGAAGGCTCTTACTTTTATGGCATTTGGGACTTTCTGGTTGCTACCCCCAGTTCCCCATCATCAATTGCTATACACTTCTGTTCAATTTCCTGACACTCTGTACATCTCCTCCAATACCTGATTCATGCTCTCTTTTCCTCCTACCCTTCTCTATTTCTCCAAAGTGCCCCCACCCTCTTCTTCCCTTGATTATTTTGTGCCCTCTTCTATGAAGGACTGAAGCATCCAATCTTTGGTCTTTCTTCCTCTTGAGCTATATGTGGTCTGTGAGTTGTATTGTGGATATTCAACACTCTTTACCTAATATCCACTTATCAATGAGTACACACCATGTGTGGTCTTTTGTGACTGAGTTACCTCACTCAGGATGATATTTTCTAGATCCACCCATTTGTGAATTTCAAGAAGTCATTGTTTTTAATAGCTGAGTAGTATTCCATTGTGTAAATGTACCACATTTTCTATATCCATTTCTATGTTGAGGGACATCTAGGTTCTTTCTAGCTTCTGGCTATTATAAATAAAGCTGCTATGAACATAGTGGAGCATGTGTCCTTGTTATATGTTGGAGCATCTTCTGGGTATATGCCCAGGAGTGGTATTGCTGGGTCCTCAGTAATGCTATGTCCAATTTTCTGAGGAATCGCCGGACTGATTTCCAGAGTGGTTATACCAGCTTGCAATCCCACCAGCAATGGAGTAGTGTTCCCCTTTCTCCACAACCTCACCAGCATCTGCTGTCACCTGAGTTCTTGATCTTAGCTATTCTGTCGGGTGTGAGATGGAATCTCAGGTTTGTTTTGACTTGCATTTCTCTGATGACTAAGGATGTTGAACATTTCTTTAAGTGCTTCTCACCCATTCGGTATTCCCCAGTTGAGAATTATCTGTTTTGCCCTGTTTCCCATTTTTTAATAGGGTTATTTGCTTCTCTGGAATCTTACTTCTTGAGTTCTTTGTGTATATTAGATATTAGTCCTCTATCGGATGTAGGATTGGTAAAGCTCTTTTCCCAATCTATTGATTGTCATTTTGTCCTATTGACAGTGTCCTTTGCCTTACAGAAGCTTTGCAATTTTATCAGATCCCATTGGTTGATTCTTAATCTTAGAGCATAAGCCATTGGTGTTCTGTTCAGGAAATTTTCCCCAGTGACCATGTGTTTCAGACTTTCCCTCAGTTTCTCTTCTATTAGATTCAGGGTATCTGTTCTTTTGTGAGGTCCTTGATCCAGTTTAACTTGACCTTTGTACAAGGAGATAAAAATGGATCGATTTACATTCTTCTACATGCTGACTGCCAGTAGCACCAGCACCATTTGTTGAAAATGCTGTCATTTTTCCATTGAATGGCTTTAGCTCCTTTGTGAAAGATCAAGTGACCATAGGTTTATGGGTTCATTTCTGGGTCTTCAATTCTATTCCATTTATCTCCCTGCTTGTCACTGTACCAATACCATGCAGTTTTTATCACAATTGCTGTAGTACAGCTTAAGGTCTGGGATGGGGATTCCTCCAGATGTTCTTTTATTGTTGATAATAATTTTTGTTATCCTGGGATTTTGTTATTCCAAATGAATTTGAGAATTG
The DNA here is from genome assembly GCF_008632895.1 of Mastomys coucha. Lineage (NCBI taxonomy): Eukaryota > Metazoa > Chordata > Mammalia > Rodentia > Muridae > Mastomys > Mastomys coucha. Next base: position 214,177,389 of record NW_022196905.1, read on the forward strand.
TTTTTTCTAACTCTATGAAGAATTGAGTTAGAATTTTGATGGGGATTGCACTGAATCTGTAGATTGCTTAAGTTGGCCATTTTTACTATATTAATCTTGTCAATCTACTACCATGAGAGAACCTTCCATCTTCTGAGGTCTTCTTTGATTTCTTTTTTCAGAGACTTGAAGTTCTTGCCATACAGATCTTTCACTTGTTTTGTTAGAGTCACACTAAGGTATTTTATATTGTTTGTGAAGGGGGTCATTTCCCTAATTTTTTCTCAGCCTGTTTATCCTTTGAGTATAGAAAGGCTCCTAATTTGTTTTGAGTTAATTTTATATCTGGCCACTTTGCTGAAGTTGTTTATCAGCTATAGAAGTTCTCCTGTGGAATTTTTGGGGTCACTCTGATATCTGCAAAGAGTGATATTTTGACATTTTCCTTTCCAATTTATATCTGTTTGACATCCTTTTGTTGTCTAATTGCTCTAGCTAGAACTTCAAGTATTGTATTAACTATGTAGGAAGAGAGTGGACAGCCTTGCCTAGTCCTTGATTTTAGTGGGATTGCTTCAAGTTTCTTGCCATTTAGTTTGATGTTAGCTACTGGTTTGCTCTACATTGATTTTACTATGTTTAGGTATGGTCTTGAATTCCTGATTTTTCCAAACATTTTGAACATGAAGGGATGTTGAATTTTGTCAATTGTTTTTCAGCATCCAATGAAATGATCATGTGATTTTTTTCTTTGAGTTTGTTTATGCAGTGGATTACATTGATGGATTTCCATATATTGAACCACCCCTGCATGCCTGGGATGAAGCCTACTTGATCGTGGTGAACGATCATTTTCATGTGTTCTTGGATTCAGTTTGTGAGAATTTTATTATTTTTGCATCGATATTCATAAGGGAAATTGGTCTGAAGTTCTCTTTTATTGTTGGGTCTTTGTGTGGTTTTGGTATCAGTGTAATTATGACTTCATAGGATGAATTGGGTAGTGTTCCTTCTGTTTCTATTCTGTAGAATAGTTTGAAGAGTATTGGTATTAGATCTTCTTTGAAGTTCTGATAGAATTCTGCACTAAATCCATCAGGTTCTGGGTTTTGTTTGGTTGGGAGACTTTAAATGACTGCTTCTATTTCTTTAGGGGTTATGGGACTGTTTAGATGGTTTATTTGTTCCCGACTTAACTTTGGTACCTGGTGTCTGTCTAGAAAAACATCCATTTCATTCATATTTTCCAGTTTTGTTGAGTATAGGCTTTTGTAGTAAGATCTGATTATTCTTTGAATTTCCTTGGTTTCTGTTGTTATATTTCCCTTTTCATTTCTGATTTTTTTAATTGGGATACTGTCTCTGTGCCCTCTAGTTAGTCTGGCTAAAGGTTTATCTGTCTTGTTGATTTCCTTGAAGAGCCAGCTTTTGGTTTTGTTGATTTTTGTATAGTTCTTTTTGTTTCTTTGTTGTTGATTTCAGCCCTGAATTTGATTATTTTCTGTTGTCTACTCCTCTTGGGTGTAATTGTTTCTTTTTGTTCTAAAGCTTTCAGATGTGCTGTTAAACTGCTAGAAGTGTATGCTCTCTCCCGCTTCTTTTTGGAGGCACTCAGAGCTATCAGTTTTTCTCTTAGCACGGCTTTCATTGTGGCCCATAGGTTTTGGTATATTGTGGCTTCATTATCATTAAATTCTAAAAATTCTTTAATTTCTTTATTTCTCCCTTGACCAAGTTATCATTGAGTAGAGATTTTTTCTTTCCTTTGATGACTATGAAGTGCTCTTCCTTATCTTTTTTTGATAACTTTTGGTTGAAAGTTGATTTTATTCGATATTAGAATGGCTACTACAGCTTGTTTCTTGGGATCATTTGCTTGGAAATTTGTTTTCCAGCCTTTTACTCTGAGGTAGTGTCTATCTTTGTCACTGAGGTGCATTTCATGTATGCAGCAAAATGCTGTGTCCTGTTTATGATCCAGTCTGTTAGCCTATATCTTTTTATTGGGGAATTGACTCCATTGATATTAGGAGATATTAAGGAATTATGATAGTTGCTTCCTGTTACTTTTGTTGTTAGAGGTAGAATTTTGTTTGTTTGACTGTCTTCTTTTCCTCTCACTGCCTTCTTCCCTTGATTATTTTATTCCCCCTTCTATTTTGGACTGAAGCATACACTCTGTGGTCTTCCTTCCTCTTGAGCTTCATGTGGTCTGTGAGTCGTATCATGGGTATTCCACGCTCTTTGCCTAATATCCCCTTATCAGAGAGTACATACCATGTACCTTATTTAGCATGACGTTTTCTATATCCATCCATTTGCCTGCCAATTTGAAGAAGTCATTGTTTTTAATAGCTGAGTAGTACTCCATTGTATTAATGTACCACATTTTCTGTATCCATTCCTCTGTTGAGGGACATCTGGGTTGTTCATCCAGTCTGTTAGAGTATGTTTCTTTATTGGGAATTTTTTTCTATTGATGTTAAGAGATATTAAGGAAATATGATTGTTGCTTCCTTTTTATTTTTGTTGTTAGAGGTAGAATTATGGTTGTGTGGCTATGTTCTTTTGGGTTTATTGAAAGAAGATTACTTTCTTGCTTATTCTAGGGTGTAACATCCCTCCTTGTGTTAGAGTTTTCCATCTATTATCCATTGTAGGGCTGGACTTATAGAGAGATATTGTGTAAATTTGTTTTTTTCATGGAATATCTTGGTTTCTTCACCTATGTTAATTGAGAGTGTTGCTGGGTATAGTAGCCTGAGCTGGCATTTGTGTTCTCTTAAGGTCTGAATGACATCTGCCCAGGATCTTCTAGCCTCATAGTCTCTGGTGAGAAGTCTGGTATAATTCTGATAGGTCTACCTTTATATGTTACTTTACATTTTTCTCTTACTTCTTTTAATATTTTTTTTGTTTTATGAATTTGGTGATTTGACTATTATATGATAGGAGGAATTTCTTATCTGGTCCAATCTATTTGGAATTCTGTAGGCTTCTTGTATGTTTATGGGCATCTCTTTCTTTATGTTAGGGAAGTTTTCTCTAATTTCATTGAAGATATACACTAGCTCTTTAATTTTGGGAATCTTTGCTCTCTTCTATACCTATTATCCTTAGGTTTGATCTTTTCATTGTATCATGGACTTCCTGGATGCTTTGGGTTTGGATCTTTTTGCATTTTGCGTTTTCTTTGACTGTTGTGTAAATGTTTTCTATGGTATCTTCTGCACCTGAGATTCTCTCTTCTATATCTTGTATTCTGTAGGCTATGTTTGCACTTATGACTCCTGGTCTCTTTCCTAGGTTTTCTAACTCCAGGGTTGTCTCCCTCTCTGATTTCCTTTTTGTTTCTATTTCCACTTTTAGACCTGGATGGTTTTGTTTAGACCTGGTTGATTGTGTTTTTCTATAATTCTTTAAGAGATTTTGTGTTTCCTCTTTTAGGGTTTCTACTTGTTTACCTATATTCTCCTGTATTTCTTTAAGGGCATTATTTATGTCCTTCTCAAAGTCCTTTATCATCATCATGAAATGTGATTTTTAACTCAAAGTCTTGCTTTTCTAGTGTGTTGTGGTATCCAGGGCTTGCTGTGGTGTGAGAACTGGGTTCTGATGATGGCAAGTAGCCTTGGTTTCTGTTGATTGTATTCTTCCCCTTGCCTCTTGCCATCTGGTTATCTCTCGTGTTAGCTGGTCTTGCTGTCTCTGTGGCTTTGTGGGGCACCAGACATAGGGAAATAAAGGGGTGGGAAAGACCTGGGTCCTGATGAGCAGAGTTGGTCCATGGTTTTGATAGGGGAAAGGGAGGGGAAGAGAAGGAGCAAGAGGTGAGAGTAAAAGACAAGAGAGCAAGAACTTAAGAGAGAGAGGAGGGGCCAAGCAGCCCCTTTTATTGTGGGCTGGGCTACCTTGCTGTTGCCAGGTATCTGTGAAGCAGGACATATCTGGCTGTAGTCAGGTGACTGTGGGGGTGGAGTCCAGCCAGAATACTAGGAGCTTGGGGCATTGCCCTTACATGACTGATAGCCACAGGATAATGGAGATGAGGCCTCATGGTGTTAGGCACCTAATGCTTGGGAGTGTAGCTCACTGTTCTGTCCCTTGTAGAATTTTCTACTGGGTCTCTGGAGTAAGTCTTGCTCAACCAGAACACAGACTACCTTTCACAGTCCAACATGGCTTGTCCCTCCTGTAAGCCTGTGTGTCAGTACTCCTGGGAGACCAGTTCTCTCCTGGAGGAATTTGGATATGGAGAGATGTAGCACAGAGTCAGCTCCAGGGTGCAGATGGAAACAGGAAGGATCCTGTCCCTGTCCATTCCTTGGTTCCTGTGTCCTGATGGCTCTGAATTAGGTCCCTCTTGGGCCAGGAATTTGAACAGAAGTGGTGGTCTCACCTGTGCTTTCAGGTATGTCAGCACTCTTGGCAGTCCAGCTCTCTCCTGGCAGGACTAGGGTATGAAGAGCTCTGCTCTCAGGTGTTTTAGCCCTCCTAGGAGACCTGCTCTTTCCATGTGAGATCTGGGTATAGAGAGCTATGGTACAGGTACAACTCCAAGTGCAGATGGATACCAGAAGGATCCTGTTCCAGGCTGTTTCTTGGTTCCTGTGTCCTGATGGCTCTGGGTGGGTCCCTCTTGGGCCAGGAATTTGAGCAGAAGTGGTGATCCACCTGTGTGATCTCAGGTATGTCAACACTCTTGGGAGACCATCTCACTCCTGGTGGGTCCTGGGTATGGAGAGCTGTGGCATAAGGTCAGCTCAGCCTCTGGTTTTTTAATCAAATAAAGCAACATTAGCCATCCTTTCTAAATATGATATTTTATATAAGTCTTTGTCTTGAGCCACAGGCAACTAAGAAATGCTGACAGCAGGAGCCCTGGAGTTGACCCTGTGCCATAGCTCTCCATACCCAAATTCCTCCAGGAGAGAACTGGTCTCCCAGGAGTGCTGACACACAGGCTTACAGGAGGGATAAGCCACAGTCAGAGGCAGCAAGACCAGCTAACACAACAGATAACCAGATGGCAAGAGGCAAGGGCAAGAATATAAGCAACAGAAACCAAGGCTATTTGCCATCATCAGAACCCAATTCTCTCACCACAGCAAGCCCTAGTCTTCTCTAGGCAAGAGCATACCGGTTGGTTATCAAGTACCAAATGGTTGGTCCTGAAAAGATACATTTAAGTAACATTATATAGACTGAACAGGTTGTATTTGTGTGTGTGTGTTCATTTACTTCAATTAACCATGATCAATGCCTTAATACATTTTGCATGATGATGATGATGATGATGATGATAATGATAATAATAATAATAATATCTCTGAAGCTAGTCTGACAGTTCTGTTGGGAAAGATGTCTCCAATGAAAAGTGTTGGGAAAAGTTTTGACCCCAATTGTTATTTATTTATTGCTCAGGTCCTCAGGGATACTGTGCATGTGCTCTGCCATTGGCCATATCCCCAGCCCTTTGAACTGGTATTTATTCTTTTTGTGCTGAGAATCATATCCAAGGCTTGTGTATGCTATGCTCTTCACCTGAGGTACATTCTTAGCTGTTTTTATTTGAACTGGTTTCACCATGCTTATTAGATGTCAAACAATATGTTTCAGAAATATGTCAAATTTTAGTAAATAAGTACATGTATGTAAAACAAATTTAATATATTAAGTGTATTGGTAGCTTTTATATACATCAATTTAGTAAAAATTAAACAAACTAATCAGTGTTTCATGCCTGAAAATTATCTCTTAATGATTGAAACCAGGAGAGACCCTAATGGGTAGCAGGATGCAGGATTCTTCTCTGGAGGATGATTGGCTCTACTTTTAAATGAGTATCTTAATTTCTGTTAGTGAACTATTTAAAGATATAAAAGAACAATTGATTTGCTCTCAGCCTCTTGCTATATTATTTTAATCTTACATAAATAGTTCTTAATAAAAAGCATTCTATTCTAAGTTGATTTCATTTTATGCAATCCTAGCTTTTTACATAGAAGGGAAAATGCTGGAAGAGCTAGCATGTCTAGCTGCCTCTACCGTCCTCATGCCTTTCCCGTTAGCACATTTCATGCTTTTTGATCTCCCCATTCTCTACTATTTCTCTTTCCATGTGGGGCTCTCAAAGCCTTCATGCTTTCCCTGAGTGTAGGGGCATTATCATTGCCTAGCCTTCCCTGACTGTAGGGGCATTATCATTGCCTAGCCTTCCCTGACTGTAGGGGCATTATCATTGCCTAGCCTTCTCTGAGTTTATCTCTGGTCAGCTTGCTCTTGCCCATTTGTCCCTTCCTCCCCTCCCTTCTCACTTCTGTTTTTTTGGTCCCTAGATTTTTGGAGAATTGTGTAACTTGTTACTGTTTGTGAAGAGCCAGATTTTTCTTCTGTCACCTGCCTCTTCTGTGCTATTTAATGGAATTGTTTTCTACCCTGAACAGTTTTGTTTATTAGTTTATTTTATTTTTTCAGAATTAATATTTTTTGCTTTACACTTATCAGAGAGTTGTTTTGTTTTTGTAAATATACTCAAGGCAGTCAATTTGTTGCTTGTTATAACTTTATGTGTATTCTACAGGTATAATGTCCTTGGGCATGTTTTCATGATCCAAGGTCTAAATACTTAAATTTTTCTATTATAATCCATATAAATTTTAAAATTTATTCTTTCTAGAATTTTGTATGCAAGTACTTACATTAATCTTTGCTTTTTTTTTCCTCACAACTTTTTCTGTTCTCCTGATTTCCTTTCAAATCCATTATATATGCTTGAATTATTATTATATATGCATAATATATATGTATATATATAAATATATATACATATATATGTATATATGTTTTTATATATATATATATATATAT
>NW_022196905.1:214184247-214200456 GCF_008632895.1 Mastomys coucha
TATATATATATATATATACATACATTTGTGTGTGTGTCTTTAGGGCTGACTTTGAAGGTTTGATAAGTTATCAGGAGCTTCATCCCTGGAGAAAACTGATCCTCTCTCTCTCAGCAGCTTTTAAATGTTCATACCCTCATCTAGAGGTAAGGTCTTATGGTATTTCTTCTCCCATATTGGCAGGGATATTGGTATTGCCATTGTTCTGGTCTTGTTTAGACTACCATTTTGTTGAGATGTCATGAGTATACAGCTTTCTTGTTATACATAAAAGATACAGTTGCACAGCAGTCATCCATTCTCTGTTTCTACATATTTTGCCTCCTCTTCTAAAATGTTTCCTGAGCCTTAGGTGTAGGGGTTGTATTGTAGATGTATCAGTTGGTTTGGACACTTCATTGCAATTTGGTCAGTTGTGAATTTCTGATGGTTTCTGTTCACTACAGAAAGAATCTTCTTTGATGAGGTATAAGAGCTACATTTCACTGGGTATAAGGATAGGTATTTACAATGCAATTAGAATTTACACTGTTTTAGGAACCATGGATTAAAGTTGGATATTTACAGCACTAGAAACACAGGAAGATTATAAACTCATGAAACCTCGACAACTCGCTGCTGAATAAAAAAAAAATGGGTAAAGACAGAAAATAGAAAAGAATTTAAAGTTGTTTTTTTGTTTTTTGTTTTTTTTTTGTTTTGTTTTTTTTTTAGAGGTGAATGGAAACAAGTTTACAACATACTTGAAATTGGGAAAAGCAATTAAGGTGATTCTAAGAGGGAGGCTTCTAAAATTAAGTTCCTCCATAAGAACTCCAGAGAGATTTTACACTAGTAACTTGATAACACACCTGAACACTCCACACCAAAATAAAAAAATCATATGTAAAATAAGTAGACAGCAAGAAAGTCTCCAATACAGGGCTGAAATCAATAAAAGAGAAACAAGCAAGCAAGCAAACAACTACTAATATAAAGTATAAATGAAAGAAAAGCTTTTCATTTGTGAATCCTTGAGGTTTCTGCTGAAAGTTATGCACAATTTTTAATTAAAAATTAAGCTTTTATTTTTATTTTATGTAGTGTGGGTATTTTGTCTACATATTTAATGTGGGTACAGTGCCCAAAGATGTCAGAAGTGTGTATCAGATTCCCTGGGACTGGAGTTAGAGATGGCTTTGAGCTGCCAATTAGACTCAGGTCTTCTGGAAGAGCAGCTGGTGCTCTAACCACTTGGCCATCTCTCAAGCCCTCTCACCAGTATTTCTGATTGTCAGTTTTTAAAAGTAGTAAGTATTCTTTGAATATTTTGAAGAGCATACCTTTATCAGAGAGACATTTAAATTTTTTTTCAGTCTGTGGCTAGTCTTCTTATTCTCTTGAAAAATAATTTTTATAGAGAGAGAATATTTAATTTTAATGAAGGCCAGTTTTCTAATTATTCATTTTCATAGATAATGTTTATGGTGTTATGTATGAAAAGAGTCAATATTCAAATAATGTGATTTGGGTTTTTTTCTTAAACTAAAAGAAAATTTGGGTTTGATTCTGTGGATAGTATAAAGTCTTTTTCCAGATTTTTTTTTATACTTCCCTGTTTAGTTGTTCCAGAATATTTGTTGAAAATTTGTTTTATTGTCCACTGCAATGCCTTTGTCACTTGGTTAAAGATTAGTAGATTATATTCATGAGAGACTATGTATCTACATATGCATATATATCAATCAATATATATTTAGGAAAGTATAATTTCATCTACAATAAGTATCCCTCATATTTATAAAACTGTTCTGTCAGATGCATCTTGTTGTAAATTGTCTCTTCTCTATATGAGAATTCAGGTGATTTATTTATTCATTATTCTTCAAAGACAGTGATTTCCAATGAGTGTCAAAGTATTGCAGATGCATTAGTGAAAAAGGAACCCCAAAACCTCAGTGTTTATGGTTAATCTGTGGTGTGAGTAAGTAAGCAAAGATAAAGATAGTCATAAATTAATCCCCTAGTTATTACTAACTTGTCTTATAATTCTTATTCATTGAACTGTCCCAATAAGGTGGATTCTCCCCTAAATAATTATTAATTTTTATTTAATAAAAAATAATTATGTTTGTTGACATAAGCACATTAATGCATGCCTGTAGAGATGAGAGAGGGTATCAGGTCCCTGCGGACTGGAACTAGAGGTGCTTGTGAATTGTTTGATGTGAGTACTAGAAACCGAATTCTCATCCTCTGAAAGAGCAATATGAACTCTTACCTGTTGAGTGATCTCTCTAGCCCTCAAGCAATTATTAAAAACCCCACAAACTTCTCCTTGTGTCTTAGCTACTTTCAACACCCAGAGTCCGTTTCACCTGCACCCCTGCAGGCAAAGAAGGAAAAGAAGAGAAGTTTGGCCTGCATGTTTTATATGGACCAGCAAGCATGTGACACTTATTTGACCCACATTCTTGTAACTAGAACTTGAGCACAGTTCAAGAGCTCCTAAGAAAGGTAGTTTACCACAGGCTCATGAATAAGAGGAAGAAGGTCTGGCCAGAGGTGGAGACTGGGCTGTGCCACAGTCCAGTGAAAGTGCCACACAGATCCTTGGAGAGCGTTGATGCTATAGTCCTTCAGAATAGTCCTGAGTTGGGCCAATTGTTCAGGTCTGCACCACTCCGGGCTGACTTGCCCCTGAGAGTGACTGCCTGGGAGAGGGGTGTGGTTTTGAACAAGGGAACTCCTGGAGGGTGTGATTCTGAGGAGTGTCACAGCTCCAAGTTTTGCTCTGTGCATTTCCAGAAGCAGGAGGCTGCTCTCTTTGAGGCTTGCATCAGGCTTCTCAGCACCCACTAAGGGTGTAGATGTATTGTAGTTAGGTTTACACAAAGACAAAAACTTGAAAACAGAACACAGCAGGACAGAAAATGGAGACAAAGCACATACATCACCTTTTCTTTATTTCTGATGCTTGCTGTGAAGTTTGGAATTTATTTTTCTTTTCATTGCTTTGCACCTGGAGTGTGCTTTCAGGCTGAGATTCTGACAGGTCAAATATTGCCTTCTATTTCCCCCTTTCCTGAAACTCCCTTTCCATGCTCACTGGAATTCTTCAGTCTTTATTTCTCTTATTTGATATTTCATCTTTTTCCCCCTCTATTCATTTCTGGGAAATCCTCCATGCTATCTTCTAAATCTTAATCTGGTCTAATCTAGACTTTATTTTGTACCTTAAGTTTTTAGTTTTTCCAAATAATTCATTTTTGTTTTCCAAAATTCTTATTTATTCATTTTCATATCTCTATTTTACGCCTGACTGCTTCACTTCATATTTCCATGTTTGTTTTAAAAGTCACACCATTTCCTTCTCTCTCACAATAGAGTTCGATTTATTTTAACTCCATCTCATGCCTTCTACTCTTCCCATTCTCTTTGGAGTGGAGTGGTAATTCATTCTGATGTTTGATATTATTAGCTACTTTTTTCACTGTTGGTTTGGAGCACATGCTTTTGGTTTTTGGGGTTATTTTTCATTATTAGATATTTTTTTAATTTACGTTTCAAATGTTATCCCTTTTCCTCATTTCCCCTCTGAAAACCGCCCATCCCATCTTCCCTCCCCCTGCTCACCATCCCACCTACTCTGTCCCTGCCCTGTCATTCCCCTACACTGGGGCATCGAGCCTTCACAGGACCAATTGCCTCTCCTCCCATTGATGACTGACAAGGCCGTCCTCTGCTACATATTCAGCTGGAACCATTGGTCCCTCCATGTGTACTCTTTGGTTGGTGGTTTAGTTCCTGGGAGCTCTGGGGATACTGGTTAGTTCATATTGTTGTTCCTCCTATGGGGCTGCAAACCCCTTCAGTTCCTTAGGTCTTTTCTCTAGCTCCTCTATTGGGAATCCTGTGTGGGGCACATGCTTTACGATTTTAAAGTTATCTTATAAACTCCTGGTTTACACAGGATAGGAAATTTTATTGTGTTTTTATATTTTGTTTATTTCTATGCTCACTTTCTGAGTTGTACTGTGGCCGCATGGAGGATTTCCAGTTCAGATTCAGCTTTCATTTTGGTTCTTCCTGACTCCTGCCTATGCAGTGTTGGGAACATTGCACATCCTGTTCCTGAGCCAGGGGGCTGGCATGGCTCCCTGGTCTAACCACATGTATGTTCCTTCTTCAAATATGGAACTTAAAATGAGTCATGCAGCAGGTAGGAGTTGTGTTTTCTGACCCCTCTTGGCCATTGTTTTTAGCAGAGCCAGCTGCCATTTCCTGCCTTTTGTGGGGTTCGTGCTGATTTCTGGGTATTTCAGCAGTGCTGAACCCCCAGGAACCTCTGCCTACTTGTGGGAGTTAGGACACTGCACACACAGCCAAGCCACTATATTGTCATGTGCTTTGGGGTCCTTTTTGTGGATTGAAAGTACATTTTTATCTCATTCCACTCCATGAAGAAAACTTTGTTCTAATCATTTATAGAATCCCCACTTAACTAATTAATTTTATAGTGTTTTCATTGTTGTTTTTACCTATTTTACAAAATGTCCCAAACATATCAATAGGGAACTATTTTGTAAAGTGAGTTTTTGCTCTGTATTATTATTTATAAAATATTAATGCCTTCTATTTTAGACATGTATGATTAAGGCCAAATACACTTTTATAATAGCACTGTTTTAACACAAAACACAAAACATGCACAGCATGTGTAGCCACCCGCAGCCACACGAACTGGATTCTCCTGGAAGGGATGCAGGAGCCTGAAAAGAAATATGGGGGATCAAGGCTGCGAGAGAAATAAATTGAACCAAGTCTGAGTTCTGATCAAAGTCTGCCTTTACTAGGAAGGTCACGGATATAAATACATTTCACAAAATGAAAGCAAGTGTGAGGGCACCAGGATCTTGTCTGGTTGTCAACACTGCAGTAACCTGCCGGCCAGGGGCATTTTTGTATCTTAATGGGTGGTAACTCCAAGCAGGAACTCAGATATATAAATCATTGGCTATTGTTGCCTTACAATCAATGGCTTGTGCCACAAACTTTTTTTCTTTTATTAGATATTTTCTTTATTTACATGTCATATTTCCCAGTTTCCCCTCCAAAAAATAAATAAATAAATAAATAAAACAAAAAAACAAAAACCAAAAAACAACAAGAACAAACACCTGTTCCCCCCCCTCCCTGCTTGCCACCCCACCCTCTCCCACTTACTGGCCCTGGCATTCCCCTACACTGGGACACAGAACCTTCACAGGGCCAAGGGCCTCTCCTCCCATTGATGACCGACTTGACCATCCTCTAGTATACACATGCTGCCAGAGCAATCAGTCCCTCCATGTGTACTCCTTGGTTGGTGGTTGAGTCCTTGGGAGCTCTGAGGGTACTAGTTATTTCATATTGTTGTTTGGCCTAAGGGGCTACAAACCCTTCAGCTCCTTCAGTCTTTTCTCTAGCTCCTTCATTTGGGAACCCTGTACTCAGTTCAATGAATGGCTGTGAGCCTCTACTTCTGTATTACTCGTATACTGTCAGAGCCTCTCGGGAGATAGCTATATTTAGGCTGGCTTGTCCTTCCTTCAGTCTCTGCTCCATAGTTAGTCTCTGTAATTCCTTCTGTGGGTATTTTGTTACCCCTTTTAAGAAGGAATGAGGTGTCCAAATTTTGGTTTTCGTTCTTCTTGAGTGTCTTGTAGTTTGTGGATTGTACTTCGTGTATTCCAAACTTCTGGGCTAATAACCACTTATCAGAGAGTGCATATCATGTGTGTTCTTTTGTGATTGGGTTAACTCATTCAGGATGATATTCTGAAGATCCATCTATTTCCCTAAGAATTTCATAAATTCATTGTTTATAATAGCTGAGTAGTACTCCATTGTGTAGATATACCACATTTTCTGTATCCATTCCTCTGTTGAGGGACATCTGGGTTGTTTCCAGTTTCTAGCTATTATAAATAAGGCTGCTATGAACATGGTGGAGCATGTGTCCTGATTACATGTTGGAGCATCTTCTGGGTATATGCCAGGAGTGCTATAGCTGGGTCCTCCGGTAGAACTATGTCCAATTTCTGGAGGAACCGCAAAACTGATTTCCAGAGTGGTTGTATCAGCTTGCAATCCCACCAGCAATGAAGGAGAGTTCCTCTTTCTCCACAACCTCTGCAGCATCTGCTGTCACCTGAGTTTTTATCCTAGCCATTCTGACTGGTGTGAGGTGAAATCTCAGAGTTGTTTTGATTTGTATTTCCCTGATGACTAAGGATGTTGAACATTTCTTTAGGTGCTTCTCAGCCATTTGGTGTTCAACAATTGAGAATTCTTTGTTTAGCTCTGTACCCCATTTTTCATAGGGTTATTTGGTTCTCTGTAGTCTAACTTCTTGAGTTCTTTATATACATTGGATATTAGCCCTCTATCAGATCTAGGATTGGTAAAGATCTTTTCATAATTTGTTGGTTGCCATTTTGTCCAATTGACAGTGTCTTTTGCCTTACAGAAGCTTTGCAACTTTATGAGGTCCCATTTGTCAGTTCTTGATCTTAGAGCATAAGCTATTGGCGTTCTGTTCAGGAAATGTTCCCCTGTGCCTATTTGCTTGAGGCTCTTCCCCACTTTGTTTTCTATTAGTTTCAGTGTATCTGGTTTGATGTGGGAGTCCTTGATCCACTTGGACTTGAGCTTTGTACAAGGAGATAGGAATGGATCAATTTGCATTCTTCTACATGCTCACTGTCAGTTGAGCCAGCACCACCTGTTGAAAATGCTGTCTTTAGCTCCTTTGTCAAAGATCAAGTGACCATAGGTGTGTGGGTTCAGTTCTGAGTCTTCAGTTCTGTTCCATTGATCTACCTGCCTGTCACTGTACCAATACCATGCAGTTTTTATCACAATTGCTCTGTAGTACAGCTTAAGGTCTGGGATGGTGATTCCACCAGAGGTTCCTTTATTGTTGAGAATAGTTTTGGCTATCCTGGGTCTTTTGTTGTTCCAGATGAATTTGCAAATTACTCTTTCTAAGTCTGTTAAGAATTGAGTTGGAATTTTGATGGGGATTGCATTGAATCTGTAGATTACTTTCGGCAAGATGGCCACTTTTACTATATTAATCCTGCCAATCCATGAGCATAGGAGATCTTTCCATCTTCTGAGATCTTCTTCAGTTTCCTTCTTCAGAGACTTGAAGTTCTTGTCAAACAGATCTTCTACTTGCTTAGTCAGAGTTACACAAAGGTATTAAATATTATTTGTGACTATTGTGAAGGGTGTTGTTTCCCTAATTTCTTTCTCTGCCTTTATCCTTTGTGTAGAGGAAGGCCTGTGATTTGCTTGAGTTAATTTTATATTCAGCTACTTTGTTGAAGTTTTTTATCAGGTTTAGGAGCTCTCTGGTGGAATTTTTGGGGTCACTTAAGTATACTATCATATCATCAACAAATAGTGATAATTTGACTTCTTCCTTTCCAATTCGTATCCCTTTGATCTCCTTTTGTTGTCTAATTGCTCTGGCTAGGACTTCAAGTATAGTATTGAATAGGTAGGGAGAGAGTGGACAGCCTTGTCTAGTTCCTGATTTTAATGGGATTGCTTCAAGTTTCTCTCCATTTAGGTCAATGTTGGCTACTGGTTTTCTGTACATTGCTTTTACTATGTTTAAGTATGGACATTGAATTCCTGATCTTTCCAAGACTTTTATCATGAAGGGATGTTGGATTTTGTCAAATGCTTTCTCAGCATCTAATGAGATGATCATATGGTTTTTTTTCTTTGAGTTTGTTTATATAGTAAATTACGTTGATGGATTTCCGTATATTGAACCATCCCTGCATTCCTGGGGTGAAGCCTACTTGATTATGGTGGATGATAGTTTTGATGTGTTCTTTGATTTGGTTTGCAAGAATTTTATTGAGTATTTTTGAATCGATATTCATAAGGGAAATTGGTCTGAAGTTTTCTTTCTTTGTTAGGTCTTTGTGTGGTTTAGGTATAAGAGTAATTGTGGCTTCATAGAATGAATTGGGTAGAGTACCTTCTATTTCTTTTTGTGGAATAGTTTGAAGAGTTTTGGTATTAAGCCTTCTTTGAAGGTCTGATAAAACCCTGCACTACACCCATCTGGTCCTGGGCTTTTTTTTTTTTTTTTTTTGGTTGGGAGACTATTAATGAATGTTTCTATTTCATTAGCAGATATGGGACTGTTTAGATCATTGATCTGATCTTGATTTAACTTTGGTACCTGGTATCTGTCTAGAAAATTGTCCATTTCATCCAGGTTTTCCAGTTTTTTTGACTATAGGCTTTTGTAGTAGGATCTCATGAGTTTTTGGATTTCCTCAGTGTCTGGAGTTATGTCTCCCTTTTCATTTCTGATCTTGTTAATTAGAATACTGTCTCTGTGCCCTCTAGTTAGTCTGGCTAAGGATTTATCTATTTTGTTGACTTTCTCAAAGAACCAGCTCTTGATTTGGCTGATTCTTTGTATAGTTCTTTTTGTTTGTATTTGGTTGATTTCAGTCCTGAGTTTGATTATTTCCTGCCTTTGACTCCTCTTGGGTAAATTTGCTTCTTTTTGTTCTAGTGCTTTCAGGTGTGCTGTCAAATTGCTGATATATGCGCTCTCCAGTTTCTTTTTGGAGGCACTTAAAGCTATGAGTTTTCCTCTTAGAACTGCTTTCATTGTGTCCCATAAGTTTGGGTATGTTGTGGCTTCATTTTCATTAAACTCTAGAAACCCTTTAATTTCTTTCTTTATTTTTTCCTTAACCAAGTTTTCATTGAGTAAAGTATTGTTAAGCTTCCACCTGTATGTGGGCGTTCTATTGTGTATGTTGTTATTAAGGAGCAGCCTTAGTCTATGGTGATCTGATAGTATGCAAGGAATTATTTCCATCTTCTTGTATCTGTTGAGGCCTGTTTTGTGACCAACTATATGGTCACTTTTGGAGAAGGTAAAATGAGGTGCTGAGAAGAAGGTATATGCTTTTGTTTTATGATAAAAAGTTCTATAGATCTGTTACATCCATCTGTTTCATAACTTCTGTTAGTCTTACTGTGTCTTTGTTTAGTTTCTGTTTCCATGATCTGTCCATTGCAGAGAGTGAGGTGTTGAAATCTCCTTCTATTATTGTGTTTGGTGCAACGTGTGCTTTGAGCTTTAGTAAAATTTCTTGTATGAATGTAGATGCCCTTGCATTTGGAGCATAGAGGTTCAGAATTGAGAGCTCATCTTTGTAGATCATACAAATGATGAATATGAAGTGTCTCTCCTTATCTTTTTTGATCACTTTAGGGTGAAAGTCGATTTTATTCAATATTAGAATGGCTACTCCAGCATTTTTCTTGAGATCATTGGCTTGGAGAATTGTTTTCTAGCCTTTTATTCTGAAGCAGTGTCTGTCTTTGTCACTGAGGTGGGTTTCCTGTATGCAACAAAATGTTGGGTCCTGTTCATGTACCCAATCTGATAGTCTATGTCTTTTTATTGAGGAATTGAGTCCATTGATATTAATAGATATTAAAGAAAAGTAATTGTTGCTTCCTGTTATTTTGGTTGTTAGAGTTGGAATTCCATTCCTGTGGCTATCTTCTTTTAGTTTTGTTGGAAGATTACACTTTCGCTTTTTCAGAGATGTAGTTCCCCTCCTTGTGTTGGAGTTTTCTGTGTGTTACCCTTTGAAGGGCTGGATTTGTGGAAATATATTGTGTGAATTTTTTTTTTTTTTGTCATGGAATACTTTGGTTTCTCCATCTATGGTGGTGATTGAGAGTTTTGCTGGGTATAGTAGTCTGGGTTGTCATTTGTGTTCTCTTAGGGTCTGTATGACAGCTGCCCAGGATCTTCTAGCTTTCATAGTCTCTGCTGAGAAGTCTGGTGTAATTCTGATAGGCCTGCCTTTATATGTTACTTGACGTTTTTTTCTTTTAGTATTCTTTCTTTGTTTTGTGCATTTGGTGTTTTGACTATTATGTAGCGGGAGGAATTTCTTTTCTGGTCTAGTCTATTTGGAGTTCTATAAGCTTCTTGTATATTCATGGGCATCTCTTTCTTTAGGTTAGGGAAGTTATCTTCTATAATTTTGTTGAAGATATTTACTGGTCCTTTAAGTTAGAGGTCTTCACTCTCTTCTATACCTATTATCCTTAGGTTTGGTCTTCTCATTGTGTCCTGGATTTCCTGGATGTTTTGGGTTAGGAACTTTTTGCATTTTGCATTTTCTTTGACTGTTGTGTCAATGTTTTCTATGGTATCTTCTGCCCCTGAGTTTCTCTCTTCTATTACTTGTATTCTGTTGGTGATGCTTGCATCTGTTTCCTGACTTCTTTCCTAAGAAAGAACTCCAGAGTTCTAACTCCAGAGTTGTCTCTCTTTCTGATTTCTTAATTGTTTCTACTTCCATTTTTAGGTCCTGGATGGTTTTGTTCAATTTCTTCACCTGTTTATGTTTCCCTGTAATTCCTTGAGGGATTTTTGGTTCCTCTTTAAGGGCTTCTACTTGTTTACTCATGATCTTCTTTAATTTTTTATGGGATCTTTTTGTTTCCTCTTTAAGGGCTTGTACCTCTTTACCTATGTTCTTGTGTATTTCTTTAAGGGAGTTATTCATGTCCTTCTTAAATTTCTCTAGCACCATCGTGAGATATGATTTAAATCTAAATCTTGCTTTTCCGGTGCTTTGGGATATCCAGGACTTTATGTGGTGGGAGTAGTAGGTTCTGATGAAGCCAAGTATTCTTGGTTTCTGTTGGTAGTATTCTTGCCATCTTGCCTTTTGCCATCTGTTGATCTCTGGTGTTAGATGTTCTTGCTGTCTCTGACTAGAGCTTGTTCCTCCTGTGGGTCTGTAAGCTGGTGTCAGCACTTCTGGGAGATCAGTTCTCCTCTGGTAAATCCCGGGCACAAGTGGCTGTGGATCAATTGCCTGTCCTGGGGTCAGAGCACACCCTGGAGACAGGATCTCCACTTTCGGGAAAGATGCAGAGAGGGATGTGGGTCTGTTGTCCCTCCTCTGTGTGGTCTGAGGTAGAAAGGATCCTGACCAGGGTTCCCTGCGATTTATGAGGCCCATGCCTCCCGGCTGGTCCCACCTTAGAAAGTCACCAGAGAGAAAATTTGCCTTCAGATGTTCTAATGCCTTGTCCTGGCATCTGTTTATTAGCTATTTCACTAGGGCTACACAACACAAGGCCCATTTGTGACTGAAAATCTCTCCTCCAAAGGGTAACAGGCAAATTTGACATCATATAAGGCTGAATTTGCTCTGAATTGCCCTCCTCATCTCTCCATGTTAAAAGCATAGAGCTTCGATTTGGGTTCTTGGCATAACCAATTCTTTGTAGGTGAGTAATTGTATCAGACAGAGGCCAAGTTGAAGGCCAATCTTGTCCTCTAATAATGGTTACATCAGCTCCAGTGTCTATTAATCCTTCAAGACTTTTTTCTTCAATTACTAATTTAAGGTTAGGTTTCTTACTAGTAATAGATTTGACCTAGTACACATCAGAGGAACCCAAACCACTCTGTCCTCTCTCATTTTTGACAAATCTTGAAAGTATTGGGTACAAAGGAACTAAAATGATCTGAGCAATTCTTTGATTAGCTGGTACTGTAATAACATCACGAGGGGAAGCAGCCATGATTTTAATTTCTCCCTCATAGTCATTATCTATAACACCTGGATAAATCTGCAGTCCTTTTACAATCAAGCTGCTTCTTCCTATAAGAAGTCCCCGAGTCTCTGTGGGTAAAGGTCCAAAGACTCTGGTAGGCACAATTTGAACTCCCATCTCTAGGCTGGTGAAACAGAGATCCAGTCCTGTACTTCCTGAGGTTGACCTGAGAATTCAAAGATGAATTTCCTTGGCTGGGTGGCAGCCTCATGGCCCCATAAGCTGCTTGCTGTTGTAGAACCGGGGCCTGGGGCTGGCCCCTCAATTTGTTTCCCAACAAGGGACTGCCTTGAAAGTCTTTCTTGGATTTACATTCTCTGGCCCAGTGCTTACCTCTCCTGCATCGAGGACAAATTCCCGGGGCACTGCCTGACTGCCTGCTAGCGGCGCCTGTTTTCCTAGGACAATCATTCTTAAAATGACCCAGACTTCCACATTTAAAACAAACTTTATTCTCCTGCTTCTGTGCAAGTATTGCTTGCACAGTGGTTCCCTGTAAAGCATCGGCCAGGGCCAAAGCCTGATTATAGGGAGGCCTGATTTCTGCATAAAGACAAATATATCTGGATAAATCTGTCTGTCCTTTGTGTGGCAGAATAGTGGCTCGACATGGTGCATTAGGGTTTTCACACGCCAACTGTGTAATAAAAGGACTCTCAGCTTGAGACTCTCCAAGAATTCTGCTGGCGGCCTTTTGCAATCTATCCACAAAATCTGGAAGAGCTCATCTGGGGCTTGTCTGATGCTGGCTAAACTTCCACTGAAATTGCCTTTCATTGATAACTGAGTCCAAGCACAATGGGCTGCCATCACAATCTGAGCATACACTCCAACAGGATACCCAATCTGATTAGCATTGCCTTCATACTGACCCTCTCCCAAGAGCATGTCAAGATTCCAGTCTGGGTTCCCTGTCTGAGCATCCAATGTGGCCTCAGTCCACCCAGAACTCCAGAGTAAAAAAATCTCCTCCTGACATCATAGTTCTACACAATGTTTTCCAACCTTGAGGGGTTAAATGTGACTCTACTACAGTATGTAAAAGAGCCTGTGTAAAAGGAGCCATAGGGCCATACTGTGCCATTGTTTCTTTTAAATCTTTTATCACCTTGAATTCTAAGATCTGACATTGTCTAATTCTATTATTTTGCTGACCAAGTGTCTCAACAACAGGGAAAATGAGTACCCTAGATGTGTCCTGCCTGCTCCCGAGAGCC
Source organism: Mastomys coucha (assembly GCF_008632895.1). Lineage (NCBI taxonomy): Eukaryota > Metazoa > Chordata > Mammalia > Rodentia > Muridae > Mastomys > Mastomys coucha. Next base: position 214,197,123 of record NW_022196905.1, read on the forward strand.
TGACTTACGGCTCTCTTTAGAGGCGATTGAAATGCCTTGGAACTGTTGTTTCTTTCTTTACCTAATGCTGCTTTTAGTTATTGTAGCTCATTAGTCAATTTCTGCAACTTAATTTCAAACTCTAATATACTTAAGTGTATGTCCCTCTGGGCAGTATCTCCTGCAGTAGTGGCCGTAGGCAGAGCAGAAGGTGTGTAAGGAGGCCATTCTTCACCATGATACCTAGCAGGCCCCCTTTCTGACGAAGACCTCTCTTGCAGCCATTCTTCTGATCCTCTACGATCTCTGCATGGGCACTCTCTAACTCCTGCGTGCTCTCTTCACTATCTGATGCCTGCAATCCCTCTTCATCAATGATCTCTTTTACTAGTGCCCAGAGGCAGAGGGTGAATTTATCCACCTGGTTGTTTCTTAGCGCTTCTCCAATTTTTCCCCCCAAGTTCTTTTATTTAAAGTTCTTACTTCTTGAAGCCATGGGCAATAAAATTCTATCACATCTGAAAGATTCTCTAATACTTGTTCTTCCACCCTTATTGCTCTAACCTGAAGCAGCCTTTCTGTGCTGCGGACAATTGCCTGCTTGGAGCTCCTCGATCCCATATCACTGTCAAATCCTAGGTGAGATTAGCGCTAGGTCAGCGCCAATCCTACCTTACCCTATCAGATATCCTCCTGCACTCACAGCAATACTTACATCTAAAAGATGAAATTAAGGCTGGCGCTAGCGTAAATAGTATAAACTGCCTATCAAGCAGGATGGCATACCATTTTTCTTCTGATTTCTGCAGAGCTCTGCCTACAACAATGTTGCTCACAGTTGATCTCCCTGTGTCCAGGCTCCACATTAGGCGCCACTTGTAGCCACCCAAGGCCATGAGAACTGAATTCTCCTGGAAGGGATGCAGGAGCCTGAAAAGAAATATGGGGGGATCGAGGCTGTGAGAGAAATAAATTGGACCAAGTTTGAGTTCTGATCGAAGTCCGCCTTTACTAGGAAGGTCACGTATATAAATATATTTCACAAAATGAAAACAAGTTGCTGGGCACAAGGATCTCCTTGGGTCATCAACACTGCAGTAACCTGCCAGCCAGGGGTGATTTTCTTCGCATCTCGCTGGGTGGTGACTCAGACCTGGAACTCAGAGGGAGAGAGAGAGAGAGAGAGATCAATGCAGCAGACAAAAGACCTTTGTCTGGCTCACCCCAGGTGGGCAGCCACTTCAGGTGAAGGGAAGTTCTGAGTCAAAAGGCTTCTTTGGCTAAGAAAGGGGTCACAAGCAGGTTTCACTTATCATGTATTAATTTGGGAATCTTCATGAGATATTGGAAACCAAATCTGATGTGTCAGAGTGCTTCATAGATGAAAGAGTATTATACTTTTATTGTTGTCCCTGGGCATATGTAGTTCTATTTAGTGTTTTCTTACCAATAATCTTTTCATTAAAAATTGCTAAAAATTAAAATATAATTATACTACTTTTCCTTCCTTGAATCCCTTTCATTCTTTATTTCTTTCTGTCAAATTCATGACTTCCTTTGTTATTGATACACAGACACACATGCACAAATGCACACACACACAGACATACACACACACATGCACACACACATTCATAAATGCATAAGTAAGCCTGCACAGTCTGTATAGTGTTATTTGTCTATGTGTATGTTTCCAGAGCTGACCACTTATCTTACCAAACTTTTTACATAAAAATGCATAATAAAACAATTATTTGAACATTTTATTCAAAAAAAGCTTAAATACTCATGTTATGGGAGTTTGAGGTGAGAAAAATATAGTAAAATGTGGATCTTGCTTAGGCCAGATGTTTGTGCATTCACTGATAATTTTGGACAACGTACTTAGATTCATTTCTCATTTGGATAGTTATATTTTTCCTGTCAAGATCATTGTTATTAGTTACACTGCAAAATGAATGGCAGGCTACATGGAGGTTTTAGTAGTAGTAAGGTTTCTAAAGAGTAGGAGGTCTTGAAGAAATTAGAATACAAAACTAATACTTCAGAGCAACAGCGTGTGTGTATGTGTGTGTGCATGTGTGTGTCCAGATGTGCATGTGCTATTGTGTGCATGTAAAGATCAGAAGACTGCCCTAGGTGTTGTTTCTTATCATCTTACCTTGTTTGAGATGGGGTCTCTATTGTTTGTTCACTGTGTTGTCTAGTTTATCGAACCTGAGATTGTCTCTGGGATTCTCCTGTCTCCACTTCTCATATCCTTATTGGAGCCTTGGAATTGCAAACACTTGCCCTGCATGTTCTTTTTCACATAAAATCCCCCAAACAGATTTGAACTATGGTCTTTACATTTGCTTAGCAGGTGCTTTACTTGCTGAGCTAGTTCCTCAGCAGAGCCATAGCTTTCTATGGCATAATAATACGTGCTTAGCCATATACACAATCAATGGAAGACATAAGGAAAAAATTAAAAAGCTCTACTTGGCCAGGTGGGTCTTCTAAGCTAGCTCTGATACATCTGGCTTTAAGCAAAGCCCTGTGCTTCATATTTCTTTTGAAAGAGAATCAGCTGATGAGAAATAAAAATATCTGTAAAGACTAGGGCTTAGTTTTAGAGTTTTATGTGTCACTTTGAAAAAGTAATACAGTGTTAGTAAGTGCGTTTTAGCTGATAAATGAGATATTGAAAAAGTGCATACTATTCCCAAGAGCATAGCTTAATGAATAATAAATATTTACAAAGAGGACATATTGTAAAGCACATTCCATAAATGTCAGAAATTACCAGGACCTAAAAGCTGTACTATAACCTCACCTGAGACACTAAACTCGCTCCTGAGAAGTTGTAATACTTAGTTTTGAACTTTTTATCAGCGAAAGCATAAATCATATCCTCTTTATGCTGAGTTACGTTCTTTAAGATTATCTGTGAGAACCAATTATCTTTGATTAAGTCCAGTGTCAAGGCTGCAATTTTCCACTGTGCACATAATGCTTATGTTATTTATTCTTCTTTTGGTTGTTTGAGTTGTTTCTATTGTTTTGATTCTACATAGTGCTACCGTGATTATTCTTACATGTATCTTTTGGTAAATGGTGTTATCTTTTCCATAAAGAGTCTGAAAGTCTGGTTCATGGGTAGATTCAGTTTTTGAAGATTTTTCCAATTAGTTTAACAAAGATGACCAATTAATACTCCAATAGGCAGGGAGTGAATATTTGAGTTGATCTATATCATTGCCAACATTTGGTAATTTTAAAGAGTCATTTATTAGGGTATGTGACTGTGGATTTTAGCCTTATTTTCCTAATAACAATAAAATTTAAATATTATTTCACCTATTTGATTTCTGCT
>NW_022196905.1:214201096-214217202 GCF_008632895.1 Mastomys coucha
CCTTCCAAATTTTTCATTATATTTTTTTATTGAGTTAAGTTTTATTGCAATACATGCTTTCAATTTATCCGACTTTGTTAACATTTAAAAACATATTTTAAATAAATAGAATTAAATCACATTTTTGTTTCCCTTTTGTACCCCAACTCCTCCCAGAAACCCCCTCTTCAATACCTACAATAACTTTTTTGTCATATTCTTTAAAATTTATAAAATAGTATAACAATAAAAATGAGCATTATAAAAGTTGTTTGATAGAAAACAACAATCAATTGAACAGTTTTATGTAGATGCTTGTCTACAACAATGCTGAAAAATACATTTTTCTCAATATTAGTTTTAAATAACTCCAAACATATTAACTGTATATTTTAAAATATTATATCATTATTAGTATTTTTTCAAAGAACATAAATATATAAGGTCTTTTTGTTTGTTTGTTTTGTTTTTAGTAGAGCTTAAAATGTTGGCTCTTACTGTGGTACAAGCCCAAAATAAGAACAATTTTTAGACATTGGATTTCATCGTAATAAAGCTGTACTTCAATGACCCTCACATCACCAAAGGATTTTACCTCCATTGTAGCTGAGAGTTGACAGTTCTACTGTGCCAAGGAATGAATTGTAGGCATGATTTTTGGATACAGGCTTCCTGCTATGGTCAAAGCTAATTGACTTGAGTGAGTAACTTTATTCTCAGCCCACAGAGAACAAGTTTTATTCATTTAAGAACTGGTGTGTGTATTAAGATAGTCTATCCATAAAGTCATTCACCAACTGTTTCAATGAACAATGGTTCTGCTTGGAGGGCGGCACAGACATTAGGTGAGGGTACGAATTTGGTTCATTAGGTATGATAATTTGGAAAATCATTCATCTTAGAGAAAGAGTAACTTATAAAGTCCTCTTTTTCAAACTTCATAGAATAGTTACAAACGTCAAGCAAAGCATTCAGTCTCCCTTTTTGTTGTTCTCTTACAAGCTACCTTTCAAGTTAATTGTCCACTTTTGGCTGTATAAATAATTTTGAAATATGTAAGCTGTTCGGAAAATCATAGTATGGTGTAAAAACATCAAATAAACAATCATACTAATAGAGAGGCTGAGATAGTAGAAGCATGATATCGAGACCATTATGTGGTACACAGCAAGACACTGTCACGTACAAACAAGAAGAAAGTGTATATGGATTGTAAAATATTGAACCTACTTCTCCAGTTACCAAATTAGAGACACCACTGGATGACCACCAACAAATTTCTAATTCCTCAAATTTTTGGATTTCAATTGATTAGGATATTTTGATAATATTAATTTTCATATTAAGAGATATTAAGGAAAAGTAACTGTTTCTTCCTCGTATTTTTGTTGTTAGAGGTGGAATTAGGTTTGTGTGGGTCTGTTGAAAGATTACTTTCTTGCTTCTTCTAGGGTGTAGTTTTGCTCTTATGTTGGTGTTTTCCATCTATCATCATTTGTAGGGCCGGATTTGTATAAATGTCATCTTGTCATAGAATATCTTGTTTTCTCCATCTATGGTAATTGAGAGTTTTGCTGGGTATAGTAGCCTGGGCTGGCATTTGTGTTCTCTTAGGGTCTGTATGACATCTGCCCAGGATCTTCTAGCTTTTATAGTCTCAGGTGAGAAGTCTGGTGTCATTCTGATATGCCTGCCTTTATATGTTACTTGACTTTTTTCCTTTACTGCTTTTAAAATTCTTTGTTTAATGTATTCGGTGTTTTGATTATTATGTGACAAGAAATTTCTTTTCTGGCCCAGTCTATTTGGAGTTCTATAGGCTTCTTGTATGTTCATGGGCATCTCTTTCTTTAGGTTAGGGAAGTTTTCTTCTATAATTTTGTTGAAGATATTTACTAGCCCATTGCATTGGGAGTCTTCACTCTCTTCTATACCTATTATCCTTAGGTTTGGTCTTCTCATTTTGTCCTGGATTTCCTGGATGCTTTGGGTTAGGAGCTTTTTGCTTTCTGCATTTTCTTTGACTGTTGTGTCAATGTTTTCTATGGTGTCTTCTGCCCCTGAGATTCTCTTTTTCTATCTCTTGCATTTTCTTGGTAAAGCTTGCATCTATTCCTCCTGATATCTTTCCTAGGTTTTCTATCTCCAGGGTTGTCTCTCTTTCTGATTTCTTTATTGTTTCTATTTTCATTTTTAGATTCTGGATGGTTTTGTCCATTTCCTTCACCTGTTTGATTGTGTTTTCCTGTAGTTCTTTAAGGGATTTTTGTGTGTCCTCTTTAAGGACTTCTAGTTGTTTACCTGTGTTCTCCTGTATTTCCTTAAGGGAGTTATTTATATCCTTCTTAAGGTCTTCTATCATCATCATGAGAAGTGATTTTAGATCTGAATCTTGCTTTTCCGGTGTGATGGTGTGTCCAGGACTTGCTATATATAGTGATATACTATTTTAAAATATCATACAGTTAATGTTTGGATTTATTTAAAATTTATATTGAATAAAAGATATATATTTTCAACATTCCTGTAGACAAGCATCTATATAAAACTGTTCAATTGATTGTTGTTTTATATCAAACAACTTTTACAATACTCATTTTTATTTTTACAAAATTAAAAATTTTAAAGAATATGAAAAAATAAGAAAAAAGCAAAGGTATGGCAAATATTGAAGGGGGGTCTTTGGGAGGAACTGGGTTACAAAAGGGAAAGAAGAATGTGATATAATTCTATTTACTCAAAATATGTTTTTAAATGTTAACAAATTCAGATAAATTGAAATCATGTATCTTTTCTCATCATAATACAATAAAACTTAAGTAAAAAAAGTAATTTTACTGATTTGTAAAAGCATTTTGGATGTTTTTGTCTTCAATTTTAGATTATGTAGAGAGTAAACTTACACATTTCAGCTTCTTGTAGTATTTAATCCTTTTAGTCAACTATGGCTCTACCTGACAATGGTCTAATATCACCAACACAGGCATAATCTGCCACCAGTGATGTTTGAATCCTAGGAACTTCAGTGTACATGCTTGATTTTGCTAAACCATTTATTTATTTGTATGTGCATGTATGTGTATATCCGTGGGGAAAGCTAGAGTTATTAACATATTGAGTATATTTCCTTACGTCTCTCTCTACTTGTTTTGTTTTGTTTTGTTTTGTTTTGTTTTGAGACCAACCTCATTGAACCAGGAGCCAGTATATTTAAGTAGATTGGCTGGACAGTAAGTTCCAGGGATCATTCTGTCTTCTCTTCCCTAACATTATATACACATGAGCTAGAGGCACATGCTGCTCCATCCAGCCTTAAAATAATATCTGAGCATTTGAATGAAGGTCCTCATGTCTGGCCAGCACACACTGAGCCATCTCCCAGCTTATCAAATCATGTTTCATATATCATTGTACTAAAACTAGTCATGTGATATGACAGAAAACCTTCCTGGCTTACTGAATATGACTCAGCAGAATCAGTTTCATTTTTTTCCCCTTTTATTAAAACTACAAATTTTCCCTCACATAATGTATCCTGGTAACACTTTTTCTTTTATGTACTCATCCCAGTTCCTCCTCCCCTCCAATCCTGAACACATCTTGTCATTAGAAAATGAACAGGCTTCTAAGTAATAACACAATAAAATTAAAAAAAAAGATAAAACAAAATCTAACACATTGGAATAGGACAAAATAAACAGGACAGAGCCTAAGGAAAGCCAAAACTAACAAATACAAATGTTGTTATCCATTCATTTTTACATTCAGGAATCCCATGAAAACACAAAACTGGAAACCATAATGTATACTTACTCATTTCTTCTTTAAGGATCTTTGTCATATTCATAAAGGCCACTTCAATGCCTTTTACTTGTAGTTAAGCTATGTTCAGTACTCAGGGCCTGCTGTTGTATGGTTGCTGGCTCTAGTGGAGACATTGTCTTATGCTCTTATGTTTTTCACACTGGAGTCTACACCATTGGCTTTTGAAGACTGGAATTCTAGGTGCTGTTATCCTGTCTTTTCTTTGTCTAGAAGGCTTTTTATTCCTTGGTTTCTGTTGCTCTTTCTGGTTCTTGGAAGGGTGTTGAGGTTGTGTGTTGGCCAGTGGGGATGCTTCTGGGATCATGAAAGGTGTGGCCAATGAGGATTCTGACTAAAATGTATTTCTAGGAATTGGGAGCTGATACTTAGAGATGGAGATGGGCTAGAAAGGGGACTCACAGGAGGGAGGAAAGTTTTTTACATCAGAATCTGCTTGGTTCCCTGGGAATGGAGACAGTGTGGAGAAGCCACACCTAGTATCCTGCTATAGAGCTGGGCATGAGACTTGAGAATTGGATTTGGAGGAGAGGAGGGAGAGTGAAGACCTGAAGCTCCCTACCTCTTTTGCAGATCTACTTGCTTCTCTGGCAAGCTTGGTTGTCCCAAGGACAGGAATTGGTTCCCAGAAAATGAATGCTGGTGTTTTGGGCAGAGACAAGGGGTGAGTTGGTGTTAGAAGGGTTGAAGATGTGAGTGATCCACAGAAGATAGAGTCTAGAGGGAGGGCAGACCACAGCAGGTGGTCTACAGAACTGGGGGTTAGATGGGGTGGAATGGGGTTGTGGGAGTGGGAGATAGGATTTGGAGAAGAGGAAGAGCTTCTCTAACTTTTCTGTAAAGTTCGCTTCAGTGATTCTAGATCTCTTCTGTTTTCATGAAAGTTTTAGAAGAACTTCATAGTTAGTACAGGAAATCTTAGCAAGTAATTTCCTAACCATTGTGCTAATTTTATTGGGGAATTGGCAATTATACTGTGGTTTTCTTCATTATTATGTTTTATTTTATTTAGATCCTCCTTGTTTTCTTTCATCAACTCTGTATGATCAGTCTTATATATGCTTTATTTTATTTATATAAATATACACATATATATTTATTTATCTTGATTTTTGAATGTTGTAAATTGTGTTGTATTTTAATTTTTGTGTTTACAGGTTCATCATTACATTAGAGATATTTATTTCTATATCTTTTTAAGTTTGATCTTCTATATTTAGTTTGTAGATTTGTAGGTTGGTTCTAAATCCAGCTACAATTAGTGAGTTTTATGTCTTCTTTCTTCATCTGTATGTCTGCTGGTTTTTATTATTCTTTTTTAAAATTATTATTTTTTTATATTCTCGTTGTTGTCCCCCCTTGGTTGCCCTTCCCATAGTTCCTTATCCCATTCCTCCTTCCCCTTGTTTCTGAGAGTGTTCCCCTAATCCCACCAGACCTCCCCCTTCCCTGGGGCCTCAAGTCTCTTAACGATTAAGCAAATCTTCTCCCACTAAGACCTGACCAGGAAAACTTCTGCTACATGTGTGCCAGGGGCCTGAGACCAGCCTGTGTGTGCTCCTGGCTGGTGGATCAGTTTCTGGGAGCTCTTTGGAGTCTAGGTTAGTTGAGACTACTGGTCTTCCTATGGGGTCACTCTCTCTTTCAGCTTCTTTAATCCTTCCCCTAATTCAACCATAGGGATCTGTGACTTCAATGGAATGGCTGGGTGTAAGTATCTGCTTCTGTCTCATTCGGCTGCTGGTGGGGCCTCTCAGAGGACAGCCATGCCAGGTTCCTGTCTGTAAGTAAGCATATCATAATAGTAGGCCTTGGTTCTTCCCCCGCTATAGAGTCTGGCCAGTGGATCTACTAGGGTTCATGGGTAGCTTTGAACTGGAGGTTGGACCAGACCTGTGGAAATAAATGGGCCGAGAACAAAGAACAGACCTACGCCAAGTAAATATATCAAAGCATGCTTTACTTGGGGCAAAATGAGTATTTATATCCATGCACCAAAGTGAAACCACAATATCTAAACATAGTATATGCATAACGTAAATACAACAGCAGATGTAGAGACGCTGGGTTCTCAGTGGCATTACATCGCAGGCAATCAGTCTGTTTACAGTGAGCAAAGGCTTCAAACAGGAATCTTAGCAGATGTTAGTTGTAAGTCCGTCTTTTGATTTCAGGAGGAGCTGCAGTGTTTGTGGGCTATTGTCTTGCACCACAGGTGGCTGGCTTCAGCCTGGGGCTGTCAGTTCACTTTTGCTTTCAGAACTCCACAATAGATCGGGCAGAATTGGGGGAGGCAACATATTACCCTTGTTTTTTATTTTTTTTAATAAAAAAGCAGGGTTAACGTCATATAACTCGGCACAGATCTGCATGGGAAACATCATGGTGCTTCATCTGGAAGGATCTGTTTTTCTTTCTGATTCCATCAGCCTAGGCTCATTTAACACAGCAAACTGGGCTTATATCGTGTCTTTAGTAAAGACACAGCCACTTGACATGTGCCTCTGTCTGGGTCAACTTCACCACCAGAGAGACAGGCTCCCGTCTGCACCATCCATCCATACAAAATGCCAAGATATGCCTTAATACCTGCAGAGTCCGGGAACTGCCACCGTTTCTCTGAAAGCAGTTTTTAAAAAGTCCTGGCAAGGTTGATCGCCCTTCCGCTGAAGCCGGGAGCAGGCCTCCGTTGAGTTGCAAATTTTCGGCTTGGGCTCTGGAGTCGGTTGCCTAGGGAACAGGCCTTAATACAATGCAAATTACTCTTTTGCTGACTCCGGGACTTGCTTTACCCTTTGAAATGCTGGAACCTTGGTGGTGGGCCAATGACTTCAGGATGGCGTTGGCTCTTAGAACGTAAATATTGCAGAGATAGCCAAAACTTCCGTGCTCTGGGTGAGCCACTGTTTATTTTGCTTTGGGAATAAGCAATTTTCTGGATAAAATGGGAAGAAACACCTTCAAAGCTGGCAGAAAAAACCTGTTAGCTTAGAACAAAGGAAAATGAAAGAAAAAGGAAAAAGCTTATCTGCAGAAGTTTGAGCACACCAGCTAAGAAGGCAGTTGCTTTGAGTCAACTTGGTGGATTAATCTTTCTGGGAGCCAATGGGTCCCATCCTCTTTTTGGGAATAAATGCACACTGACCCTCTACCCCAAACCAAAACAGAGTCTGGTCCATAGCAAGCATTGGTGAGCGGATCCTTCCAGTGTACCATGGCATAGGAACTTATAGTGTTAGGATGCCAATGCCAGTCCTCTGCAAACTGGCCTTTTATGTCAGTCTGCAGAAAAATCGAAATGAAAAGTACAAAGGCAAGGTGTGCCTTTGGAGACCTCTGGGGTAAAGGTTCCCTCCCCTGGTCTTGAAAAGCTAGCTTTTAATTGTGTGATGAGCTTGCTCGACAATACTCTGTCCCATAGGGTTATATGGGATGCCAGTTTTATGAAAAATGTCAAGATATTTGCAAAAAGAAATAAAATTTTTGCCAGTGTAGGCTGATGCATTGTCAGTTTTGAGTATTTTGGGCATACCCATAACACTGAATGGTTGAATTAGGGGGGAAGGATTAAAGAGGCTGAAAGAGAGAGTGACTTCTGGCTAATGGCCCAGGCAGGCCAGAATGAGCCCAAATATGACCAATATAAAATTTTTTTTTCTTTTGTGCAAGAATGATATTTTGTAATTGAGAAAATAGAACTGCTGCTGGGGTGTCCAACTTAAACATACCACACATTCTAGCAATGGTACTGATTGATAAATATAAAAGCTGTCCGTGTATAGGTTAAATGCATCAGACACAGCTTCAAAGACTTTTAAAACTTCAATAGGAGGAGAGGAGCTCGGCCCTGTGAAAGTTCTGTGCCCCAGTGTAGGGGAATGCCAGGGCCAGAAAGTGGGAGAGGGCGGGGTGGCAGGCATGGGGAAGTGGGAGGCAACAGGGGTTTGTTTTGGTTGTTTTTGTTTGTTTCTTTGTTTTTTGGAGGGGAAACTGGGAATGGAGAAATTTACATGTAAATAAAGAAAATTAAAAAAAAAAAAACAACTGCAGTTAGTTCAGCCAATTGAGCTGAGAGAGCAGGAGTTTCTATAACCACCTGTTGACTGTTAATGAGATATCCAGCTTTTCCTTTAGATGAACCATCAGTAAATACCACAAGGGCGTTGCCTAGTGGCTGCCAATTTAACCTTTGGATAAATCACTTCATGCACATTTAAAAACTTAATTAATTTGTCCTGGGAATAATGATTATCTATAGTTCCCTGAAATTCAATTTGGGCAAGCAACCATTCTGTGCTATGCTGCTTTAGCCAGGAGTCTTGCTCCAGAGTAAAAGGCTGAATGATAACATCTGGCTCCTTGCCAAAATAATTTAGTGCTTGTTTTATACCAAGCACAATAATTTGTGCAACAGCCTCATAATATGGCAAGATATTACATTTAGGAGACACCCTTGAATGGATCCAAATAATAGGTGCCTTTTGCCATAACAATGCCATACGGGCATGAGTTGTATTGAAAATTGATAAATGCAAAGGTAAAGAATAATCTATATAAGTAATAAATTGATTCTCAATAACCTTTTCTACCTGCTGTAAAGCAGATATTCCTTCTTTAGTTAAAGATCTAGGAGAATTGGGATCAGAATTACCTCTAAGAATATCAAACAAGAGCTTCAAGTCTCCTGTAGTAAGTTTTAGGTAGAGACAAAGCCAATTGATATCACCTAATAATTTTTGAAAATTATTTAAGGTTTTTAATTTGTCTCTACGAATAGCTATCTTTTGAAGAATAAAAGCTTGATCTATAAGTGTAAAACCCAAATAATTATATGGATCTTGAGTTTGTACCTTCTCTGGGGCTATCTGTAGTCCCTTCTCAGTAAAGGCAACTTGTACATCTTTGTAACATAAAGTACATCTTGAACTTTCCCTGCTATCAAGACATCATCTGTGTAGTGGGCAATGTATATCATTGGCCATTTTTTTCTTATAGGATCAGTTATCTGTGCCACGAATTTCTAGCATAACATAGAACTATTAGTCATGCCCAGAGGAAGAACCGTCCATTGATATCTTTTCATAGGTTCCTTAAAGTTTACAGATGGAACACTGAAAGCAAACCTCTCACAATCCTCAGAGTGCAAAGGAATTGTAAAAAAACAGTCCTTTAAATCTATAACTATTTTGTAAAATCCTTTCAGAATTGCCACCGGAGATGGCAATCCAGTCTGTAATGCTCCCATTACCACCATAGTTTCATTAACCTTTCTTAAATCTTGCAACAGTCTCCATTTACCTGATTTTTTTCTGGATCATGAATATAGGCATATTCTTGGGGAATTTGATTCCCTCAGGTGTCCTGCTTCTAATTGCTCCTGTACCAGCAATGAGGCTGCTTCTATTTTCTCTTGAGATAAAGACCACTGATCAACCCACACAGGAGTATTATCTAACCACTTGATTTTGTCTGCATGGGGGTACAGTTAAGACAGTGGTCATTATAGAAAATGTTTCAAACCTTTATTATTAGCACGAGGGTTATGGCCTCTGTGTGTTCTAATGTCCTGTTTGGACCTCTGTCTATTAGCTAGCTCAGTAGGGCTACATAATACCAGCCTCATCTATGACAACAGATCTCTCCCCTAGAGTGAGAGGGAGGTTGGGCATAACATATGGATGGATCTGCCCTGTGTTACCTTCCTCATCTCTCCAGGTTAGAAGCTTAGAGCTTTGTTTTGGGTTGTTGGCATACCCAATCCCTTGGAGGTGAGTAATGGACTCAGTCAGAGGCCAAGTCGAGGACCAGCTCTGACCTCTGATAATAGTTACATCTGCTCCTGTATCTATTAACCATTCAAAAGTTTTCCTTCAGTAGTTAGTTTAAGATTAGGTCTCTTATTCATAATAGACTGTCTCCAATATACTTCAGGAGCACCAGAACAACTTTGTCCTGCCTCATTAGTAATAGCCTTAGGAGACATAGGATACATAGGAACTAAGATAAGTTGAGCAATTTTTTCATAAGCAGGTACTATAATAACACTGCATGGTGAGGAAGCCATAATTTTTATTTCTCCTTGATAATTGCGATCAATAACACCTGGGTAAATCTGTAAATCATCCACAGTAACACTACCTTTGCCAATCACAAAACCCCAAGTCTCTGGAGGCAGTGGCTTATAAACTCCAGTAGACAGAATCTTAATTCCCATTTCTGGGGTTGATACTGTGTGCTAGGTGGAGAATAATTCCACTCCTGTACGTCCTGGTGTTGCTCTGAGGAGCTCAGGTATAGGTCTTCCTGACTTGACAGTCTCTGGGCCACAGACACTGCCTTTTGGTTCAAGAACGGGCCCTGGGGCTGGCCCCTGGACTCATTTTTTGAACAAGTATAGCCTGGAGAACATTTCTTAAGTCTTCCCTCCCTGGCCAAATGTTTTCCTTTCTTACACCAATCACATAGTCTCGGCATTGTACCTGATTGCTGCCTCTCTGTATTTCCTGACCTTTTTGGGCATTCACTTTTTTTTTTTTCGAGACAGGGTTTCTCTGTATATCCTTGGCTGTCCTGGAACTTACTCTGTAGACCAGGCTGGTCCTGAACTCAGAAATCCACCTCCCTCTGCCTCCTAAGTGCTGGGATTAAAGGTGTGCACCACCACCACCCGGCGGACATTCACTTTTAAAATGGTTAATGCTGCCACAATTATAACATCTCTTGCTATCCTGCCATTGTGCCAGAATTTCTGGAACAGTAGTGCCTTGTAATGCAGCCGCAATAGCTAAGCTTTGATTAAACATAGGCCCTATGTTCGCACAAAGGCGAATATAACCAGAAATATCCATCTGACCCTTGTGCGGTGGGAGAACTGCTCTGCATGTTGCGTTAGTGTTCTCAAAAGCTCACTGCGTGATAAGCGGACCCTTGGAATAGGAACTTCCAAGCATCCTGCTGGCTACCTGCTGCAGCCTAGCCATGAAATTCTGGAAAGGTTCCTCTGGACCCTGCTGTATGCCTGTCAGGTTCGCGCTGCCCTCACCTTTAGCGGGAAGCTGCATCCAAGCCTTGCGGGCTGCTATGGCAACTTGGGCAAATGCCCCGGCAGGGTAGTCTATCTGTCTAGTATTCCCTTCAAACTGACCTGCCCCAACAAGCATTTCCAGATTCCAGTCAGGATTATCTGACTGAGCATTCTGCATAGCAATTCTTTTACTATGTTCATGCCATTCAGAATTCCAAATTAAATAATCTCCAGCCATCAGAACTGCTCCGCACAATATCTTCCTGTCCTTCAGTATTAGATTATAATCTATGATATTATCCACTAATGCTTGGGTAAATGGCCCATATTGATCAACAGCTTCTTTTAAATCCTTAATAATTTTGACATCAAAAGCTTGATAATATCTATATATATCGTCATTCTGATCTCTGCGTTCCAAGACCAGACAAGCTAGTAACCCAGAAATGTCTTGCCCATTCTCCCAAGCCTGGCAGAACACCCCCTCTAAGGGCAAATGCCCCGCCCTCAGGTAGCTGTCTTTCTTACTGCCTGCCTGCATCTTAAAACCCCTGAGTTCATCACTCAATTCTCATATCTTCATCTCAAGTTCTGCTCTACTTGGACGAGACCCAATTCGAGATTTCTCCCTTGTCTGGGAGGGCGCAGACTTTGCGTAAGAATGCTGTCTCCTCATACGAGTTGCAGCGAGTTTGCCTTTAGCAGAAGTTTGGGTCTCTTCGGCTACAGTACTACTCGAGTCAGAGGAACTTTGGACCTCTTCACTGTCCGCAGAGGACGTGGTTTCTGAGTCAGAAACTGTCATTTCTGAACTTGTAAGGCTTATTTCACTGTCTGAATGATCCTCTTTCTGCTTATTTTTCTCATTCTCATTCATAATGTTCATAACCATCCCCCAAAGGCAGAGGGGAAATCCGTCTACCTTATTATTTATGAGAGTCTTTCCTATCTTTTCCCAAGATTTTTTATTTATCTTGGTTAAACCCTCTAACCAAGGACAGTGAGCTTCTATATGCTCTGATAATTCTGCCAATGCATCCTTTTTAACCCTAACTCCCTTTGTTCTGAGTAGCTTATCCACATTCTGGGTAGCTACCTTTGAAATGCTTGCCCCCATTATTTCCCACTGTCGAAACATCCCTAGGTAGACTAGAGTACCTGGTCAGCACTTCTCCTACCTAGTCCCTATAGCCTTCTCACACAGATTCCTGGCCAGTGCTAGCCGAATCTCTTACCATGTGGAAATGGCACATTCGTTCCCTTCGGTTCCTTTTTTTCTTTTTATACAGAGCTCTGTGTCTGACAGGGTGGTCTTTTAGTCCATTTCTCTTGTGTCTGAGCCACACATCTGGGGCGCCATTCTGTAGAGTCCAGCCAGTGGATCTACTCGGGTTTGTGGGTAACTTCAAACCCACACGTTTGACCAACGTCCACGTCTGGACGTTGGACCAGACCTGTGGAAATAAATGGGCCGAGAACAAAGAACAGACCGACGCCTAGTAAATGTATCAAAGCGTGCTTTACTTGGGGCAAAGTGAGTATTTATATTCATGCACCAAAGTGAAACCACAATATCTAAACATAGTATATGCTTAACGTAAATACAACAACAGACTTAGAGATGAGAGGCTGGGTTCTCAGTGGCATTACATCGCAGACAATCAGTCTGTTTATGGTGAGCAAAGACTTCAAACAGGAGTCTTAGCAGAAGTTAGTTGTAAGTCCATCTTTTGATTTCAGGAGGAGCTGCAGTGTTTGTCTTGCACCACAGGTGGCGGGCTTCAGCCAGGGCTGTCAGTTCACTTTCGCTTTCAGAACTCCACAACAACAGATAGGGCAGAATTGGGGGGAGGCAACACTCTGCTCCCATGAGATGCATCCCAAGTTGGGCCAGTCATTGGATCTCCTTTCCTTCAGTCTTTTCTCCATTTTTGTCCCTGCAGTTCTTTTAGACAGGAACAATTCTGGGTCAGGGATTTTGACCATGGGTTAGTAACCCTTTTCCTCCACTTGAAGCCCTGTCTATCTACCAGAGGTGAACTCTTCAAGTTCCATTTCCTCAATGAGTCATTTCCCCAATGGGCATTTTGGCTAAGGTCACCCCAATGAGTCTTGAGAATGTCTCACCCCCTGGGTCTCTGGTACTTTCTAGAGGGCCCCTACACCTCCCACTCCCCAAGGTTGCTTGTTTACATTCATTCTCTTGGCCCTCTGGGGTTCTCTCCTGTTCCCTTCCCCTAGTTCTAATACCATTTCTCTTTTCTCCCTCTTGCTTTTCAACCAGGTTCCTACCTCCCTCTGTCTCCCATGATTATTTTCTTCACCCTTCTAAATGGGATTGAAGCCTCCTCACTTGGACATTTCTGCTTGTTACACCTCTTATAGTTTGTAGGTTGTATCCTAAATATTCTATACTTTTTGGCTAATATCCACTTATCAGGGAGTATATACCATGCATGTCATTTTGAGTCTAAGTTACTTCACTCAGAATGATATTTTCTAGTTTCATCCATTTGTCTGTAAAATTCATGATGTCCTCATTTTAATAGCTGAATAGTATTCTATCGTGTAAATGAACTACATTTTTTGTATCCATTCTTTGGTGGAGGGATATTTGCGATGTTTTCAGCTTCTGGCTATTTACGAATAAGGCTGCTATGAACACGGTGGAGTACATGTCCTTGTGGTATAGTAGAGCATCTTTTGGGTATATGCCCAAGAGTGGTATAGCTGGGTCTTCAGGTAGAACTATTTCCAATTTTGTGAGGAACCGCCAGATAGATTTCCAGAGTGGTTGTACCAGGTTGCAATTTCACCAGCAATGGAGGAGTGTTCCTGTTTGTATACATCCATGCCAGCATGTGCTGTCACTTGAGTTTTTGAATTTAGCCATTCTGATTAGTATGAGGTGGAATCTCAGTGTCATTTTGATTTCCATTTCTCTGAAGACTGAGGATTTTGAACATTTCTCTAAGTGCTTCTCAGCCACTGAAGAGTCTTGTGAATTCTCTGTTTAGCTCTGTACCCCAGCTCTTTGTTTTGTTGATTATTTTATATTGTTCTCTTTGTTTCTAATTGATTGACTTTAGCCCTAAGTTTGATTATTTCCTGCCATCTATTATTTTCTACCTTGGGTGTGTTTGGGTTTTTTTTCCGTTGTTGTTGTTCTAGAGCTTTCAAGTGTACTTTTAATTCCTTAGTATGGAAACTCTCCAGTTTCTTTATGAGGACATTTAGTTCTATGAACTTCCCTTTTAGCACAGCTTTTATTGTGTTCCATAAGGGTAGGTTGTGCCCTCATTTTCATTGAAAGTCATTTATTTCTTTCTTTGTTTCTTCCCTGACCACATTATCATTGAGCAGAGAGTTGTTCAGCTTCCATGGGTATGTGGGCTTTCTGTTGTTTTGTTGTTATTGAAATCTAGCCTTAGTCTACAGTGATCTGTTAGAATGAATGGGATTAATTCAAGCTTCTTGTATCAGTTGAGGCTTGTTTTATGCCCAGTTATATGGTCAATTTGGAGAAGGTTCCATGAGGTGCTGAGAAGAAAGTATACTCTCTTGGGTAAAATACTCTGTAGATACCTGTTAAATCCATTTGGTTCATAACTTCTGTTAGTTTCACTGTGTCTCTGTTAACTTCTGTTTCAGTGATCTGTCCATTACTGAGACTGGGATGTTGAAGTCTCCCACTGTTATTGTGTGAGGTTCAATGTGTGTTTTGAGCTTCAATAAAGATTCTTTTACAAATGTGGGTACCCTTGCATTTGGGGCATAGATGTTCAGAATTGAGAGTTCATCTTGGTAGACTTTTTTCCTTTGATGAGTATGAAGTGTCCTTCTGCATCTCTTTTGATAGATTTTGGTTGAAAGTCTATACTATTGAATATTAGAATGGCAACTCCAGCTTGTTTCTTGGGACCATTTGCTTGGAAAACTTTTTTTCCAGCCTTTTACTGTGGGATAGTGTCCGTCTTTGTCACTGGGGTGGGTCTTTTGTATGCAGCAAAATGCTGGGTCCTGCTTATGTATCCAGTCTCTTAGCCTGTGCCTTTTTATTGGGGAATCCATTGATGTTGACAGATTATGTTAGTTCCTGTTATTTTTGTTGCTGGAGGTGCTACTATGTGTGTATGATTCTCTTCCTTTGGTTTTGTTATGAACTGTTTAGTTTCTTGTGTTTTCTTGGGTGTGGTTACCTTCCTTGTGTTGGAGATTTTGTTCCAGTATCCTCTGTAGGGCTTGACTAGTAAAAATATATTGTTTAAATTTAGTTTTGTCATAAAATATCTTGGTTTCTCCATCTATGATCATTGAGAGTTTTGTTCTGTATAATATCCTGTACTGGCATTTGTGTTCTCTTAGGGTCTGGATGACATCTGTTCAGGATCTTCTGGCTTTTAGAGTCTCTGTTGAGAAGTCTAGTGTAATTCTGATAGGTCTGCCTTTATATGTTACTTGGTCTATTCCCTTTACAGCTTTTAATATCCTTTCTTTTTTAGTACATTTAGTGTTTTGATTATTATGTAACATGATGATTTTCTTTTCTGGTCCAATCTATCTGGAGTTCTGTAGGCTTCTTGTATATTTATGGCCATCTTTTTCTTTATTTCTATTTCCATTTTTAGTTCTTGAACTCTTTTGTTCAATTCCTTCACCTGCTTAATTGTATTTTCCTGTATTTCTTTAAGAGATTTATTTGTTTCTTCTTTAATGGCTTCTATGTATTCCATATTCTATGTATGGCTTCTATGTATTCCCGTATTTCTTCAAGGGAGTCCTTTATATCATTCTTTAAGGCATCTAGCATCTTATGAGATAGGATTTTAGGTCATTATATTGCTTTTCGTGTATGTTAGGATAGCCAGGGATTGCTGTGGTGGGAGAACTGGGCTGTCATGGTGTCCAATTTCATTGGGTTCTATTGCTTGGGATCTTGTGCTTGCCTCTGGCTATCTAGTTCTCTCTGGTGTTAACTAGTCTGGGTGTCTCTAACTGAAACCAGTCTCATTGGAAGCAGGTAGAGCTCTCTGACCTGAGTTAGGGCTGGTCTCCTTTGGGGAAGGCAGTGTTGTCTCTGGTTAGGGTGGGCCTTGTGTCTCTGGTTAGAGCAGGCCTCCTGTGCCCTGATTACTGCAGACCTTCTGTGCCCTTGGTTACTGTGGACCTCCTTGAAGGCTCACAAGCTGTAGTGTTTGGATGAGTATTGGGCCACTTGTAGCCCGCGTGGTCCTCTCGCCGGGAAGAAGACACGCGGACACTCTAGGTTCCTTCTGCAGCA
>NW_022196905.1:214218517-214218941 GCF_008632895.1 Mastomys coucha
GTGCCACGGACCAGGATTTCTCTCTATAGCCCTGGCCGTCTTGGAACTCTGTAGACCAGGCTGGCCTTAACTCAGAAATCCGCCTGCCTCTGCCTCCCAAGTGTTGGGACTAAAGGCGTGCGCCACCACTGCCCCGCCTCTGCCTCGCAGGTACTGGGATTAAAGGCTTTTGACAAACACATCAGACAGCAGTGTGCAAGGTCTGAGTGCATTTCTTTAAAAATGACATGAGGCTTTTACAACCATTGCAAAAGAGAAATAAAAAATCTGGCAGCTCAACAGTTGAGGCACCTCTAAGGCTATGTAAAACATACTGGGTCTAAAACAGCAGCTATCTCTTCTGAACTGAACTGGTGCTGCATCTCTCTAGGCCCAAGTGCTCTGCGAGAGATACATGAATCTGAGTCTTAGCCCATCTAAGTTC
>NW_022196905.1:214220768-214236846 GCF_008632895.1 Mastomys coucha
ATCTATTTTTCCATCACCTTCTCTACTTCTCTCTCCCAGGGTGTCTTTACCCTTATCTCTCGCTTCTGTAGGTTTAGCGGAAGGGCCTGTACTCTTCTCTTCACTTCTTTCCTCTTTCTCCTGGCTAGTCTCTAGTCTCCCATATTTTCTCTCCCTTTTATTTTGGCTAGCTTTTGTTCTCTCCTCTGTTTCTGACATGCTATCTTGTAACTCCTCAAGTGCCCTCTGTCCCGACGCTACAGAGGCACGGAATTTCTCATCTTCCAGGCAAGAATGTATAACAAGCGCCATTAGCACGATTACCGTGGCTTTGGCTGCGCTTTCTAACCCTGAGAAAGGGTCGGAGGAATTAAAATCAAGCAGCATGCCTCTCAGAGCTCACTCTGACCTGCAGTTCTGAAACCTACCAGCTGCTGTAAGGTTCTCCTGGCGTCCAGGGCTTCGGCACCAGCTGTAGCCCGCGTGGTCCTCTCGCCGGGAAGAAGACACGCGAACACTCTAGGTTCCTTCTGCAGCAACTGTTTTATTGTCTCCATCCATGGTGAAAGAAGGGTCGAACCCAAAATCCGCACTGCTTATATACACCACAGTGCGTGTATCTGCCCACAGCGTGGTGTGTCTGCTCATGATTGGCTGTTCGCTCATTACCCTACGTAACGCCCCGGGATGGGCTGTGACATGGCGTCTTTTCACTCTACGCACATGCGCCAACAGTACTCTACGCACATGCGCAAACAGTTGTCCACTAGGAGTTAACAGCGGAAGTAGGCGCCATCTTGCCATGGCGAATGCCTCTCAAGATTCACGGCTCCCAACAGCCACTGGTCTGGTTCTGGTGGGAAAGTTGGCCCAAAGGAAGGTGAAACTAAGTCTGTGTCACTGTGGACTTCCTGGGAAGCAAGCAGGCTGTAGCATTTGGGCAGATATTGGCCACGATGCTGATTTCCTTCTGTTTCTTTATACTGTCTCATTGTTCTGGTTATGATTTTCACTTACTTTTTCAGAAAGAAGAAAGAACAGAAATTACTGACAACTTTCTCTACTATAGGAAAAAACATTGTATTCACTATTAGTTGTAGTGTCTGCCTGCAGACCCTATATGATAGTGGATTTTCCTGGATTGGAGACGAACTGGACCTGTGTAATTACGCGGGTGGGGAGCAAAGAGACACGACACCAAGTAGATGTATCAAGGTGTGTTTTACTTAGGGTGCAGTGTGTTTATATAGTAAAAGACAAAAACGAAACCACAACAATCAGACTTTTAACATTACGAAGGGAAGCTGGCAGTCTGTTAATAGCAGGAACTTTAAGTGTGAGTTCTGGCAGAAATGAGCTGATTGTCAGTCTTTGATCTCAGGAGTTGCAGTCAGTGTTTCGCTCCACAGGTGGGCAGCCTGAGTCCCTGGCCTGTCATGACAGACATTCTTTCGCTTTCAGAAACAGAGGCAGAGGGAAGGGAGACCACATTTCACCCTTTTCGTTTTAAAACAAATGCAGGATAAAGGTCATAAGCTTGACACATTTGTATGGGAATCATCACGGTGCTTTGAGTTTCTCTCCCTGGCTCCATCATCCCAGGCTTATTTTGCACACCAAAAACCGGAATTATGACGTGTCTTTATCATAGCCACAACCACTGGGCATGTGCCTTTGCCTGGGTTGACTTCACCACCAGAGAGACAGCTTCTTTCTGCACCATCCATCCATATAAAATGCCAAGATGTGCCTTTTAACACCTGCAGAGTACGGGAGCTGCCATAATTTTCTGAAAGCAGCCAACGAAATCCTGGCTGGGCTGCTCACATTGATGCTGAAGTTGGGAGGTGGAAGCCAGGAGGTGGAGATGGGAATGGGCCCCTGCTGAGTTGCAAGTCTTTCCTCCGATTTGGCTCTGGAGCTGGTTGCCTAGGTAACAGGTCTCAATACCATGCAAATTAGTCTTTTGATGACTCCGGTAGTTGAATTAACCTTTGAAATGCTGGAATCTTGGTGGTGTGCCAGCAACTTCGGGATGTCGCTTGCTCTCAGAATGTAAACATTGTGGCGATAGCCAACACTCTCATGCTCCGGGTGAGCCACGGTTTGTTTTCAGGAGTAAGCAGTTTGGAATAAACGGGAAAAACACCTTCAAAACTGGCAGGAAAAAGCCTGTTAGCTTAGAACAAAAGAAAACGAAAGAAAAAAGGAAAAAAAAAAAAACCTTTCCACAGCAATTCGAGCTTACCTGCTAAGACAGCAGCTGCTCTGAATCAATCTGGCATACCAATCTCTCTGGGAGCCATTGTGTCTCCTCCTCTTTTTGGGAAAAAATGCATACTGAACCTTGGCCCCAAACCAACACAGGGTCTGGGCCATGCCATGCATTGGTGAGAGGGTCTCTCCAACGTACCATGGCATAAGAATTAATAGATTCAGAATGCCAGTGTCGGTCCGCCGCAGACTGACCTTTAACATCGGTCTGCAGAAAGTTCAAAATGAAAAGAACAAAGGCAAGATGTGCCTTCGGAGACCTCTGGGGGAAGAGGTTCCCTCCCTTGGTCTTGAAAAGCCAATTTTTAATCATGCGATGAGCTCGTTCAACAATACCTTGTCCCATAGGGTTATATGGGATGCCGGTCTTATGAAAAATGCCAAAATCTTTGCAAAAAGAAGTAAAATTTCTGCCAGTGTAAGATGGCCCATTGTCTGTCTTAACTGTTTTGGGCATATCCATAACACTGAATGCTTGTAAACAATGGTCAATAACATTTCTAGAGGCTTCTCCTGATTGCAGGGAAGCAAATAAAAATCTTGAACAAGTATCAATGCAGACGTGTATAAATTTAAGCTTTCCAAATTCTGCATAATGTGTTATATCCATTTGCCAGATACTATTAGGTATAAGTCCTCCTGGGTTTACCCCCAAATGTGGGACTGGGGATAAAATAACATACTTAGGGCACTGTCTAACAATCATTCTTGCTTGTTCTCTGGAAATTTTATGTTTGAGCCTTAGAGTTTGGCTGGATAGGTGGAAATTATCATGATCTCGTTTAGCTACAGGCCACAGGATCTGAAACTAAAATCTCTCCTAGTAGAGCTCTGTCAATGAGGTCATTGCCTCTGGCTAATGACCCTGGCAGGCCAGAATGAGCCCAAATATGACCAATATAGAATTGATTTTTATGTGCAAGAATGATATTTTGTAACTGAGCAAATAGAATTTCTGCTGGCATGTGCAGCTTAAAATTGCCCACAGTTTCAAGCACTGGTAATGAATTGAAAATGTAAAAACTGTCTTTGTATAAGTTAAATGTATTAGGCACAGCTTCAAAGACCTTTAAAACCGCAGTTAGTTCAGCCAATTGAGTGGAGAGAGCAGGAGTTTTTATAACCACCTGTCGATTATTAATGAGATATCTAGCTCTTTAGATGTGCCATCAGTAAATACCACAAGGGCATTGTCTAGTTGGTTCCAAGCCATTACCTTTGGAAAAATTACTTCATGTACATTTAAAAACTTTATTAATTTGTCCTGGGGATAATGATTATTTATAGTTCCCTGAAATCTAATTTGAGAAAGCAGCCAATTTGTGCTATGTTGTTTAAGCAAGGAATCTTTCTCCAAAGTAAAAGGTTAAATGATAACATCTGTCTCCTTGCCAAAATAAGTAAGTGCTTGTTTCCTACCAAGCATAATTATCTGGGCAACAGCTTCATAATATGGCAAGATATTACATTTAGGAGACACCCTAGAATGGATGCACATAATAGGTGCCTTTTGCCACAATGCCGTAGGGGCATGACTAGTATTGAAAACTAATAAATGCGAAGGTAAAGAATAATTTATGTAAGTAATAAATTGATTCTCAATAGCCTTTTCTACTTGCTGTAAACTACCTTCTTTAGTTAAGGATCTAGGAGAATTCGGATCAGATTACCTCTAAGAATATCAAATAAGGGCTTCAAGTCTCCTGTGGTAAGTTTTAGATAGGGACGAAGCCAGTTAATATCACCTAATAATTTTTGAAAGTCATTTAAAGTTTTTAATTTGTCTCTATGTATAATTATTTTTTGAGGAATAACAGCTCGATCCGTAAGTGTAAAACCTAAATAATTATATGGATCTTGAGTCTGCACCTTTTCTGGGGCAATTTGTAACCCCCTCTCATTAAAAGCAATTTGCAAATCTTTATAACATGAAAATACATCTTGGGGAATTTTCCCAGCAATCAAGACATCATCTGTGTAATGGGTGTAAATCAGTGGCCATTTCTTTCTTATAGGTTCTATCACTTGTGCCACAAATTTCTGACATAACATAGGACTGTTTGTCATCCCTTGAGGAAGAACAGTCCATTCATATCTTTTCATAGGTTCCTTAAAATTTACAGATGGATCACTGAAAGCAAATTTCTCACACTCTTCAGGGTGCAAAAGAATTGTAAAAAAGCAATCTTTTAAATCCATAACTATTTTGTAAAATCCTTTTGAAATTGCCACGGGAGATGGCATTCCAGTCTGTAATACTCCCATTATAACCATAGTTTCATTAACCTTTCTTAAATCTTGCAACAGTCTCCATTTACCTGATTTTTTCTTAGTCACAAATATAGGCATGTTCCATGGGGAATTTGATTCCCTCAGGTGCCCTGCTTCTAATTGCTCCTGCACTAGCAATGAAGCTTCTTCTATTTTCTTTCTTTTGAGATGGAGACCACTGATCAACCCACACAGGAGTATTATTTATCCACTTGATTTTATCTGCATGGGGCACAGGAAAGACAGTGGCCGCTATGGAAAATGTGTCAAACCTTTATCATCATTTAAGGCTTATGGCCTCTGTATGTTCTAATGTCCCATTTGGACTCTTGCCTATTAGTTAGCTCATTAGGGCTACATAATACCAGCCCCATCTGTGATAACAGATCTCTCCCCCACAGAGTGACAGGGAGGTTAGACATAACATATGGTTGAAATTTTCCTGAGTTACCTTTTTCATCCCTCCAGGTTAGCAGCTTAGAGCTTTGTTTTGGATTGTTAGCATATCCAATCCGTTGGAGGTGAGTAACAGACTCAGTCAGAGGCCAAGTTGGAGGCCAGTTCTGAGCTCTGATCACTCTCACATCTGCCCCTGTGTCAATAAGCCCCTCAAAACATTTTCCTTTAATATTCAGTTTAAGATTAGGCGTATTATTTGTAATAGACTGTATCCAAAAAACCCCAGGAACACCAGAACAACTCTGTCCTGTCTCATTGGTAATAGCCTTAGGGGACACAGGATACATAGGAACTAAAATAAGTTGAGCAATTTTTTCATGAGCAGGTACAAAAATATTACCACGTGGTGAAGAAGCCATAATCTTTATTTCTCCTTGATAATTGCGATCAATAGCACCTGGGCAAATCTGTAAGCCATCCACAGTAACACTACCTTTGCCAATCACAAAACCCCAAGTCTCTGGAGGCAGTGGCCCAAAAACTCCAGTAGACAGAATCTTAATTCCAATTTCTGGGGTTAATCCTGTGTGCCAGGTAGAGGATAACTCCACTCCTGTTCATCCTGGCATTGCTCTGAGGAGCTCAGGTATAGATCTTCCTGATTTTGCATTTTCTGGGCCCCATGTATTGCTTTCTGATTCAAGAACAGGCCGGACCCTGGCCCCTGTACACGTTTTTTTGAACAAGTATAGTCTTGAGAACCTCTCTTAAATCTTCCCTTTCGGGCCCAATGTTTTCCTTTCTTACACTGATCACACAGTTTCTGTCCATTGCCTTCTGGCTGCCTTTCTGCATTTCCTGACCTTTTTGGACATTCTCTTTTAAAATGGTTAAAGCTGCCACATCTATAGCATTTCCTGTTATCCTGTTGGTATGGCAAATTTTTTGGTACAGATGAATCTTGTAACGCAGCTGCAACGGCTAAGCTCTGATTAAAGTTAGGCCCTGTGTTAGCACAGAAGCGAATATAGCCAGAGATATCTGTCTGTCCTTTGTGCGGTAAAAGAATCGCTCTGCACATTGTGTTAGCGTTCTCAAAAGCTAGCTGCATGATAAGAGGACCCTCAGCACAGGAGCTTCCAAGCGTCCTGCTAGCTGCCTCCTGTAGCCTAGCTATGAAATTCTGAAAAGGTTCTTCTGGACCCTGCCACAAGCCCGTCAGGTTTGTGTTACCTCCCCTTTTGTGGGTAGTTTTATCTAGGCCCTGCATGCTGCCATTGCTACCTGAGCTAGCGCTCTAGCAGGGTATTCCATCTGCCGAGCCATTCCTTCAAACTGCCCTTTCCCCACAAGCATTTCCAAAGACCAGTCAGAATAATCTGCCTGAGCATTCTGCATGGCGATAGTTTTACACTGTTCGCGCCATTCAGAGTTCCAGATCAAATAATCTCCAGATGGAAGGACTTCTTTGCACAAAGTTTTCCAGTCCTGAGGTGTTAAATTGTAATCTGCAACACTGCTGATCAACGCTTGTGTAAACGGCTCGTTGGGGCCATATCTATCTACGGCCTCCTTCAGTTCTTTGATGACTTTTACATTAAAAACTTGGTAAAACCTCTGTAAATCATCATTCTGACCTCCGTGTTCCACGACAGGACACTCTACCAACTCTGATCTGTTCCGCCCATTTCCTCTGGCTCTGTGGGACCTCCCCTCTGAAGGCAAGTGTTCCGCCCTCACACAGCTGACTTTCTTTCTGCCTGCCTGCAATTTTATCTCCCTAAGCTCATTAATCAATTCTCCTATCTTGAGGTGCTCCACCTGGGCAAAACTCTATTCGAGAACTCTCCCTAGTCTGGGAGGGTACTGACTTTACCGTATAAGCATGCTGCCTTCTTTTATGAAATGCAGCAAGTTTGCCTTTTGCAGAAGTTTGGGCCTCTTCGGCTACTGTACTATAAGAATCAGACGAATTTTGGTCTTCCTCGCTTTCTGTAGTTTTTGAATCAAAGAAAGCCTGACCCTGCTTGCTATCCAAAATGTAGGAATCAAAGAGGAGTCCTGACCCTCCTCAGCCGCCATAGTGTAGAACTCAGTCTGTGAATCATAGCCTGTCACTTCTGAGACCGTGAGGCTAATGTAACTGCCTGAAGGATTTTTTTTTCTGCCCATTTTTTTCATTTTCTTTCAAAATGTCCCTAACCATCCCCCAAAGGTGTAGGGGAGATCCATCTACTTTGTTATTTTCAAATGCCTTTATCTTCTCCCAGGATTTTTCATCTATCCTGTTCAAACCCTCTATCCAAGGGCAGTAAGTCTCTACCAGGTCTGCCAACTCTAATAATGCATGCCTTTTTACCCTTATCCCCTTTGCTCTGAGTAGCTTGTCCACATTCGGGGTCGCTTCCCTTGAGATATCTGCACCCATAATTCCTCACCATCGATAAATCGCTAGGTGGGCCTGAGTACCGGGCCAGCACTTCCTCCTACCTAGAATTTCCCGTAGCTTTCTCACACTGATTCCTAATCAGTGCTAACCAGAATCTCTTACCGTGTGGAAATGACTATGTTTCGTATCCTTTCTTCCTTATCTATACAGAGCTCTGTAACCCGACGGTGTGGTCCTTCAGTTCGTTTCTCTCGTGTCCAAGTCCCACATTCCTGGCACCAAATGTAGTGTCCGCCCACAGACCCTACACAATAGCGGATTGTCCTGGATTGGAGATGAACTGGACCTGTGAAATTAAGTGGGTGGGGAGCAAAGAGACATGACACCAAGTAGATGTATCAAGGTGTGTTTTACTTAGGATGCAGTGTGTTTATATAGTAAAAGGCAAAAAACGAAACCACAACCATCAGACTTTTAACATAAACATGAGACTGGAGGAAGGGAAGCTGGCAGTCTGTTTATAGCAGGAACTTTAAGTGTGAGTTCTGGCAGAAATGAGCTGATTGTCAGTCTTTGATCTCAGGAGTTGCAGTCAGTGTTTCGCTCCACAGGTGGGCAGCCTGAGTTCTGGGCCTCTCATGGCATTCTTTCCCTTTCAGAAACAGCGTCAGAGGGGAGGGAGACCACAATTAGTCATGTTAACTATGTATATTTCACATATACTCTCTATCAAATAAAACATTCCCTATTCATTTTTATAACTTTTTCTTTATGAATATATGCTGAATTTTGTCACTTTCATATGCCAGTTGATAAACTCATTCATTTTTCTACCTTAGTTTATAAATGTAGTGAATCTAGTAGCTTGAATTTTGAATATTCATTCATCATTGGATCTCTGGAGAAAGTTTGCTTGGTTATGTCATGTAATCTGAAAATACTTGCTAAGTTCTATTTGTTACTATGTTAACAGTTTCCATGTCTACTCTTTTGAGCTCTGTTACCTTTTTGGTGCTATTGTTTGTTATTCCAGTCAACAGTGTTTCCTGGTTGATAACATGAACTTGTATTGTCTCTTCTCTTGTATTCTGGGACGGATTGACACACTTGTGCTAACTCTTCTTTAAATATTTGTAAGCAGTTTTAAATGAAACCAACCAGTCTGATGATTTCTTTTTATTGATAGTTATATGGTTTGGATACCAGAATAAATGGGGAGGATGGCTGGAGGAGGAAGTCTTTATGATTGGATTGAGATAGGGGCAAAAAGGAGACAAAGTCTGCCTTAGGTGGTCTGCCACAGATCTCATGGTGAGAATCAAGCTTGGATTTAGACAGGAGGGAGAGGTGAAGCCCTGTAGTAGGCTACCTGCTTTCCTGGCTGGAGTGACCTATCTGTTCCCAGGGAATGCCTGCTGGAGTTGAGGGCTGGGATAATAGAATGAGTGGGAGGAATGAAGTTTGAATGAGAAGATCTGTGTGATCTGTGTGGCTGGGGTAGGAGAAGCCAGGAAGCTAAAGCAGGTGATCTGTTAAAGAGCTGTGGGTGAGGCTGGATTTAGAAGAGAGGGGGAGGGTGCGGTGACGATCTGCAGTTAGCTTACCTGCTTCCTTGGCTGGAGTCCACTTTCCTTCTAACTATCATAATTTAATTAATCAGATAATTATAATGAGAGGAGTTTATTAGTTCCCAGTTTAATATCTTTTTTAAAAATGACTTTAGAATTTAAAAATAAAAAAAACTTTAAGATTTTGTATAAGAATGAAAATATTTGAAACACCCTAGTGTGTTTTTACTTGACCATCATTGAATTGACTAAAACAACCATCTTATGAACAATTAAGCTGAATGTTTCTGGACATGGGAAGCTGTGGTTAAGAATAGATGGAAGGGGGCGCATCCTGGGGAGGGTGCAAGCTCCTCTATCACCAGGACAGCCAGGCCATCATTTGGTGTCTCCATTGACTTCTGAGAAACAATTTAAAGATAGATGAAACTCCTGTTTGTCAAATATTGGTCTATTTATAATTTTCTTTTTTTTCTATGAGAAAATAGGACTCAGAGATGCTAAGTGATTTGGCAAACATCATATACTTTGGCACTGGAAAAGTTGGGACTGGATTTGAGTTTGCAGGAACCACAGAGTTCCAGGATTCCAGTGATTTGTATTAGGCAATAGGGAGCCTAATGACTCATATATTTTTCTTTTCTACCTCCTGGCTTTGGATAACCTATTACCCTGAGTTAGTGAATTGGAGAGCAATGTCCACATCAGGAAATAACTGCTATTCAGTGTGTTTGCCATGCAGTTCATTAGTCTTCCTGGGCTCCTATATTGCCTGACATCCAGGGTCATAAGATCATATAATATTTTCTGGCTGTGTCATTTATGGCTCTCTGACTAATTAGGTGCATAATATTTTATCATCCTGTCTCTTAGCAAACTTTTGTCTACTTTATGAGCCTAATATTTGCTAGTAACATGGCCCCTGCTGGAAGCTCTTTACTGTACTTGAGTTTTCTTTTCTTAGTCAAGTAGTTTACTGCTATCAGACAGGATCATCAGTTCAGAGGAATTGAAAGACTTGGCAGGGAAGTCTGGGTACAGATATGAAGAATGAGCAATCTTAGGTTCTTTCTGCTCCTAGTTAGTTGAAGGAAATTGCATAGAAGGACATATTTGCTAATAAGGATTCCAGTTGTGGCAGAAGCAAGAGGTGGCTGGGTCACACCATGTCCATAGTCAGAAAGTACGGAGGAAACTGCCAAGTATCTTCTTTTTCTTTCTATTCTATCTGGTACTCCAGCCCATGGTATGGTGGCACTGGCTTTCTCTGGTAACCTCCTCAAAGACTTGCTCAGAAGTGTATTTTCTGATGGATTGGGATCTAGTTCAATGGCCCATAAAGGTAGTCCATCACACTTGTTAATTTGAAGATAATGTATTAGACAATGGGAAACAGCGTCAGAGGGGAGGGAGACCACAATTAGTCATGTTAACTATGTATATTTCACATATACTCTCTATCAAATAAAACATTCCCTATTCATTTTTATAACTTTTTCTTTATTATGAATATATGCTGAATTTTGTCACTTTTCATATGCCAGTTGATAAACTCATTCATTTTTCTACCTTAGTTTATAAATGTAGTGAATCTAGTCACTACATGCCAGTCACAGACTGTGGAAAAAATTCCTCAGAAGCTACGGCATGAGAGTTAGTGCTGAGTGTTGTGGGAAGTCACATAACTCAGGAGGCCTGGCCTGGCCTTTTCCCTTTATGTCAGGCTCTGGAACATCTGAAAATACAGGAAGTGTACAAAGGAGACTTGGGCAATCTTGACCACATAGTTGATTGTTTTGTCATTTGGAACCAGCTGTTCATTTTTTCTTCAAAATATATAAAAAACTATACAATAATAGTTTTAAAATCAGAAGGGCCCTTAAAAGTATTTTATCCCAGTAATTTTATCATTTAAATGAGGAAAATTAAACTAAAACAAGTTAAATTTACCCACTGACTTAGGTCCAAAGTTGTTGAATTTTAAGATTGCAACCCCAGTTGCTTATTCATATTTATGTAGGCTGATGAGATAAACAAGTCCAGGGCCAAGGCCCCATCTTTAAATGCAGTCAGAAGCTGTGGAAAGGAAATGATCTGGTCCACAGTTTGGAAAATGAATGCTGTTCTCTGAAGGATGATCTGGAACAGGGCAGAAATAACTGAGTTCAGAAGCTGTTGTGCTTGTCCAGAGTGAGGTGATTATACCTGAGACAGAGGGGAGACAGTGAGAGGTAGCTGTATTTTGGAGTTAATGATATGATGGATTGAATGTAGCAAATAAAAACAGGGTGTTTTGAAGAACAGGACCCCAGGAACAGGTGGATATAGGTAAAGTTTGAGAGCAAAGTGTAGGGGTGAAAGTGGGACTGGAGGCTTAGTGACTTGGGGTAGAAGGACAGTGGGGAGAAAGTTAGGGTTAAATGAAAATTTCCATCATTTGTTCTTATACCAACTGCTGACCCACCTTCTTCAGGTTCCTAAAGTATGATCTACTTCCCTGCAACCTACTATATACCTCATATCAGTTCTTAGCCCCAAATATTTTCTTATAAAAGATATAATAATTGTTATCTTTTTATTGCTTTGCTTAGATTCCCAGGATATTGATGGTCAATTTGTAAAGACATAAGTTCTATTTTAGCTCATGGTTTCAGAATTTTCTTTCTGTAGTTGTTTGACTCCATCTTTGTTGGTCTGTGGTGGCACAGTACCTTAAACTAGGGACATATAGTGGAAGTTTGCTCACATCATGGCAAATGGAAGGAGTGTCTAGTGTCTTGGTATTCTCTTCAAAGGTATGCCTCGGTGTCTAGAGATCCTCCTACTAGGAAATTCCACCAACTTCTGGTACTTTTATAAACCATAGATCAAGCCTTTAATATATAGGCCTTTGGGAAAAATTTAAGATCCTATATAGTATATCCTATGACCAACTCTGATTAGTCAACTACTTTATGAAGATAAGGTAAGAAATAAGTTCTGTCTCTTATCCTTCAAGTATGGGATTACAAATCCTAAGCTTCCTCTTACCAATTTAGAGGGCCTTAAGTTGCATCTACTTGGAGAGAAAAGGGAAAGGGATGTGTTCAAAGGATGCACTGAAGGTGTGGGAGGGAAGGACATCTTTGCCAGTTATACTGTTACATAAGTTCTCAATTCACAACCATTTCTTATTACGTCTGTGTTCTGGGCCTTGTCCTGAGTACTGGGAGTGTTGCAGGGAAGAAAACTAAGTTCTTGCATTTCTGAAAGCTTCATTATAGAACACTGGTTATTTAAACACCGTGTTCAAAATAAAACAAAAACAGAACAAAACAAAACAAAATAAAACAACAGCAAATAATTCACTGCACCTTTCAGCCCCAGAAAATCAGGTCCTTCACTCCAATCAGGCACACTACTCACTGCTCACCATCCCATGTGCATTCTCAGTTTGTATTTTCTGTGCTGTGTCTTTAACTCAGCCACATTTTTCTGGTTTTCTTAGGCTACTACATTTTATGGTTCTTTTAAGCCACATTCCGTGCTCTGTCAGGACTGATATTCAGAGCAGGATTTTACTAGCTTGCATCTTCTTTCGATTGGCTGGTACCTGTCACGATTTCACTATGATTACTGTTTGACCCTTCCAGATGCCTCTTGAGCCTTCCATCTCATTGTCAGTCCTTGATGTTGTCATTTTCATGTAAAACTAATTACACTCACAGGTTTATAGCACTGCTTCCACAGAGCTATAGACTTTCCTCTGATACTTGGTAAATACTTCTGTGATTTTTAATTTCTTTTTGCTTTTTCTTCCAAAATTGACGATGGCAAGTCTCTTGTACAGGAAGGCACTACACACACACCAGGGGACACAGGTTCTTATAACTGTTTGTAGTGTACTTAGAGTAGATGGGGTCCAATTTCTTGATGCTCTGTGTCATTGTGCACTCTCTCAGCAGTCTTGCCATCTGCAGCTGCCTTTCACCCATCTCCTTGCTCAGTTTTCCCCATATTCTTAGGTTTTGAAGGGCATTGCCATGAAAGCACCCCATCAGATGCTTAGTGAGTTTCTGCATTAAAAGAACAATGGTATATCTTTCTTTCCAGACAATTTAGGATGACACCTAAATTGGTCAATTAAGGTAAAGGAGCAAGCAGTCTCAAAGGTGCTCATTTCTATAGAGATAAAAATCAGAAAATGACATAGCACAAAGCAGTTTAATTCAAACTACAAGACAAGGCTGACATTTACTTGCTAGGGGAGGTACTGTGTTCGAATTTACTAAAGTTTACTCATAGGACTAGGCAGACCTAGGACATATTCTGTGCTCCTGTCTACAGTATAATTCTGAGAATTGGAGAAGTGGGTTTTCTAGAATTCTGGGGTTTTAAATATGTGATTATGGTGGTTTCTTTCTTTGGGTAGGAACCAAAGAAATTTTTTATACATCGTTATCTGTGCACACATGACTATAGTTGTGACTTTCATGGCACAGAGTTTATGCTTATTCCTCCAATCTCCAAATTGTTGAACTCTTCTTTACAGCTAGATGGATGAGTCAGCCAACTGAAGAGTTACATGTAAAGTCTAGACTAAGATGCTGTGTGGGTCCCTGCAAAGCATGTAGTATTCTTGTTTATAATCATGCAGCCACTGAGTGCATAGTCTCCACCAGTGGAAGTGATTCTGTAGCTATAGAGATATGTGATACATTGTGCATAATGCTTTGGAAGGAATATGGTGTTAAATGTAGGAGGGAGTGCTCATCTCAGTCCTTGAGCATCTCCAGAATCTGGAACACTGGACTAGAAACCACTGTGAGAAGGTTCAAGGCAGAGATAAACTGATAAAATGAAGTTATTAGATTCTGTTCTAGACTAGTATGTTCTGTAAGACTTCCCAGATGATTTTGATAGCCATTCACATTAGAGGATGAGCAATGTATAATCTCTAGTATTTTTAGTATAATTTTGCTTTCAAGGTACATGGAATCTGTGTGGGATTATGGGACTTTTAGACACATCTCTTCTATTGTTAACTCCTTACACATATAAAATAGATAGCATAGGTATGACATTTAAAGCAGAGGTAAGTGACTGAGACTAGACAAATCATGAAGAGATGGGGACAAAACCCCAGGCATTTTTTAAGTTGAATATGAACACAAACCTAAGATCAGAGCTGGGATATGTAAGGTGTGTGCCAGGTATGAATTGGATATTAATAAGAAAGTAATGAAATTAAGTGAGCTCTCATAGAGTCTCAAGCTAAAATATTTGAATCTGAGTTCTTTTATGTTGAAAAATAGATGTTTACATGGACAATTGATTTCAATTCTCCACATTTTTGTTTTCAGTCCTACCAAATGTGAGGCAGTAGCTCTAGCAGGCTGCTCAGCTTTGTTAGTATAAATGAAATAAATGTCTGAGGCAAGTTCAGTGTATAAAGAGGTTCATTTAACTCAGTTTCAGAGGTGCTAGTTTCAGAGCATGGTGCTAGCTTTGTCCTACCTTCAGTGGGGAAGCTCCTGGCTAAATTTCTTATAGTGGGAGCACGTAAGAAAGTGAGCAATCATATCTCACAAGCAGGAAGCCAGAAGGACTAGGTTACCCTGGCCTAATGCAATTGCATACACCAGGTGAGTTAAAGGCTTTGCACTGGTTCTTAAGTCTTCTATATTATCATCGGCACACTTAAGGGCCATGCTTTCAACATGGCAACCTTTGGGAATAAATTTAAAGACGTCCAAACTCTTTTAAAGCTGTTTGGGACCCGTAAGGATGTATGCAAATACTTCATACACTAGATTCCTGTGCATCAAAGAAGAGACATTGAAAGCTTTAGATCAGGGAGCTGGAGAGATGGCTCAGTGGTTAAAAGTACTGGCTGTTCTTCCAGAGGAACTGGGTTCAATTCCCAGCACCCACATGGCAGCTCCCATCCATCTGCAATTCCAGTTTCAGGGCTTCTGATAACCTCACATTCATGCAGACATACATGCAGACAACACACTAATGACCATAAGTTAATATGAATATATATCTCCTTCTGGGAACGTTCATATATTAGATAAGAAATATGCAACATAAGTGCTATTCATTTTATTTACATATGAATAAATGAAATAGCTAAAACAAGTGATCATCATATCTTTGTCACTCATAAACAGTGCTGTTCAACATTCAAAAAGGATAACCCACCTCCATGTGCCCATGGCAACTGCAGAAGGTATACCTGAAGGAGTAAAAGGTGAGTACCCATGTTACCTAATCAATGTGCAGTTCAAGACATTGTAATTGTTTTGAAGAATCTTTTTCTCTAATAATTCATAGAACACGCCATGTGTAAAGAGTGACTTTTGACAATGTGGTCACTCTCTAAACGGAGAAGGCCCAACGTGTTATTTACTAGTTATGTGTGGCTACCCATGCTTGAAACATGGTTGGCATAGCCAAGAGTGCCCGTGACCAATAGCTGTTCATTTTTATCTTTTGAGAATGCAATCTTTTCTATGCATGCATCTTTTATTGAAATATTTGGTGTTTACCTGTTAGATATATGTTATTTTAGCCAAAGATTATTTCCTTTAAAATAAAACTGAGTAGGAGCTTAAATATGCATAACAGAGTTTGAGCTACTCTGACTGAGGTGGGGGGCATGGCTCAAGAAATTAATGAAGTACAGATTTAAAGCTGCTGCTTGAATTTGGATTTGCCTCCCTGTGTTATTTCTCTGGAGATGTTTCGGTTTTGAACCTTTTCTCCCATAATGCAATATAAAGCACTAACTCTTTAAGGCAAAGTTCAGTCATTGGTGAGCCAGTTAGGGGTAGTTTGTGCTGTTTGATAGTAAGTACACTTTCTACTAAATGCCATGGAGTTTGTTTATAAATTCTTTATAGAAAAAAACCCAAGCTTTATAGAATATAGAAAACAGGTGCAATTAGTATCCCATTTGGGCACATTTAGTAGTGAAAGCAGCATAGCACTTAGTAGGTACATAATGAGTATATGCATAATTGAGTCCCATCATGACTAAAGGTTTAATACAATTTTATTTTTGATTTTTTGAGACAGAGTTTTGCTATGTAGCCCAGTCAGGCCTCAACTCAAAAATCTTTCTTTTCGTCTCAGCTTCCCAAATGCTGGGATTCTAGGCATGTGCCGACAGGCTCTGGGATTCTAGGCATGTGCCGGCAGGCTCTGGGATTCT
>NW_022196905.1:214236863-214260217 GCF_008632895.1 Mastomys coucha
CGACAGGCTCTGGGATTCTAGGCATGTGCCGGCAGGCTCTGGGATTCTAGGCATGTGCCGACAGGCTCCGCTTGAGTGTCTTTTCTAATCCTTCTGAAGTCAGTCACATACAGACCAGTAGGGTATTCATTCAGACTGTATATGCAGGGTGGTCTTACCCAACACGACCATAAGTCTTTGATTATCTTCTTATAAAATTTTTGTGAAGGCTCTCTGGGAAATGAAGTCTAACTGGGAAGAGATGAAACTTTGTGCACTAGAAAATACAGGTTTACAAGGCTCTGAGATTTTTTGGGTATATAAAAGTCTTGTTCAGAGACTATAATTGCGTGATGGCTCCTTCCCCGTCATAGGTTGCACTACTAGATTTTCTTTTTGTATTCCAGCTCGGAGGCTTTCTGGAGTAACTATGCAGAACCACAAATGGAGTGAAAGAAACATCACACTATTAGCATTCAGCACAGTCTATATGAGGAATGAGAGTTTTAAAAGGTTAATGTGTGACATTGTTTTTTGTGGCTGCAACTCTTTTAGAATCTGAGGAGCATTCACACATTCTGTCCTTTGGTATACACATATTCTGTCCTTTGGCGCACATGTATTCTGTCTTTTGGTGTGCATTCTGTATTCTTTGGGAATACTATTTGCACTCATGTTTCAGGTCAGCTTATTATGACCTTTCAATTTCTAAAGTTTATTTTATTGTAAAATATTGTTATTGCCTTTAAAAATTTTGTTATTTTTCTGTTTTTAGCAACACAGAGAATCTCCAAGATTATATTTTATTGTCCATGGACATATTAACTCATTAATTTTAGATGAAATATGTATAATTGGGCAGCTGATTTAAACTAATTTGGAAGGTTGTCATTTTGCTATTTAAAGAGAAGAATTGATTAATTAAATTAACTATGCAGACATGGCTAGGAAAAACTTTCTTACAATGAGAGGAATACAACAGGGAGATTTATGTATTAGGTGTTATAGCTAAGATCTAAATCAACTTCTCATGGCTCAGTTTCTCTGTCCTCTTACTGATAGAGATGTGGACCCTTATGATCTGAATTATGAGTAAGTTGCTGGGACCATTCTTATTCAAATCTCTCATGGATATGCTTTCATTTTCTTTAAATGTCTGGAAGTAAAATCACCAGGTCACTTGGTAAAATATATTTCATTTTTATAGGAATTCCCATACCACTTGCTAGTTGTTTATCCCATTCATCCTTAGCTATGGAAACTTTGGAAATTCAACTAACCAGAAGAAAACTGAAGAGAAAGATAAGCCTTGGAGTCATACTGGAATCCCCACGCCAGTGCCATTCCTTCAGGAAAAAGTACTCAACTAGAGGCCCCATCAAAGCAGAGTTTTATCTAGTGGAAATTTCATGAAACAAAGTTTTACATTCTGAAGTCTATGTGACAGCTGCCTTCTTAGGGCTCAGGACTGGTGTACCAGTGTCTGCTCTGTTTTCATCCGAGACACATGTTTCTCCAAGAACATATGCATGAATCTCAAAAAAAAATGTTTTATTGAAAAGAGAAAAAATGTCACCAATGATGGCCTTTAGATATACACAGACACCCTTGGATACAGGAGGACTGGGATCTGAGTTTGGTCACAACTTAACAGTACTTCTATATACATACATAACAGTACTTCTATATACATATATAACAGTACTTCTATATACATACATAACAGTACTTCTATATACATACATAACAGTACTTCTATATACATACATAACAGTACTTCTATATACATACATAACAGTACTTCTATATATATATATAGCAGGGAGGGAGGGGGAAGGTTGAGAGCAAGATGGAACTGGTGAACTTAAAGATTGCTGAGAACAACTTCTGTTATTCCAACAGGATAGCTTTAGTTGCTCCCTTTCTTAGCTCAGTGCTTTGAAGGTAGACTTCTGTCTATTTATGTCTTTCCTGCATTTCAAAGTTCTTTCTGGGCTCCATTCCCTTGATCAGACCAGTTCCTGGTGGTCCATGGTTGGACATAGTAAAAGGCAGTGTGGTGTTTTGGGCAGGCATGCAAGGGCAGTTTTTTCTCTAACTCTAAAACACATTATTGTTAAGGTAAAATGTACACGCCATAAAAGGCAGAAATCTCAGGTACATTCATGCTCTAACACTATCACAAATGCCTGTACAACCCATGTTTCCATTAGGGCATAGAATAGTACCATCAGTTCAGGTGTTTATTACATACCCTCCTTAGGCACTTATCACTAAACAGAAGATTTGTCATTGCTTTGTTTCAACCAGAAATTGTTACAGATACAACTTCATTTACAGGGAACAATGCAGTATGTTCTATTTGTGTAGGTTTCTTTAACTTGAGATTCTGCTTTTGAAACGTACCACTGTGCTATTCATGTTCATGGTTTGGCTTTTTCTGATGGCTAATGATGAAACTCGTTGCCTAAGTATAAGGCAGTTGGCTTCTTCTCTTACACACTGAGCCTTTTCCATTTGACCATGAGTAAGTTGCTGTAAGAAATCTTATGCAAATCTCTTATGAAATGTTTTCATTTTCTGCAGTAAATATTTGGAAGTAAAATTGAAAGAGTAAATATATTTTCAACTTATAAACATCTCCATACCTTTTCCAAGTTGCTTATTCCTTTTTGTGTGTTTGTATTTTCCCAAGCCAACAGGATAGTGTCAGGATCCCCAGTGCATTCCACATTCAGCCTCCTTAGTTTTACTAATTCAGGTGGTCTGAAGGTATCGCATATATTTTCACCTTGAGTAGAACAAATTCTTCAAAACTGCTTAAACTCTGAGTGGATGTAAAGAAGAGAGAGGAAACCTTGATTCTAAGACTTATGAAGAAGATAGTGTTTTACAGTATCCCTCTGGACAGTTGGAAAACTATTTTAAATAGGCACTACTTTTAAATTTTACTGAATCTAGGTAAAGAGGAAGAAGCTGGGAAATCCTAAGTAAAAGCTAAAGCAACTAATTCTTTTCTTTTTCTTTCTTTTTTTATTGGATATTTTCTTTATTTATAGTTCAAATGTTATCTGTTTTCCCGGTATGTCCCCTGCCCCCACTTAAAATCCCTATTTCATACCCCTCCTCCTGCTTCTATGAGTGTATTCCCTCACCCACCCACCCACCCACTCCTGCTTCCTGGCCTTGGCATTCCCCTGTACTGGGGCATTGAGCTTTCACAGGACCAAAGGTCTCTTCTCCCATTTTTAGCCAACAAAACCACCCTCTGCTACATATGCAGCTGGAGCCATGGGTCAGTCTCTCCATGTGCACTTTTTGGTTGGTGGTTGATATTGTTTTTCTTATGGGGTTGCAAACGCCTTCAGCTCCTTCAGTCCTTTCTCTAACTCCTCCATTGGGGACCCTGTGCTCAGTCCAATGGTTGGCTGCTAGCATCTCTCTCTGTATTTGCCAGGCTCTGGCAAAGCCCCTCAGGAGACAGCTATATCAGGTTCCTGTCAGCAAACACTTGTTGACATCCACAAGAGTGTCTGGGTTTGGTGATTGTATATGGTGGGATGGATCCCCAGATGGGGCAGTGTCTGGGTGGCCTTTCCTTCAGTCTATGCTCCATACCTTGTCTTCATATTTGCTCCATATTTTGTTCTTCCTTCTTAGGACTTAGGCACCCACTCTTTGGTCTTCCTTCTTCCTGAGCTTCATGTAGTTTGTGAATTGTATCTTGAGTATTCCAAGCTTTTGGGCTAATATACACTTATCAGTGAGTGCATACCATGTGTGTTCTTTTGTGATTGGGTTACCTCACTCAGGATAATATTTTCTAGTTCCATCAATTTGCCTAAGAATTTCACGAATTCATTGTTTTTAATAGCTGAGTAGTACTCCATTGTATAAATGTTCCACACTTTCTGTATCCATTACTCTGTTGAAGGACATGTGGGTTGTTTCCAGCTTCTGGCTATTGTAAATAAGGCTGCTATGAACATAGTAGAACATGTGTCCTTGTTTTATGTTGGAGCATGTTTTGGATATAGTTCCAGGAGTGATATAGCTGGGTTCTCAGAATTTTCTGAGGAACTGCCAGACTGATTTCCAGAGTGGTTGTACCAGCTTGCAATCCTGCCACATCCTCACCAGTATCTGCTGTTGCCTGAGTTTTTCATCTTAGTTGTTCTCACTGATGTGAGGTGGAATCTCAGGGTTGTTTTGATTTGCATTTCCCTGAGGACTAAGGATGTTGAACATGCTCATGGATTGGCAGGATTAATATTTTATATTTTCTGGATATAAAGTCAACTCAAGCAAATCAGTGGCCTTCCTCTACACAAAGGATAAACCTGAGAAAGAAATTAGGGAAATAACACCCTTCACAATAGTCACAAATAATATAAAATACCTTGGTATGACTCTAAGCAAGTGAAAGATCTGTATGACAAGAACTTCAAGTCTATGAAGAAAAAAATTGAAGAAGATCTCAGAAGATGGAAAGATCTCCCATGCTCACAGATCAGTAGGACAAACATAGTGAAAATGGCTATCTTACTAAAAGCAATCTATAGATTCAATGCAATCCCCATCAAAATTCCAACTCAATTCTTCACAGACTTGGAAAGAGCAATTTGCAAATTCATCTGGAATAACAAAAAACCTAGGACAGCGAAAGCTATTCTCAACAATAAAAGAACTTCTGGTGGAATCACTATCCTGAACCTTAAGCTATACTACAGAGCAATTGTGATTAAAACAAAAACAAAAACAAAACAAAACAAAAAACTATATGATATTGGTATAGAGACAGGCAAGAAGATCGATGGAATAGAATTGAAGATCCAGAAACGAACCCACACACCTATGGCCACTTGATCTTTGACAAAAGAGCTAAAACCATCCAGTGGAAAAAAGACAGTATTTTCAACAAATAGTACTAGCTCAACTAGTAGTTAGCATGTAGAAGAATGCAAATCGATTCATTCCTATCTTCTGTACAAAGCTCAAGTCCAAGTGAATCAAGGATGCCCACATCCACATAAAACCAGATACACTGAAAGTAATAGAAGAGAAAATGAGGAAGAGCCTCTGACACATGGGCATAGGGGAAAATTTCCTGAAAAGAACACCAATGGCTTATGCTCTATCAACAATAGACAAATGGGACCTCATATAATTGCAAAGCTTCTGTAAGGCAAAAGACACTGTCAATAGGACAAAATATCAATCATCAGATTGAAAAAGGTCTTTATCAACCCTACATCTGAGGGCTCTTATCCAATATATACAAAGAACTCAAGAAGTTAGACTACAGAGTATCAAGTAACCACATTAAAAATGGGGTACTGAGCTAAACAAAGCATTTTCAAATGAGGAGTATTGAATGGCCAAGAAACACCCAAAGCAACTAATTCTAAAGGCTGTCTTTAAGAACTGACTCTTGCCAGCAGTGATGGTGCACGCCTTTAATCCCAGCACTTGGGAGGTAGAGGGCAGGCGGATTTCTGAGTTTGAGGCCATCTTGATCTACAGTGAGTTCCAGTATAGCCAGGGTTATACAGAGAAACCCTGTCTTAAAAACAAAAACAAAAACAAAACAAAACAAAACAAAAAAACCAAAACCTGACTCCTTCAGTCTCTGCTCCACACTCTGTCTCCATACTTTCTCCTGTGAATATTTTGTTCACCCTTGTTCACCCTTCTAAAAAGCATCCACTTTTTGGTTTTCCTTCTTCTTAGGCTTCATATGGTCTGTGAATTGAATCTTGGGTATTCCGAACTTTTGGGCTAATATCCACTTATCAGTGAGTACTCATGGTATTTGTTCCTTTTTGACTGAGTCATCTCATTCAGGATGATATTTTCAAGTTCCATCCATTTGCCTAAGAATTTCATGAATTCATTGTTTTTAATAGCTGAGTAGTACTCCATAGTTTAAATGTACCACATTTTCTGTATCCATTCCTCTGCTGAGGGACATCTGGGTTGTTTCCAGCTTCTGGCTATGATAAATAAGGCTGCTATGAACATAGTGGAACATGTGTCCTTGTTATATGTTGGAGCATCTTTTGGGTATATGTCCAGGAATGATATTGCTGGGTCTTCAGGTAATACTATGTCCAATTTTCTGAGGAACTGCCAGACTTATTTTCAGAGTGGTTGTACCAGCTTGCAATCCCACTAGCAATGAAGGAGTGTTGTATGGAGCAGAGACTAAAGGAAGGCCATCCAGAGACTGCCTCACTTGGGGATCCATCCCACATACAGCCACCAAACCTTGATGTTATAGTGGATGCTGGGAAGTGCTTGCTGATGGAAGCCTGATATGGCTGTCTCCTGAGAAGCTCTGCCAGAGCCTGACAAATACAGAGGCAGAAGCTCACAGTCAACCATTGGACTGAGCATGAGGGTCCCTGATGGAGGAATTGGAGAAGCAACTGAAGGAGCTGAGGGGATTTGCAGTCCCATAGAGGGAACAACAGTGTCAACAGGCGAGACCCTCCCCTTACCCCACCCCAGCAGCTCCCTGGGGACTGACCACCAATCAAAGAATACACATGGAGCAATCCATGGGGCTGGCCACATATGTAGCAGAGGATGGCCTTGTTGGATATCAGTGGGAGGAGAAGCTCATGGGCCTGTGGGTGTTTGATACCTCAGTGTAGGGGAATGCCAGGGTGGGAGGACAGGAGTGGGTGGGTGGGGGATCACCCTCATAGAGGCAGGGGGAGAGGGGATGTGATAGGGGGTTTCAGCAGGGGGGTCGCTGGGAAAGGGGATAACATTTGAAATATAATTAAAGAAAACATCCAATAAAAAAAAGAAGGAAAGCTTTCTCACAAGAAAAAAACAAACAAACAAAAAAACCTCTTGTGTTTGGAGAGATGGCTTAGCAGTATAGAGCACTGACTGCTCTTCCGGAGGTTCTGAGTTCAATTCTCAGCAACCACATGGTGGCTCACAACCATCTGTAATGGGACCTAATGCCCTTTTCTGGTGTTCATGAAAAGGGCTATAGTGTACTCACATACAGAAAATAAATTTAAAAGGAAAACTGACTTGTACTAGTATACATGAGCTGATATACAGTGTACATGCCAGAGACTTCATATGTAGCTTTGGTTAAAAGAAATTAATAAATTAAGAAAAATAAAAATGAAGTAAGCACCATTAATATAACACTGTAAAACATTAAGCATGAATATTTCTTGTTCCAGGTTAGACTTACTGATTTATTGAGGCATTTTATTCTATAATTGCTACTTTATCAAGTTATAAGTTAAATGTACTCAAAGAAATGTATAGTCATATGCATTTGTCAACAGGATGAGAGCTAATTTTTTATGCTCAAAATATATTTAATATTAAATAAGATGATATTCAAAGAATTGTCAAAGCTGATGGATATTTCAAGCTTGTATTTTCTTTAGTTTCCTGGGGATTAATATTTATAATCATTTAGCTCATTATCCTGACCATTATAAGTTGGGTTTTCTTTTCAAAGAGTATAGAAGGAGATG
The DNA here is from genome assembly GCF_008632895.1 of Mastomys coucha. Lineage (NCBI taxonomy): Eukaryota > Metazoa > Chordata > Mammalia > Rodentia > Muridae > Mastomys > Mastomys coucha. Next base: position 214,244,354 of record NW_022196905.1, read on the forward strand.
TTATAGTCATTCTTTTTAATCTAATTGTAAGGATTACTTAGACAGTTTTTGTATAGAGCCCTGAAAATTCACAACTGTCCTCAAAATTTAATCTTCTAGCTTTACCAGCTTGATTTATAGAGGTTTAAGTAATTTTTTAAGCAGTACCTGGGAGGCTGAGACAGGAGGATTGCATATTGCATGTCAGCTTGAGAACTCGTCTCTGCAATAAAGCAAATACTTCTATTCAAAGCAGTGTTTTTGTTTCTATTCTAGGCCCTGTATTAGAAACCACCCAGCAAGATTTTTTGCAAGAAGCAAAATCTCTTATTGCCCAACATTACAAGAGATTAAATGAGGTAGTGCTTTTCATTATTTAATGTGTTTATTCAGAAAAAAATAAATAAGGTCTTTTGAATACAGTAATCACAAAGGCTTTCATGGGCACTAATGACACCTTCAGTGGCTTTTATAAAAATTGGTTCAGATGACACAAAAGCATTATTCAAATGATTTGATCATATATATATATGTATATATGTATATATGTGTGATATTTGATATATTTAAGTGTATTAACACTTAATTGGATTTATCATTTTAAGTATCCTCTTAACTCAGTTTAGACAAATCTTAAATGGAAACTTCATCATGAGATGCACCTCGCCTGTCGCCTCAGCCTGATATGTGTACCTGTGTCTTTTTCCACGCCACTTTGCATTAAAACTCTCTGTTGCAGTCTGTAGTCCCGGCAGTGCAAGCTGTCTTCTCTGAATGTTGCATCTCCAGCAACAAGCATTGTGCTTGCTCAGCTGACATGTGCTGGGAATCAGGCAGTTGTACAGTCTTATGAAGAGTGGGAGAGTAAAGGCTAACAAAGACGAGGGTCCCAGTTTGGGGAAAAGGCTTTGCAGAGCAGGTGGGACATCTGAAGATTGGGCAGCCACTGTGACAAGTGGTAAAGATATACCACCAAAAGCTTAGTGACATCTTGAGTTGGCAACAATTAGAAGTCACAACAACTTGGCTTTTTGTAACCAACTCTGCCCATCTCTAGGACTGATGTTGTAAGAACAATTACATTTCAGAGACCTGGAACGGTGTTAGTCTTCCACTGAGTATGTTGCTCAAAATTATGAAACGTGATTAAAAACATCTGAAAATTATATCCTGTTATCAATACGGTTTTCATGACATCATACATCCATATATACTGAGTGATTTCCAGTTTAGCAGAGAAAGGTTGGAAACTTTATAGGCAGTTAAGAGTTCTCAGAGATGGTAAAAAAGATGATTAAATTTAAAACTTATATAAAGTGCATAGTGTCTTTTGTAATTGGGACTTATCTTACACCTCTGGAGGGCAATAAATAAAAATGGCAATAGACTATATGTTTTAGGCCTCCTTTGGACAGACCTGGCTAACAACTCAAAAAGGGCTTCTTAGGTCTGGTGTTTAGCTTTTGATACGTAGTTTTTGGCTCTTGTATTATCAGCCCAAATGAAAAGACTCATTAAAATTGTCTATATAAATACACACAAAAAATATGTAAAAATAGACTCTGAGACTATATTTCTTGAGATTATAATTTAAGTATAATTAATTTATCCCTTTCTTTTATTTTCTTCCCTTGAAATCCTTCCATATTCCACTCCCTGTTCTCCTTCCAATTATGCATTCTTTTTTAAAACTAAATGTAATATATATATTCATATATTATTCATATTATATTCATAAATGTTCAGTCTGAATAATGATGCCTGTATGTAAGTTTTTGGAGATGGTAATTTGTGTGCCTATATTTTAAAATATCTTTTTTGAGACAGAAGCTGCGGACAATTCATTTTTCTTTTGAAGTGGATTGTAACATTCATGCTTGGGAATGGCTTTAGAGTGTGGGCTTAATTGATAACCATGTGTATTGCAGTAAATATCTTCTTAGAGAGAGACAATTGAAAATGCAGTCAGCTATGATATGATTTTATCTCAATAAAGTTTATTTATAAATTTGACTATGCAATTGTATTTAAAATGAATATTAAAATTTTAATTTTTTGTTTTATTTATAGAATAAGGCTCAAGGAACGTCTATAGATGTCTTTAAAAATAAACACCAAAAACCGAAAACTGTCAAATTCATACCTTTTGAGATTAAGAAAAGTGAAATCCTTAATGTAGTTCAAGAACATCGTTTGGTACTCAGAAGCATTAGCTATCCCAGGGACACTTCCAAGTGCACAGCTTTAATTGAGGCCTCACAGCAGATTTCCTTCAAGGAGCCGCATGTTTTGCATATAAAAGAGAAGTACCACCCTGTAGATCTTTTTAAAAAAGGTAAGCTTTGAATGGAGGCAAGAAAATTGGAAAAGCAACATATGGAACAATTTGCCTTTTTGAGAGCTTGAAATGGAATTTTCTGGTTTAGATGGTATCTAGATCTTTGGTTTAGCGGTGAAGGCTGAGGAGGATGGATGGTACCTGGAGCTTCCAACATTTGGTCTGCCAGAAACTGTGACGAGAGCATCCTAACAGGGAAGGACCTGGGAACCAGAACTGGCTCATGTGTTTTCCATCAGTGGCATTTTTTTTCCTACTACAGATTATTTGAGAATATTCATTTGCTAAATAGCTTAAGTTCTATTAATGGGAACATATAGGGCAGGCAACCTCTTTCTAAGGATGTTTCCCCAGCTCCCTGAACAGAATTCCTAGGCTGTAGAGTTTTCCAATGTTTGTAACGCAAACATTAGTAAAAATGTATTCTTTATTAGAAGTGTAGTAAGGGGGAAAGCCTCGCTCCCATTTAAGCAAAGTTGATACTACTGTTCTCTTCATAGTAACAGCTTAAACAAATGGCCTCACAACACATTTGTAGTTACTATAGTAGTCAAAGGCTTAGGTATTTCTAAAACATTTCCTAAGTCATTCATCTGTTTATAGTTCTTTCTTTCAGCAAAGATTGTTCTTTCTGTGTCAGACACTGGGGAAACAGAAGTTAAAAAAGACTCATAAATCAATGTAAGATATAAACAGAGTAATTTCTTATCCTACTGCATGACAATTGTTGAGCTAGAAGTAAAAGAAAAGTATATGGAAACACTAATAACTAACAAACTAAATGCCAGAATGAAAATTTACAGGCAAAGATCTCATTAGAAATAAGATTATAAGATATTTCTTTAGAGTTAGTAGCAGAGAGAAGCTTCATTGAACTGTGGAAGAAAAATGTCTCAATCCCCAGAAGGGTGAAAGACCATGATAGCTGCTAGAAAATGAAGCTGGGAGGAGAGATGGGGCTAGACTTTTGAGGCACCTAAACAGCCTAAGGTTTGAATCAATGCTTTTGACACATGTGAGCAGAGAAAAAAAATAACAACAATATCTTAGTCAGTGTTATATTGCTGAGAAGAGACACCATGACTATAACTCTTTTCAAGAAAAACATTTAATTGGGACCACTTACAATTCAGAGCTTCAGTCCATTATCATCATGGTGGGAAGCATGGCAGCATGCAGGCAGACATGGTGGTTGAGTGGTAGCTATGAGTTTTACATCTGGATCCACAGGCAGTAGAAAGAGACCTGGCTTAAGCTTCTGAGACCCCAAAGCCCATACCCTACTGACAAGCTTCCTCCAACAAAGCCACACCTCCTACTAGTGTCACTTCCTATGTGTCTAAGGGGGCCATTTTTTCCAAACCACCACAAACAACAAGAAAACCCCAAACTAACCCTATATATTATATTCCCTCCTTGGGTATCCACTGATCATTAATATATTAAAATTTCAGAAAAAAAGCACTGCAGTAATTGATTGATTTTATTCTTAATTGAGCTGAGCAAAGAATATCCCTGTTTTAGTTACTTTTCAATTGCTGTGGCAAAGCTCCATAACCAAGGCAGCTTAACTTGGGGCATATGGTTCCAGAAGCTTTGAGTCCATGACCATTATACTGGGGAACATGACAGCAGTCAGAAAGGCATGTTACTGGAGCAGTAGCTAAGAGCTTATAGCCTGAGCTATAAACAGAAGCAAGACAGAGAAAGCAGCATTGGAAATGGTGCTGAGATTTTGAAATTTCAAAGCCTATTCCCAGTGACATGCCTATTCCACCAAGGCCACACCTTCTAATCCTTCCCAAACAGATCCACTAACTGGAAAACAAACTATATGAGCCTGGGAGTTGGGGGGCATCACTTTCATTGAAACCACTACTACTCCTTACATCCTTTCTCACATGCTGTGCCTGTCAATGGCCCTGAAGCTATTTATTCTTTAAATATATATCTTGTAAATTCAAAATCACAGTATGCTGAATGAACAGTCTTTAAAAGATTAACAGGGTAGTATGGAGACATGAGGATGTTAAGGTTTATAATCTAGAAAACTGATCAGATATCATTGAGTTCAGAAAAGAATTCAGAGTATTCTGTAGTCTATTTCTTCTGTTACATACATCTTGTACATACATGTAACCTGTGTGTTATACTGTGATCTGGAGAGAATTAAAGCTATGTATAAGATGAAGTCCCTTATGACTTCATCATTCCTCAGAAGTCCCATACCTTGATAATATCACATTAGGCCTCAGATTCAAATGTAAATTTTGCAGAGACATAAACATTCAAACCATATCATGGGAAACTGAGATATTAGGCAGGTGGGGAAAGAAATAGAGGAAACTAAAAATGTTACATTTTTAGATCTGTTAAGTAGACATACATATTGAGATAGCTGTTAGAAGGTTGGGAAAGAAGATCTGGTACTTAAGAGAGCAGTAGTTGAAGACTGAATATAAAAATATCACTTTGGGATGTTATTAATATACTAAAATTGTGGAATTTATGTCTTTGTCCAAAAACATCCATTTATCATGTAAGGTATAAGGAGAAAAAGCTATACTAGTTCTGATATAGAAGTTCATACATGGCATATGTAACTTGTATGACCGTCACTCAAGTAGGGCCTATAAAACATAAGAATAAAACATAAAACATATGGATGCTACTTTAAGTAGAAGCTGGTTTGCTGCATTGAAATCAATAGGAGAATATCATAGCAGATTGTGCAGTCAGGGCTATATTCCCAGGAACTCTAAAGTGTTTGGTAAATTTTAAAAGATAGCTATTTGTTAATAGGAGAAAGAATGAACATCCTGTCTAGTCATGTGTACCTGAAAATGTATGTAACATGAAAATGATTGTAGAGTGTTCAAGTGTAATCTAAGGATAAGGGGGTTTTAGAGATGACACTAGATATTGATGAGCATTGCACTTTAATCTGAAAGTAGAGAAATAATCCAATATATTTAAGCAAAATTGCAGTTGAAATGTTTCTAGGCAAAAGAGATAGGGGCATGCTACATTTTGTAGGCTTGAGACTAGTGAGGACAGAATTCTTCACATGTGACAGGATGGCTTAAATTAAGAGGGTAGCACTAAGGAGTTAGAAATAAGAGGAAAGATTCTACAAGTATTGGAGTGATCTATTCATCCACAACAAAACATTGAATAAGAAAGGGCAAGTGTTGAGTCTATAGTAGTTTCCACTCTGAGGCAATATGAACCTATTTGTGTAAGTGAAGTTTGTAATAATTTAAATGGCCAGGAGAATCTTACGTAATGGTAGAACCACTACCAAGGATAAGTAGGTCCTGTACTATTGAGTGCTATAGCTCAGGTGAAAAATGCTCAGAGATAATATTATCAAAATGTTAGTGTTTCTGTCTGCCTTTAAAAGTTAATATAAAAAAGAAGAGTTGAACTAATAAAAATACTGCCGAATTTTCAATGAGAAATCAAAAGCTTGAGCCATTGGCTTTGATCCATATCTCCAACAATAATTAGCATTGCAGCAAACACACACACACACACACACACACACACACACACACACACACACACACATATCCCTTTCACAACCTATCCCATTATGTTAGATAATCCCAGGGCAGTCACCATTGAGAGACTAAAGTAAGGGGTAAGAAAACAAAGAATGTTTTAAAACTGTGAATAAAAGGAGACTTTAAATGTGATAATTGGCATGTAGAATTAGTTGGAAGCAAGTAGATCAGAAATATAAAATTTTAAAGAAAATTCCTTCACTGAAGAAGCTATGAATATCGATTTAGTTGAGTGTTCAAAAGTAAAATAACCTGCAGGGAATAAACTGAATAACTTCCTGGGGACTGGATCCAGGGGACAGTATGAAGGGAGTGACCTCTAGAAAGAACTTCCTACCCCTAGGCTAGAGGAGCCTTTGCAGCAACCCACAGCAGGTTCTGCACCATGTGTGGACCTATGACTGCTGTGTCTTCCTTTTCCCGCCTTTGCAGGTCTATTGCATGTTATGTGCTTCATAGGTAAGGTGGAGACAACTTTCGTACTTGGTTCTCATATCACTAGATTATCAGGAACTGCATCTCAATCTGATAGGAATGCTAAGGCATCAGGCAGACTAGATTTAGACCTAAATTACATGGCTCAGTGAACTCTAGGTGGTCTCCTTTGTAGAGAGAAAGTATTTTCTTTCAGGAATTAGGAATTAATTGGCATTTGGTGTCCAGAAGGTCAGGCTAGAAGAAACTGGTAGATATTTACCAGTTTTTCCCCTTAATACTCAATCCGAAATACATTTCTTCAGTTCCATGTAGATGGTGCTCTATGATAATTGGAACTCAAGGGAGAATGCTTAAGGTGATGTATACCAGTAAGATTCTGTGTTTTTCCTGTGAGGGTGTCTACACATTCAGGCATGAGAATGTGTTTTAAATTTTCTTAACAAATTTAAATTTTACATGTTTTATGTGTGTGAAGATAGTAATAGGTATTTAAATATCTGTTAATTCCCAACATTTTATTCAGAGATTCAGACTATATAGAGAGATTATATAGATTAGAAAAACTGTATCTGAATTATATTCTTATAGCATAATTATACCAGGTAGAAATGTAAATATCAGTTAAATGGGCACAGGTGAAGAATGAGAGTGAAACTGAGTTAAATTGGACAGAGGTCAAGTGTAAGAAATGAGTATGGATAGTTTAGATTAGCAGTAGGATGCTCTAGGCAATGGGCATACACAGGACTTTCAAAGTGAAAAATCTAAACCAAACTAAACCAACTAACCAACCAACACTAATGTAGCTAGTTTCAACATTGATCTGGGACATTATTGACAAATGATTAGCAAATGATTAGCAATAGTCTCTAAGGTGGGGAGGAAGAAAGTCCTGCAGTTTATAGCATTTATTGATGTCCATGGTGGAAATGTCTTACTGTGTTCTGACTCAGGACAGGAGATATAAGATGCGTATAGTCAGTTCTCCTGTGCAGGTAGGAGCTGGCTTCAGTGTAACACTGTATATAGATGGTTGTGTCAAATACTTTGGATAAAAGTTTGATCACCTCAATCCTTGTTCTAGTCATCCCAAATGCTATTGTGGTGACTGGATTCTCTTCCAGGCATCTATAATCATACCTGGCTTAGGATACCCATGATCTGGGTTTAGCACTGATATTTGGCAACCATGGAGGGGGTTAGGAGGGAATGTTTTCTTTCTTCTCTAGAGCAGAGGGGTGACAATAATATTCCACAAGTTTCTCAAATGGTTAAGCAACCATAATCCTTACAGAACAGTCAACTCAAGAAAGATTCTTATATTTGCTCTCATTGTGTTGTTTTATTTCCCTCTCCTTAGTCCTATTTCTAAAGACCACTGCATTAAAATGTTCTTAATGGTAGAATTGTCTATGTTTTCTGAGAGATGAGATGTAGGAGTATGAGGGAAACAGACATTCATGAATGAAATTATAGCTCTTGTCATGGTGAAGTGGAAGACAAGAATTTCCTCCTTCTTCAGATACAGTGAGATGGACATACACTTTTTTTTTTATAAAAAATTACATCATTTATTCCTTCTCTTTACTCACTACAAGCCCTCCCATGCAAACCCTTTCTTATTATATTTCAAATTCATGACCCCCTTTTAAAATTGTTGTTTGTTTGTTTGTTTGTTTGTGTGTGTGTGTGTGTGTGTGTGTATATGCACTCACACATGCACATGTGTACATGTCCATATCACTGTGTGTTTTGCAAAATACATAAATACAACCTGATGAGTCTTTATAATGTTGCCTGTATGTATATTTCATTTGATAATAGATGGCCAATTGGTGTGCTCTTCCCTGGAAGAGAATATTTCTGCCACTTTCAGCATTCCTTGGTTGCCTGCAGTTCTTTGTTCAGGGTTGAGACTTCATGAGCTTTATTTTTTCCTGTTAGCATGTTTACTGAGCCATCCTTCATGCTCAAGCAGTCATATTGGTGAGACTTTATAGTTATAGCTCCTGACATTACATGGAAACTCAGCCTCACAGCAAATTCTCCGACCCTCTGGCTTTTACCAGCTTTATGTCTCTTCTTCTGCAGTGATCACTAAACACTAGGTACAAGAGTTGTTTTGTAGGTTAAGTTGAGACTGGGCTCTACAACTTGAATTTTTAGTAGTTGTAGTTTCCTGTAATGGTCTCCTTCTGCTGTAAAGAGAAGTTTCCTTGATGAGGTGTGAAAACTACACTTATCTGTGGGTATAAGGACAAGTATGTAGAATGTAGTTAGGAATTGTGCTGATTATGATTATTAGTCAAGTTTAGTTGTAGGTTCTCCAAGATCCATGACTTCACTAAGCCTGAGTAGTTGGCTAGGTTTTTCCAATACCAGGCACAATTTTTCTCTTGTTGGCAAATCTTATGTCCAATCAGAGAGTCGTTGGTTACTGCCAAGGTCTGTGTGTCACTATTGCACCCTTAGAGTTAGTATTACCATGCTGGTCAGTGTTGTGGTTCATAGCCATCATAGTTGAGTAGGACTATCAGTTGCTTCCTTCCTTTAGAAGTTTACAAGGTATCTTAGAGCACCATGAAGGAGGCTTTCAAGTCAAATCTAGATCACGTTAGCCCACCTGGGCATGTAGTTAGGATTTGGATATGGTAGGTACAAGGAAGCTTTTGAACATCGAAGTCATGACGCCAAGTAGTTTTTTTCCTTAAGTGCACTCACTCTGTTATAGCACCACAAAATAGACTATGATAATATTTAAAAGATTTTATTTACAACGTCATTCAAATTTGATTTTTTAGGGTAAGTATCTAAATTTAGTGTTTATTTCTCAAACAGGAAAAATATAGAGGTTATAACAGTCATCAACCTTGAGGAGATCATGTAAGGAAAAAACATCTAAGATCTAAGCCCAGGGATTTGTAGCATTGTGAGAATAAAAGGAGAGAGGGAAATGAGGAGCTATGAGGGGATTGATAGGACACACAGTGTCCTCATGTTCATGCTTCTACCAGAGAGGAACAGTGGCTTACACAGGGTCAGAACAGATAACCAAATGTCCTAGGAGACAGGCAGGGGCTTGGGCATTGATGAATGCAGATTGATGGTGAGGGATGGTGTTACGTCTATATTTAAAAATGAATGTCAAAGTGAGTTCTTCACTTGAAAATGGGATTAGATAAGAAGTAACAGAGTTTAGAGGAACTGGGAGAGAGGTCAGTCTGACACACTTTTTGGTAGAGTGTGGAAATGAATCGGTTATGCTAATTTTTATTTTCAAAGGAAAGGAAAAAGGTTGGTTAGTCTCTATGAGGAGACTGACTTTACATAGCCCCAGAGTGTGAGGGATGGATGAAAAGAATAAACAAGAGCCACTGGAAAGCTGTGTCCTTAAGATAAAAGATATTAGAAAGGAGGGCAAAGGACACCATGAAGAATATACTGAAGTACCAACTTATCTGACGGAAAGTCTTGAGATATTTGGTGTATAATAGTTTATGACATGGTTTGAGGAAAGATAACAGATAGGAATCTGTGGAGATTGGGATAAGACATTAAGAGCAACCAAGTTAGTTGTGAGGGTCTGGTAGAGAGGAAGAGTAGCTCATTATAGCCAGAGTCTCCTTGTGGATGGATTTCCCCTTGGCAGTGAGTTTCTACACACGAGATTGTTAGGGGTGTGGTATGTGATGAGGGAGTGAAACATCTGTGAGCATCCAATCACAGTGGTCCTCCAGGGAAACCTCTCTATCGACTCTGTGGAAGTGATAGCCATTTGGCTAGCAACCTTTGTATGTGCTCTGGTAGGTAACACTGATCCAACTCATGTGTGAAATAAGATTGTGACTCATTTGTCAAGGTTCATACATTAGGTTGTACCTTGGATCCATTTCTTGAACATATTTCTCACATTCACTTTGGGGTGACTAGAAATGTGATCTAAGGCATCAGTGGCATTAATTTCAGAATTTGCTTAGAGTTTGTGAGATTAGAAAGAGGACGTCTGTTACAGTACTTGTTCTCTACTTAGGCTGACAAAGTTGGTTGCATTTTCTCCTAAAAGTGGTGTGTCTATCTATCTATGTGAGAGCATCTCCTTGAGTTTGATCCAAAGATATCAACTTTTAAAAACGCTGTGACAATTATCATATCAAATGACTTTAGGAAATATGTTCTTTATGCTCGACATTTTTCTTAATAGAGTAAAATAAGGAAAAATATGAACTCAATTTCTCTCCAAGTTTATAGATTCTACAGTACTGATTAACCAATTCCAATTTTCATTCTTCCAACAACTTATTACTCTGGGTTAGTATAAATTAGAATTTTGAATGATAAAATTATCAAATTAATGAATTTCAGAAATTAGAGATCACATGAGGAATCAGATGAAGAAGTTACCTTTTGTAGTACATTTTAAGTAGACTCTATAGCATATATTGTAAATGTCTTTATGCTTTTCTTTGGGAATAAAGGTATATAGTTTTACTTTTGGGTTAGTTACAATTTTAGTTATCTGTGAGATATAATATATTTATATGACAAATATATTTAGGATTGATACTAGGTTTTGAACTAGTCTGAAAGGAAGTGTGTGTCTGTGTGTGTGTGTATGAGAGAGAGAGAGAGAGAGAGAGAGAGAGAGAGAGAGAGAGAGAGAGAGGAGAGAGAGGAGAGAGAGGAGAGAGAAGAGAGAGAGAGGAGAGAGAGAGGAGAGAGAGGCAGAGGCAGAGAGAGGAAAGAGTGAATTTATTTTTAAGGTGTGTATGTGTGGGTAGTTGTAAATGTGTAGAGATGTGAGCATGTATGCCTCTTTGGTTACCAAATCACAAATCCTTTCCTTTACAACCAAGGCATATGCACTTTGATAATGATTTCCTTATTAAGTGCTGGATATGTAGGAAGCAATCAAGAAATCTCTAAGGAAAAATGTCTGTTTGTGCTGATTTCTTTGGCCACAGTTACAACTTATCAAACAGTGTTTTGATCAATGATGTTTATAAAATATTCTAGTCTATATTTTAATGACTTTTAGAACACATGCAATGGTAGCAAATGTGTTAAAACTGCCTTTTAAAACTTATTTTTACAAAATTATTTGGAAGGATTTAAGTCTGGGATCCTTGACAATTTATAAGAAAAGGAGTAACTAAAATGTATTTTTAAAAATGTTTCAACAAAGTGGAAAAATATTGATTTTATTATCACAAAGTAATTTGATCTTTGAAACTTTCAGATTTGAAACTCTTTGTGCACAGAGGCTGATTTTCTAATAAAGAGGTGAACAAGGGCTACCCCTCATGAGATGGTCACACAGACAACTGTGTCTCTGGTTTTTCTTCTCAGTTTGGTTCATTGTTTCTTCTCACTTCTTGCTATAGAACGTACTTTTCCTCCTTCCTTTGGGTTACTGAGAAGACAGGATCACAGACCTCCCTATTGAACGTACTTTTCTGCCTTCCTTTGGGTTACTGAGGACACGATCACAGACCTCCCTGACACATGTTTGGGTCATCGGCCTGAGTATCTCTGCTCTTCCTCCTTTCACATGGTATCTTTGAAACAGATGGATGTGTGCTAGTACTCTGAATAAATAGGGGGTTCATTGATTTTCCTGTAATAGGGTTCTCATGTCAAAAACTTTTGATATAAGATCTTAAACATGTGTATTATCATAAGAATTTAGAAATGATCAGAAGGATTTTTTAAAACCATCTTCCTTCTAGTGATTCTGATATGACTAGCCCAGAAAATCCCAGAGCACAAGGACTTTCAAGTTATCTGATTACTCTTGCTTCATGTTCTTCATATGTGGGGAAGAATTAATAGCATGTAAAGTGTTTTACAGGGGGTAAAGGTCACAGCCTGCATTTCATACAAGAGTAATTAATACTAGCTCTTCTGAGGAAGTTAATCATAGCTTCTTATATATGATTTCTTATTTGTAGTGACAATCATTGTGATTTAGTAAATAAAGCAATGTTAACTTTTAACATTTGAGGGTCAACTTATTAAGGTTTCAGTTTTCTGTATGGAATTATACTCTAGTGAGATTATTTGTATGCTTAAATAAAAATAAGGAAGGCTAAATTAATTGACTCTTAAATTATTTTTTAACTTAACATAGTGAGTTAGCCTAGTACAAAATTATAGATTTCCTTATGACATTTTCATATAGCAGCATCATACAGTGTTCTGTTTCTACTAACTTTGATATGGAGTTCTAAGACATAGTTGAAAAATCAAAATACATTTTGTAGCTTCCCTGTTCTCTGCGGTGCAGAGTAATTAAACTTCCTCCTTTCTATTCAATTCTAACACTATAGTAAGGCCTTTGGTGCTGGTAGTAAGACAAACGTCTAACCATCAAGACATTTTCAATTGAGCCTGCAGAAAGGAATGGCTTTTGGGGGAGTATGTTGCATAAGACTCACAACCTAAAAGCATGTCATTTTTTTTTTTTTATAAGCTAGAGATCAAATAATTCAGCAGCTATTGTGTTAGGTGGAAATGTTCTTGAATTTATAACAATGTATGATTTTACCTTTAAGTAGGCCTTTGGTAGAAAGTAGTCCTGTTATTAAACAGTTAATGTGTTTCCTAGTTATCATCATTATCAGCAAGCCTTGGCTAACCAGTATGAATATACATTTCCCATTCTTTAGTGGTAATTCTGTGCAGTGGAGGGCTGATAGGGCAAGCACCAGAAAGCTCTGCTTTCGAGTAGCTTCATGTGTTGTTCATCAGCTGTCTTCTATAAGAATGGGATGGGGAAGGTTCTTAGTGACATCTGGGAGCTGATTTAGATATCCTTGGTTATTTGTAGCTCCAAGAACTTGTCCACAAGATTAGTTTGCCTACACGGATCCTGTATTTTCCTCTTTTAAAGCATCCTTTTGGGGCCAGGGAACTTACTTATCTTCTTTGCATTCATATTCCAGTGGCTACTTAGCACAATGTTGTTCTCACTGAGAAGCTGATAGTCTAGAAATTGTAATGGAATAGAAGTAAATGTCGTGTGTTAGTAGTGTGTTCATCAGCATAACAGAATGCCTTCATCACAACTTAAAGAAGAAAAGACATAGTGCTTGAGAGATTAACTCATGGTGGTTGTTGTGTGGGTCTTGTGGTTAGGCAGAGACATTGTGGAAGAATTATTGAAGAGACCTGCCTTCTGCAAGGCTGTCAGGACACAAGGTGATAGGAAGTAGCTAGACAAAAAATATGTCTGACAAAGACCTCAGTCTTCAGTATACCCTTAAACTGAAACCTTCTTTCTAAAGTTCCATCCCCTCTTAGTAGTTCATTCAAATTCAAATTTTGACTATCAATAGATTAAAAGTATTGATTAGATCAAAACCCACATAATATAATTTTGTTCCAAACATGTTCATACACTCTCTCTCTCTTTCTCTCTCTTTCTTTCTCTCCACTCTCTCTCTCTCATACACACGAGTTTTAGCCAATTCATAATCCAATCAAGTTGACAACAGTTATTAATATCACAGAGAGAGAGAGAGAGAGAGAGAGAGAGAGAGAGAGAGAGAGAGGAGAGAGAGAGGAGAAAGAGAGAAGATCCCTGAATTACATGTTAGATGTAGACTAAAGACATTTATACTGATCACTATCCTGTATAAAACAGCTGTTGTCTGATTTTTCTGCACCTAAGGTAGGTAGTTATTCATTTCTTTGCCCTTCATGGATGCTTCCAAAATGATTCTACCTCAGTGTGTGTTTTCTGGCATTTGTTCTGAAACTGGGAAACCTGAAGCCAAGAACCTATTAATGCCTGAAGTCTGGGATGTTAGAGATTCATCATCCCTTGTCTGAGCTGGCACTGCTGTGAAACAGCCTTAGAATGAGGGAAATATGCCCGCTGTAAAGTCCTTCTGCTTTTGTTCCAGTATACTTAATGAATCAAAACCTTATTTTGGACACTCTCCTTTTTTTAAAAAATTAGATATTTTCTTTATTTACATTTCAGATGATATCTCCTCTCCCAGTTTCACCTCGGCGTCGAGGAAACCCTGTTCCTTCCCACCTCCCCATGGTCACCAACCCACCCTCTCCTGCATCCCTTATACTAGGGCATAGAACCTTCACAGGACCAAGGGCCTCTTCTCCCATTGATGCCCGACAAGGCCATCCTCTGCTACATATGCAGCTGGAGCCTGGAGTCCCACCATGTCTACTCTTTGTTTGGTAGTTTAGTACCTGGGAGCTCTGAGGGTACTAGTTAGTTCATATTGTTGTTTGTCCTAAGGGTGCAAACCCTTCAGCTTCTTTCGTGCTTTCTCTAGCTCCTTCATTGGTGACCTGTGATCAGTCCAATGGATGGCTGTGAGCCTCTACTTCTGTATTAGTCAGGCATTGAAAGAGCCTCTCAGAAGACAGCTATATCAGGCTCCTGTCAGCCAGCACTTGCTGTCATCTACAATAGTGTCTGAGTTTGATGACTGAATATGAGAAGGACTCCTAGGTGGAGCAGTCTCTGGATTGTCCTACTTTCAATCTCTACCCCATAGTTTGTCTCTGCAACTCCTTTCATGGGTATTTTGTTCCCCATTCTAAGAAGGATCAAAGTATCCACAATTTGGTCTTCCTTCTTCTAGAGTTTCTTGTAGTTTGTAGAGTGTATTTTGGGTATTCCGAGCTTCTGGGCTAATATCCATTTATCAGTGAGTGCATACCATTTGTGTTCTTTTGTGATTGGGTTACCTCACTCAGGATGATATTCTTCAGATCTATCCATTTGCATGAAGAATTTAATAAAATCATCGTTTTTGATAGCTGAGTAGTACTGCATTGTGTAGATGTACCACATTTTCTGTATCCATTCCTCTGCTGAAGGACATCTGGGTTGTTTCCAGCTTCTGGATATTATAAATTTGGCTGCTATGTACATAGTGGAGTAGATAACCTTATTAAATGTTAGAGTATCTTCTGGGTATATGCCCAGGAGTGGTATAGCTGGGTCCTCTGGTAGTGTTATGTCCAATTTCCTGAGGAACAGCCAAACTGATTTCCAGAGTGGTTGCACCAGCTTTCAGTGCCACCAGCAATGAAGGAATGTTCCTCTTTCTCCATGTCCTCACCAGCATCTATTGTCACCTGAGTTTTTGAACTTAGTCATTCTGATTGGTGTGAGGGGAAATCTCACAGTTGTGTTGATTTGTATTTACCTGACAACTAAGGATGTCGAGCATTTCTTTAGGTGCTTCTCAGCCATTTGGCATTTCTCAGCTGAGAATTCTTTGTTTAGCTCTATACCCCATTTTCTAATAGGTTTATTTGGTTCTCTGGAGTCTAACTTCTTGAGTTCTTTGTGTATATGGGATTTTAGCTCTCTGTTAGACATAGGACTGGTAAAGATCTTTTCCCAATCTGTTGGTTGCCGTTTTGTCCTATTGACAGTGTCCTTTGACTTACAGAAGCTTTGCAATTTTATGGGGTCCCTTTTGTCAATTCTTGACCTTTAGAACATAAGCTATTGGTGTTCTGTTCAGGAAAATTTCCCCTGTGCCCATGTGCTCAAGGCTCTTC
>NW_022196905.1:214261488-214263617 GCF_008632895.1 Mastomys coucha
GGTTTGCAAGAATTTCATTGAGTATTTCTTCATCGATATTCATAAGAGAAATTGGTCTGAAGCTTTCTTTCTTTGTTAGGTTGTTGTGTGGTTTAGGTATCAGAGTAGTTGTGGCTTCATTGAACAAACTGGGTAGGGTAACTTCTGTTTCTATTTGTGGAATAGATTGAGGAATGTTGGTTCTTTGAAGGTCTGCTAAAACTCTGCTCTAATCCCATCTTGTCCTGGGCTCTTTTTGGTTGAGAGACTATTAATGACTGTTTATATTTCTTAGGGGATATGGGACTGTTTAGATCATTTATCTGATCTTGATTTAACTTTGGTACCTGGTATCTATGTATAAAATGTCCATTTCATCCAGGTTTTCCAGTTTTGTTATGTATAGGCTTTTTTACTAAGATCTGATGATTTCTTGGATTTCCTCAGTTTCTGTTGTTATGTCTCCCTTTTCATTTTTTATTTTGTTAATTAGGATACTGTCTCTGTGATCTATGGGTAGTCTGGCTAAGGGTTTATCTATTTTCTTGGTTTTCTCAAAGAACCAGCTCCTGGTTTGGTTGATTCTTTGTATAGTTCTTTTTGTTTCCATTTGGTTGATTTCAACCCTGAGTTTGATTATTTCCTGCTGTCTACTCCTTTTGGGTAAATTTGCTTCTTTTTATTCTAGAACTTTCAGAAGTTTTGTCAAACTGCTGGTGTATGCTCTCTCCAGTTTCTCTTTGGAGGCACTTAGGGCTATGAGTTTTCTTCTTAGGACTGCTTTCATTGTGTCCCATAAGTTGGGGTATATTATGGCTTCATTTTCATTAAACTCTGGAAAGTCTTTAATTCTTTATTTTTTCCTTGACCAGGTTATCATTGAGTAGAGGGTTGTTGTGCTTGCATGTGTATTTCGGCTTTCTATTGTTTATGTTGTTATTGAGGGGCAGCCTTAGTCCATGGTGATCTGATAGGATGCAAGGAATTATTTCTGTCTTCTTGTATTTGTTGAGGCCTGATTTGTGACAGATTACATGGTCAGTTTTGGAGAAGGTGCCATGAGGTGCTGAGAAGAAGGAATATTCTTTTGTTTTAGGATAAACTGTTCTATGGATATCTGTTAAATCCATTGTTTCATAACTTCTGTTAGTCTCACTATGTCTTTGTGTAGTTTCTGTTTCCATGATCTGTCCTTTGCAGAGAGTGGGGTGTTTAAGTTTCCCACTATTATGGTGTGAGGTGCTATGTGTGATTTGAGGTTTAGTAAATTTTCTTTTATGAAAGTAAATGCCCTTGCATTTGGAGTGTAGAGGTTCAGAATTGAGAGTTCATCTTGGTAGATCTTACCTTTGATTAGTGTGAAGTGACCCTCCTTATCTTTTTTGATCATTTTAGGTTGAAAGTCCATTTTATTCCATATTAGAATGGTTACTCCAGCTTGTTTCTTGGGACCATTTGCTTGGAAAATTGTTTTCCAGCCTTTTATTCTGAGGTAGTGTGTGTCTTTGTCACTGAGGTTGGTTTCCTGAATTCAACAAAATGTTGAGTCCTGTATATGTGTTTTCTTTGGGGAACTGAGTCCATTGATTCTCTATTAGAATCAATGGATTCTAATAGATATTTAGGAAAAGTTATTGTTGCTTCTGTTGTTTTTGTTGTTAGAATTGGAATTCTGTTCATGTCGTTATCATCTTTTCATTTTGTTGGAAGATTACTTTCTTGCTTTTTCTTTGTGTTGGAATTTTCCATTTATTATCCTTTGAAGGGCTGGATTTGTGGAAAGATATTGTGTAAATTTGTTTTTGTCATGGAATACCTTTGTTTCTCCATCTATTGTAATCGAGAATTTTGCTAGTTATAGTAGTCTGGGGTGGCATTTGTGTTCTCTTAGGGTCTGTATGACATCAGCCCAGGATCTTCTAGTTTTCATAGTCTCTGTCGAGAAATCTGGTATAATTCTGATAGGCCTGCCTTTATACGTTACTTGCCCCTTTTCCCTCACTGCTTTTAATATTCTTCCTTTGTTTTGTGTATTTAGTGTTTTGGTTATTATGTGACAGAAGGAATTTCTTTTCTGGTTGAAACTATTTGGAGTTCTGTAGGCTTCTTGTATGTTCATGGGCATCTCTTTTTTTTTTTTTTTTTTTTTT
>NW_022196905.1:214263627-214272398 GCF_008632895.1 Mastomys coucha
TTTTTAAGGTTAGGGAAGTTTTCTTCTCTAACTCTGTTGAAGATATTTACTGGCCCTTTAAGTTGGAGGTCTTCACTCTCTTCTATACATATTATTCTTTGGTTTGATGTTCTCATTGTATTCTGGATTTCCTGGATGTTTTGGCTTACAATCTTTAGCATTTTGAGTTTTCTTTGACTGTTATGTCTACGTTTTCTATGGTATCTTCTGCATCTGAGATTCTCTCTTCTATCTCTTGTATTCTGTTGGAGATGCTTGCATCTATGACTCCTGATTTCTTTGCTAGGTTTTCTATCTCTGGAGTTTTCTCTCTTTGTGATTTCTTCATTGTTTCAGCTTCCATTTTTAGATCCTGCATGGTCTTGTTCAATTCCTTCACCTGTTTGGTTGTGCTTTCCTGTAATTCTTAAGGAATTTTTGTGTTTCCTCTTTAAGGGCTTGTGCCTGTTTACCTCTGTTCTTCTGTATTTTTTTAAGGGAGTTATTTATGTTGTTCTTCAATTCCTCCATCGTCATCATGAGATATGGTTTGAGATCCAAATCTTGCTTTTCCGGTGTTTTGGGATATCCAGGACTTGCTGTGGTGGGAATACTACGTTCTGATGATGCCAAGTAGTCTTGGTTTCTGTTGGTAAGATTCTTGGGTTGCCTTTCACCATCTGTTGATCTCTGGTGTTAGATGTTCTTGCTGTCTCTTGCTGGAGCTTATTCCTTCTGAGGGTCTGTAAGTCTGTGTCAACACTCCTGGGAGATCAACTCTCCCCTAGTAAAACCTGTGTACAGAGGGCTGTGGATCAGCTGTCCCTCCTTGGTGCAAATGGATGAATGAAGGACCCTGTCCCAGTTGCTCTGTAGCTTCTGTGACTTGTGCCTCCTGGCTGGTCCTGCCTTAGAAAGCCACAGGAGTGAAAATGGTGATCTCGCCTAAGACCAGGGGTCAGAGCACTCTCTGAAGACCTGCTCTCCCCTGGAAAGGAGCACAGAGGGCTATGGAACAGGCGTACCTACTGGCTGTAGATATTGAATTAGCTTAAGATTGGATGTCCAAATTTAGATTCTTGAGGTACGGTGTCTGGGACCTTAAATTTTGTATCTCTCCTTGGATGAAAGCAAACATACCTTACAAGCAATAGATCATCCAAGCTCATATCTCTCACCTGTAGCACAATCTGCCTGTGTTACACACCTATTCCAAAGGACTTTGAATGAGTTGATAAGTAAATCTAAGTCTGGATGATCATCAGCTAATATGATTCTTTTCTGTGACAAGTACTGGTTGTTTGTCTTCTGCCTACATTCACACAACTGTAACAGTGCATCTTAGTTTGTAAGTAAGTTTGAAATCCCCATAACTTAGTAAATGAACTGCTGTCAGAAGAATAGAAGCTGGGAAAGCTCACATACTTTTGTTGCATTTTCTTGGTAAAAGATATCATAGATACACACTTTCATCTAGAGCCAGGACAATCAATCACGTCTTAGTCCTTGTTATCTTTCTTAATCCTGGTTCTCACAGGTGGTCACGCAGTAGGTAATCCACTGCACTAGTCAGGATCCCACTCTGCCATCCAGTCACCATTCCTGATGGCAAATGCCTGAGTTTCACCATGCTTTCTTCTTTACTCTCATTCAATTAGAATTTTTCTTATGGAATCTAAGAAAGTGCTAGTCTCTCTGGGATCTTCTCATGCTGTGTGAGTTATTGTAAGGCTGCCTGGTTCTAAAATCAAATGGTATCTTCTTCTTTGAAACATGACATGTTATACTTTCTTACCTTAACTGCATTTGAAATTGTTATGGGCAAGAAGTGGGGGAAGCTGTAAAATTGCTTCTTAACATAGACAAGATCTTGGAGATTTAAATGTCACTTCCACTAGATTTTTACAGTGTAAATATAATGTCAGGTGATTGGAAACTCATATCTCTCACCTGTAGCACAGTTGGAGAAGAGCTAAATATGACAATAAAAATCTTGCATATTTTATTCCAGGAAAGCAGTAACACTTCTATCATAAACCATTTTATGTCATAATTGCCTTTTTAAGAAATAGGAAAAGGGATATTATCACTAACAAAAAGGATTTTAAAAAAAGGCAAATTTTTGGTTAGTCTCATTTGCAGGTGATAAACAGCTATTTGTCATGATTATTTTGTTGTCTTCTTCACATTCATGCCATGGTTTGTTTCAGGTAACACACCTCAAATATTTTGACATCCTTTCTTGTTTCATGTTAGGAGTGATATTTTCCACAGTTAAAATTAATCATCATGAGAGGACAAAGGATATTCACCAAATCGTGGTATGCATTGTGTTGTCAACTACATTTGGTACTCCTTCTGTTTTTACCTCCACATAGACTTGCCAGTGGTATTAACAACCAGGCAGAACAGGAATCAGACTCATTTGCAGCCAGTGGCAATACTCCAGGCTGAAAGCTGACCAGTTCCCTGAGACCTAGCAGAACCAGAACCCAGGTTTTCAGAATAGAGGTCAGAACTTGGTCCTGCTCTCAATTAAGATGCTTCTGCAGAAAATCTATTTCCCAGGAAACTGAAAGGAAAAACATTGGCTACAGTTCTTCCCTAAGAAGTTAAGTTTTCATTAGTACTTTAAAGCTTCAGTAGGCTCTGAAGGTATACGGTATTACTTGGGTCTAACGTATTCTAAACACAAACACTAGAAAATTAGTTTTCAGATAGTTTCTGAGTAAATATTCTATAATTCTATTCTCTTTAGAGTCTCTGCACAGCACGTATGTGCTCAGGAGTCTTCAAGGAGTCCTCAGTAACATGTCTGGTATTTTATTATTTCATTCTGTTTCCACACAGACCTCTTCTGGTCCTTGTGGAAATATAAGCAGCAGATAATGTTATCACTGTAAGCATCCAATATATTGAATAATTTGGCCAGGATCATACTAGAAGAAAAGTAGACCTTACTGTTTGATATTTAGCCCCTAAATTCCAGCTTCTTTCCAAGTAGGTGCAAAGACTTTATATAGTGTTGCACTGTTTACTAATTGAGCTTAGATTACCATGCACCATCCTGGTCTGAGCACACACATTCAAGGCCTTATTACTACTTCTTCAAAGCCATGGTGGGAAACTTTTTTCCCTAAAATGAATGCTTCTTTCATGGCAACAAATACAAAAATAAGTATGATACAAAATCCACTCCAGATTTAAGAAAATAAATCAGTAGCCAGCCACAAAACATAAAATTGCTTATGACTGTTACAGATAAAATTATTATGATAATAAAAAGCAATAATTTTAGAGTATATTCCGGAAAGATTGACCAAAGTCTAATGATGTGGACTATTATATTTCTAGAGAAAATAAATGGCCAGAAAAAATTACTCCTTGAATTTTATTGTGAATACCATAAAACTATCTGAATGTAGTTATTCTTACAAATACATAAGACAGCAATAACAGATCTGAATACACCTAGGTTCTGACCACTGCCTTTCATTTTTTTATCTTTATACAAGGCAAAAATCCATGTGAAAGTAAAAAATCAGGCAATATAAACCCAAAGCTTATCAGTGAGTGCTAGAACTTCAAATATAGAATATCTTTCCTAAGTTCTAAACACAGAGAGCACTTCCACTAAGACCCTGACCAAGAACACCAAAACAAACTTTATGGCCATTCAGAGAAGGTCATTACTCTTTGCAGAGCAAGGCAATTGCACCCTTCACCTCCTCAGAAAGGCAGTCAGTAGGACATTCCTGCTGCTCCCAACACTCAAGGAAACAGTTTGTGCTCCATGAATAAATGTTGTATTGATAGACGACTCTCAGGAAACAAGTAGAAAAAAAATCATCATTTTTACAATAAAGGAGAAAAACAAATTGTTAGAGTTCATCTAACAATATTCTACCCTTTAAAAAAGTTGTAAACATCAGCTCTTTGTTTCTCTTTTACTAGCAAGAACAGATGAGTTTTCTGGGACTTCTTGAGTTCTCCAATCTATAGAGACATAACCCACAACCTCTCACACACAGGCAGGCATTTTTATGTCTATTCTGGTAAAATTTCAGAAAAGTATCCATTTTTGTGGCTTGAGGTGGGAGTAGCAACAGAATCCAGCATTCTCTACCAGCCTTTGCATCTCCCCAACCCATGCACCTTTCCAGTCTTTTGCATTCCCTATCATGTTCTCTTCTTACCCAT
The DNA here is from genome assembly GCF_008632895.1 of Mastomys coucha. Lineage (NCBI taxonomy): Eukaryota > Metazoa > Chordata > Mammalia > Rodentia > Muridae > Mastomys > Mastomys coucha. The sequence continues at coordinate 214,267,807 of NW_022196905.1, forward strand.
AAGACACCTCTGTGAGGACCTACTGGAAATGACTCTGTTACTTGGGTTCATCTTTGGAAGAACCAGGATAGCACAGGATGGAGCTGTCTGCTTGCATAGATTTCATGGGACCCAAGAATGACATCAGGCACTTTCAATGCCACATCTCTTCTGAAAGCTTATGTTCTTCATGAAAATTAAAATAGACTCCAAGCTACTAGGTCAGTTTTCTGGGGCAAACTTGGGTAGAATAAAAGGAAATTCTCAACATTACCTAAGAATTTAGGAAAAGAACTACTTGTCACTTTCTTACTCCCAAAGCTCTTGTTAAGCCCTCAGCCTGAGCACCCTGAATTACTCAGTCCCCTTGACAAGGGTGGAGAACAGAAAGCCTCCGAAACAGAAGACCTCAAATCTTGGTTCTGTGTTTTACTGTGGGTGAGAGCTTGAGCGGTTCTCTGAGCTAGAGTTTTCTTATCTACAGAGCACAACTAGCAATACGCATATTTTGCAGTGTTTGGATAGCACATAGTGTCCTGGTTTCATTTCTGTTGAAGTAATAAATACAATAACCAAATAACTTAGGGACAAAAGTTTATATCAGTTCACACTTGGAGTGGATCCTCAGGAGAAATCAAGGCAGAGACAACAACAACAACAAAAGGGAGCTTGTTCTACTCACTACTGAGCTACCTTCTTTACAGCACAGGCTCACCTGCCCAGGGATTGTCCCAACCACCATGGGCTGAGCACACCTATATCAATTAGCAAACAGGAAAATGCCCCAGTGGACATCCCCAAAGGCCATTAGATCTCCATCCTTAGATCTCTCCATGGATCAAGCTGACAACTAAAGCTAACCAGGATGCACGGCTTCATACAGTACTAGATAATATCAATTTTGAGCTGATTCTGCCTCAATCTTTATTATTTGGCTTCTAAATAAAAATTGGAAGCATTTTTTTCAGTTTTATAAAACACCTAGAAAGTCATTTTCTCATGTGATCAGTGTACTTTTAGACATTCATGGAGAAATACAAAAGTAAAGGGTCATCCACATACAAGGTTACTAACCAAATATCTCAGTCTATCTTTGGTCGGTGCTTAAATACATAATGGTGAAGTTTTTCTGGAAAGCATGAAAATAGGTAGAATCTTCCATTAACTCAGACACATTAGAAGCATTCATGAGAATCTACCAAATGTGTGGGAATAACACTGCATTATGCCTTCAGGACAGTGATTTCATAAAATGGTTTTCTCTGACCTGTCAATACTAATTAAAGTCAGAACATTAATTATCTTTCTGAAAAAGGTGGGAGTTTTTGTTTGTATGTTTGTTTGTTTTTTGTTTTTTGTTTTTTTTTTAAAGTAGGGTGTTTTTCCTCTCCGGTGACTTTCTAAGGCAGGACCAGCTGGGAGGCTCAGGCCACTGAAATGGCAGGGTAGCAGAGACAGAATCCTTTCTACCTCCCTCTACAACTAGAAGGTGCAGCTGATACACAAACCTCTGCACACCATTCCCACAAGTGGAGAGCTTCTCTCCAGGGATTGCTCTGACCCTGGGACTCAGGTGAGATCATCATTTTCTCTCCATGACTTTCTGAGGCAGGACCAGCCAGGAGGCTCAGGCCACAGAAGTGACAGGGCAACTGGGACAGAATACTTCATTCATTCATCCATCTGCACCCAGGAGAGACAGCTGATCCATACCCTTGCGCACATGGGTCTTACCAGGGAAGAGCTGGTCTCCCAGAACTGATGACACAGGCTTACAGACCCACAGGAGGAACAAGCTCCAGCCAGGCACAGCAAGATCATCTTACACCAGAGATTAACAGAAGGCAAAAGACAAATGCAAGAATCCTACCAACAGAAACTAAGGCTACTGGGCATCATCAGAACATAGTACTACCACCACAGCAAGTCCTGGATATCCCAAAACACCAGAAAAGCAAGATTTGGATCTAAAATCATATCTCACGATGGTGATAGAGGAATTGAAGAAGGACAACATAAATAAGTCCCAAGAGAAATACAGGAGAACACAGGTAAAACAGGTCCAAGCCCTTAAAGAGGAAACACAAAAATCCCTTAAAGAATTACAGGAAAGCACAACCAAACAGGTGAAGGAATTGAACAAAACCATCTAGGATCTAAAAATGGAGGTAGTAACAATTAAGAATTCACAAAGAGAGACAGCTCTGGAGATAGAAAATCTAGGAAAAAAATCAGGGGCCATAGATGCAAGCATCACCAACAGAATATAAGAGATAGAAGAGAGAATCTCAGGTGCAGAAGATACCATAGAAAACATAGACACAACAGTCAAAGAAAACTCAAAATGCAAAAAGATCGTAACCCAAAACATATAGGAAATCCAGGACACAATGAGAACACCAAACCTAAGAATGATAGGTATAGAAGAGAGTGAAGACTTCCCTTTAAAAGGGCCAGTAAATATCTTCGACAAAATTATAGAAGAAAACATCCCTAACTTAAAAAAGAGATGCCCATGAACATACAAGAAGCATGCAGAACTCCCAATTGATTGGAACAGAAAGGAAATTCCTCCCATCCCATAATAGTGAAAACACCAAACAGACAAAACAAAGAAAGAATATTAAAAGCAGTGAAGGAAAATGGGCAAGTAACATATGAAGACTGATATATTTACACCGGACTTCTCGCCAGAGATTATGAAAGCCAGCAGATCCTGGGCTGATGTCTTATAGACCCAAAAGGAACACAAATGCAAGCCCAGGCTCTCAATTACCATGGATGGAGAAACAAAAGTATTTCATGACAAAACCAAACTTACACAATATCTATCCAGAAATCCAGCTCTTCAAAGGATAATAAATGGAAAACTCCAACACAAGGAGGGAAACTACATCCTAGAAAAAGCAAGAAAATAATCTTCCAACAAAATGAAAAGATGATAGCCACATGAACAGAATTCCAACTCTAACAACAAAAACAACAGGAAGCAACAGTTACTTTTCCTTAATATCTATTAATATCAATGGACTCAATTCCCCAATAAAAGACATAGGTTATAAGACTAGGTGCATAAACAGAACCCAACATTTTGTTGCATTCAGGAAACCCACCTCAGTGACAAAGACACACACTACCTCAGAATAAAAGGCTGGAAAACAATTTTCCAAGCAAATGGTCCCAAGAAACAAGCTGGAGTAGCCATTCTAATATCTAATAAAATCGACTGTCAACCTAACATAATCAAAAAAGGTAAGGACAGACACTTCAGACTAATTAAAGGTAAGATCTACCAAGATGAACTCTCAATTCTGAACCTCTACCCTTCAAATGCAAGGGCATCTACATTCATAAAAGAAAATTTACTAAACCTCAAATCACACATTGCACCTCACACCATAATAGTGGAAGACTTAAACACCCCACTCTCTGCAAAGGACAGATCATGGAAACACAAACTAAACAAAGACACAGTGAGACTACAGAAGTTATGAAACAATGGATTTAACAGATATCCATAGAACAGTTTATCCTAAAACAAAAGAATATACCTTCTTCTCAGCACCTCATGGCACCTTCTCCAAAACTGACCATGTAATCTGTCACAAATCAGGCCTCAACAGATACAAGAAGACAGAAATAATTCCTTGCGGTCTATCAGATCACCATGGACTAAGGCTGCCCCTCAATAACAACATAAACAATAGAAAGCCGAAATACACATGCAAGCACAACAACCCTCTACTCAATGATAACCTGGTCAAGGAAGAAAAAAAGAAACTAAAGACTTTCCGGAGTTTAATGAAAATGAAGCCATAACATACCCCAACTTATGGGATGCAATGAAAGCAGTTCTAAGAGGAAAAGTAATAGCTCTAAGAGCCTCCAGAAAGAAACTGGAGAAAGCATATAACAACAATTTTACAAAACATCTGAAAGCTCTAGAATAAAAAGAAGCAAATTTACCCAAGAGAAATAGACATCAGGAAATAATCAAACTCAGGGTTGAAATCAACCAAATGAAAACAAAAAGAACTATACAAAGAATCAACCAAACCAGGGGCTGGTTCTTTGAGAAAACCAACAAAATAAATAAACCCTTAGCCAGATTAACTAAAGGGCACAGAGACAGTATCCTAGTTAACAAAATAAGAAATGAAAAAGGAGACATAACAGAAACTGAGGAAATCCAAGAAATCATCAGATCCTAGTACAAAAGCCTATACTCAACAAAACTGGAAAACCTGTATAAAATGGACAATTTTCTACACAGATACCAAGTACCAAAGTTAAATCAAGATCAGATAAATGATCTAAACAGTCCCATATCCCCTAAGAAATAGAAATAGTAATTAGTAGTCTCCTAACCAAAAAAAATCTCAGGACCAAATGGGTTTAGTGCAGAGTTTTATCCAACCTTCAAAGAAGACCTAATATCAATACTTCTCAAACCATTCCACAAAATAGAAACAGAAGGCACTCTACCTAATTCATTCTATGAAGCCATAATTACTCTGATACCTAAACCACAAAACGACCTAACAGAGAAAGCTTCAGACCAATTTCTCTTATGAATATCGATGAAGAAATACTCAATGAAATTCTTGCAAACC
>NW_022196905.1:214273506-214283246 GCF_008632895.1 Mastomys coucha
TAAAAGAAAAGGAAGTGAGGAAGAGCCTTGAGCACATGGGCACAGGGGAAATTTTCCTGAACAGAACATCAATAGCTTTTGCTCTAAGGCCAAGAATTGACAAATGGGACCTCATAAAATTACAAAGCTTCTGTAAGGCAATGGACACTGTCAATAGGATAAAATGGCAGCCAACAGATTGGGAAAAGATCTTTACCAACCCTACACCCAACAGAGGACTAATATATAATATATGCAAAAAACTCAAAAAGCTAGACTCCAGAGAACCAAATAACCCTAGTAAAAATGGGGTACAGAGCTAAACAAAGAATTCTCAACTAAGGAATACCAATGGCTGAGAAGCACCTAGAGAAATGCTCAACATCCTTAGTCATCAAGGTAAATGCAAATGAAAACAACCCTGAGATTCCACTTCACACCAGTTAGATTAGCTATGATCAAAAACTCAGGTGACAGCAGATGCTGGCGAGGTTGTGGAGAAAGATTGCTGGAGGTATTGCAAGCTGGTACAACCACTCTGGAAATCAGTCTGGTGAATCCTCATAAAATTAGAGATAGCATTACCTGAGGACCCAGCTAAACTACTCTTGGGCATATACCCAGAAGATGCTCCAACATATAACAAGGACACATGTTCCACTATGTTCATAGAAACCTTATTAATAATAATAGCCAGATGCTGGAAAGAACCCAGATATCCCTCAACAGAGAAATGGATACCGAAAATGTGGTATATTTACACAATGGAGTACTATTCAGCTATTGAAAACAATGAATTCATGAAATTTTTAGGCAAATGGATGGAACTGGAAAATATCATCCTGAGTGAGGCAACCCAATCACAAAAGAACACTCACTGGATATTAGTCCAGAAGCTCAGAATACCCAAGATACAATTCATAAATCACATAAAACTCAAGAAGAAGGAAGACCAAGTGTGGACACTTTGGTCCTCCTCAGAAGGGGGCACAAAATACCCATGGATGGAGTTACATAGACAAAGTGTGGAGCACTGACTGAAGGAATGACCATCCAGAGACTTCCCCACCTGGGGAAGCTGTTATAGCTATCTCCTGAGAGGCTCTACCAGTGCCTGACAAATACAGAGGTGGATGCTCACAGCCAACTATTGTACTGAGCACAGGCTCCCCAGTGGAGGAGCTAGAGAAAGGACCCAAGGAGCTGAATGGGTTTGCAGCTCCATAGGAGGAACAACAATATGAATTAACCAGTACCCCTAGAGGTCCCAGGGACTAAACCACCAACCAAAGAGTACACATGGTAGGCCTCATGGCTCCAGCTGCATATGTAGCAGAGAATGGCCTGTTGGTCACCAATGGGAGGAGAGACCATTGGTCCTGTGAAGGCTCTATGCCCCAGTGTAGGAGAATGCCAGGGCCAGGAAGCAAGAGTGTGTAGGTGGGTGAGCAGTGGGACGTGGGAGGAGATAGGGGATTTTCAGAGGGGAAACCAGGAAAGGGGATAACATTTGAAATATAAATAAAGAAAATATCTAATAAAAAAAAAGAATAGCCACAATCAAGATCAACACAATTCAGCAATGTGGGAAAATATATGGTTTGTTTAATTCCTGAAACTTCTACCAATTTTATTTTATTTGGTATAAAATAGCTATAAAGAGTGAAAAAAGAAGCTATTTTATACACTGCCATCACTACAAAAAACTTGACAAGGCCACATACACACATACTAGTTAGCTAGAAATTATATTCATATTTTTACCTTATTAATGAATCTCACACATTGTGAAACAAGCATAAAATGTATACTATAATCAGAAGCTTCAATAAAAGTATGAATAAGGGCTTTGTCGTTCATTAGGTATCATCTCACTCAGCCTTCAGGATAATCAATTCCAGTTATGACCTGTGCATCAGAACCTGCAATAGCAAAATGCTATTGTTTGGGCGTATTTCACAAAAGCCCATATGTTAAATGGCGTGACCTGAGCCTATGGTGCTACTGGGACATTATCTCTGGATATGGCTGTGAGGTAATTTCCAGAAGAGATTATCATATGAATGAGTAGACTGAGAAATGTTATCACTTAGAATTAACCTAACATCTCTTCTGAGTCTGTTAGCTAAGATCATGTGTAGAAGTCTACCCTTAAATTCCTGTACACTAAAGGGTTCAGCACCATCCTATGGTACTATTCATAAGTGGCAGAACCTTGGAGGAGGGCGGTTTTAGAAAGAAGTTAGGTTTTTGGAGACACATCCTGAAAGGGGATTTGTGATAGTGGTCTCTTTCTCCCTTTGGTTCCCAGACACCATGAAGTAAGCAGTCCTCCTTTCTACGTGCCCCACTACCAAAACATACTGTGACCAACACGACCACATTCCCAGGCCTTCTACCTCAGATTTATAGCACACTTTTCTCCATCTTACAGACAGAACACAGGAGGATTGTCTCCATATATATAACTAGTGATAGAAGCTACTTCCATAAGAAATACATTGATTCTGTGTCTCTGAAGAAACCTGGTCACTCAGGTAAGGAGAATAATTGAGGGATTTTCTAATAAGATAAAAAATTATGGCACAATACAATATGAAAACAGGCCTTTAAAGCCAAAGAAAATGAAAAAAAAAACCCTAAGGTAAGAAAGTTATCAGAGGTATATACTACCACCTCATATCCAGTCTCCTTGTTTGTTTTTGTCCTCCTTCCATCCCTCCCTTCATTCCTTCCTTCCTTTCTTTCTCTTTCTGAAAATTCATGTGACAAAAAATCATATTGAAGGAAACAAGAAATATTTCTAAAACCAGATCAAGTATGACAAATGGTATCAAGGGGCTAAATACAGAGGCAGCCATGGGCTTCTACAATCTTGACTAAATATATTGAACCAGGATATGTCTAGATGACTTTAGGACTTTCTCTAATTTCCTGTAGAGGCTATCATTCTCATTAAGCATGGCAGTATTTCATACGTATTTGTCACCTGCTAATTTGTTATCTGATTTAAAAGAATAAAAATTCTGTTATCACTGTTATATCTAAATCACTGCCTTATTCATGAGAACAGAGGCATCACTACCAAATTGAGCTTCAAAATAAATAATGTAAAGGCACTTTCTACTAAAATCCTTGAACACTTTATATATATAATTGGTTCTAGTTGTGTTTACTGTTAGTAAGACCTTGTGTGGCAATTCTCTGAGTGTCCTCGGTCCTCTGCTTTCTTAGTAAGAGCAGGTAGACTGGTTAGACAAAATTGTATCCAATATAGACTTTTTTCTCTGTAACTGCAAATCTAAGATAATAGACAATTTCATTGTTTTAACTCTATTTCCCAGAATTCTGTGCAAGCTATGGACCAGTCTAATGAAAAGACTGAAAAGATATAAGAGCTGATAGAATCAGAGGCTGATAAAACAAAATACATCAGCAGATGGACAATGACAATAGAAAAGTCACTTCCTAAAATATAGACAGACATAAGTAAAATACTAGAAAAAGCTCTCAGTGAAATGTGGAACACACACAGCCAGAAAGTTCTTTGCCAATTTTGCAAGGCTATCTAATGGAAATAGCACTGAATTACTAAATACAGACCACAATGCAGTACATTCTAGTCAGCATATTAATAATTTTAGATATTTACCTAATCTTACTAAGCCTCATGGCCTACAAACAGAAGAAATACATGTGTGTAAAGAGTTTAAGTGTATTACAATTTTTTTACTATTAGAAGAGCCTGTTCATCATGGATGCTGTTTATCCCTGACACTCATAGTGGGTATGCCAACCATGAAGTCTCTGGTATCCTTTGTTCTGTACCCAGGTCTTTGCTTAGGGATGTGTTAGTAGCAAGCCACCCTGAGAAAGAGGCACCATATAATACAGCTGGCAGGTTCTAAAGGGACACCTTTCTTTCTTTCTGACTATCAAAATATTGAAATAATGGATAACCCTCAAAGTTGGTATTTCCCTAAGAATCTGACACTGGAAGGAAAAAAAAGATCTGCCATCCAGAGGGGAGCATGTCTCTTGGGAGGTGATTTCACAGTTGCAACAACTTGTTAGGCCACTTTAGAGCATGAGACAGCATTGTCAATACAATGATGGGTCAATGGTAGATTGGGTGGGTCTATACATTGAAATGAACTGCTTACATAAGCATATACTCAGAGCTCTATTCAATTTTAATCTGAAATTAGGGGCTTAAAGATGGATTTGAAGGGCTGATCCATCACTGATCTGTTCATGATGCTTCCCATTGACAAAATCTCATTTTCTGCTTTTTACTAATAATTTAACTTCTTAAATTAGCTTCTTTTTTATTAGATTTTTTTTTATTTACATTTCAAATGATGTCTCCTTTCCCGGTTTAACCTCCAAAAAAACCAAAATACAAAAAAACCCCTGTTCCTTCCTCCTTCCCACTGCTTACCCACTGTCCTGATTCCTGGCCCTGGCATTCCCCTACAATGGGGCATAGAATCTTCACAGGGACAAGGGCCTCTCCTTCCATTGATGACCGACTAGGCCATCCTCTGCTACATATGCAGCTGGAGCCCTGAGTCCCACCATGTGTAATCTTTGGTTGGTGGTTTAGTACCTGGGAGCTCTGAGGGTACTAGATAGTTCATATTGTTGTTCATCCTAAGGAGCTGTAAAACCCTTCAGAACATTGGGTCCTTTATCTAGCTCCTTCATTGGGGACCAAGTGCTCACTCCAATGGATGATTGTGAGCCTCTACTTCTGTATTAGTCAGGTAATGTCAGAGCCTCTCAGGAGACAGCTGTATCAGGCTCTTTGTCAGTCAGCATTTGCTGGCATCCACAATAGTGTCTGGGTTTGATGATTGAATATGGGAAGGATTCCCAGGTGAAGCAGTCTCTGGGTTGTCCTTTCTTCAATCTCTGCTCCAAAGTTTGTCTCTGCAACTCCTTCCATGGGTATTTTGTTCCCCCTTCTAAGAAAGATCAAAGTATCCACACTTTGGTCTTCCTTCTTCTTGAGTTTCTTGTGGATTGTGGATTATATTTTGGGTATTCTGAGCTTCTGGGCTAATATCCACTTATCAGAGAGTGCATACTATGTATTTTCTTCTGTGATTGGGTTACTTCACTTAGTATGATATCCTTCAGATCCATCCATTTCCTTAAGAATTTCATAAATTCATTGTTTTTAATACTTGCGTAGTACTGCATTGTGTAGATGTACCACATTTTCTGTATCCATTCCTCTGTTGAAGGGCATCTGGGTTCTTTCCAGCTTCTGGCTATTATAAATAAGGCTCCTATGAACATAGTGGGGCATATGTCCTTATTACATGGTGGAGCATCTTCTTTAGATGATATGGGACTGTTTAGATTATTTATCTGATCTTGATTTAACTCTGGTACCTGGTATCTGTGTATAAAATTGTTCATTTCATCCAGATTTTCCAGTTTTGTTGACTATAGGCTTTTGTATTAGATATGGTGATATTTTGGATTTCCTTTGTTTTTGTTATATCTCCCTTTTCATTTCTGATCTTGTTAATTAGGATACTGTCTCTGTGCCTTCTAGTTAGTCTGGCTAATGGTTTATCTATTTTGTTGATTTTCTCAAAGAACCAGCTCCTGGTTTGTTTGATTCTTTGTATAGTTCTTTTTGCTTCCACTTGGTTGATTTCAGTCCTGAGTTTGATTATTTCCTGATGTTTAATCCTCTTGGGAGTATTTGCTTCCTTTTGTTCTAGAGCTTTCAGATGTGCTGTTCAGCTGCTAGAAGTGAATGCTCTCCCCAGTTTCTTTTTGGAGCCACTTAGAGCTATGAGTTTTCCTCTTAGGACTGCTTTCATTGTGTCTCATTAGTTTTGGTATGTTGTGGCTTCATTTTCATTAAACTCTTTAATTTCTTTCTTTCTTTCTCTCTTCCTTGACCAGGTTATCATTGAGTAGAGTGTTGTTCAGCTTCCACATGTATGTTGGCTTTCTATTGTTTATGTTGTTATTGAAGACCAGCCTTAGTCTGTGGTGATCTGATAGGATGCATGGGATTATTTCAATCTTCTTGTATTTGTTGATGCCTATTTTGTGACTGATTATATGGTCAATTTTGGAGAATCATGAGGTGCTGAAAAGGTATATTCTTTTGTTTTAGGATAAAATGTTCTATAGTTATGTTAAATCCGTTTGGTTCATAACTTCTGTTACTTTCATTGTGACTCTGTTTCATTTCTGTTTCTGTGATCTGGCCATTGCTGAGAGTGGGGTGTTGAAGTCTCCCTAAAATAGCTTCTTTAACAGTCAGAAACTTCTATTCTCTAGATTTTTAGATTTGTTTCCCTCTCCTCTGTGCTCCTACAAGAGAAAGTATTATGAGCACAGGGAATGTAGAGGAAAGCAGAGATGTATCATATTAAAAAGGGCTCTAGAGTATGCCTTACAAATTGTCTTTACATTCTAAGACTTTTGGAAGCTTTGCATTACTATAGAACTGACCCCTTGGTCCAATCTTGCCTTTAACAGAAACCAGTTTCCATTTGGCATTCACAAATATTTTCAGAAATGTCATTTTAAACTTTATGAAGTAAGAAATGTATTTAATGTCCATTTATCTAATTTTGCTGATAGCTTAAGCTGCATAATTAGGCTTTGACAAACTGTTTATGTTTACCCCTCTCCTGTTTTTAGATGGTATAGCACTCACAGAGTTGCTCGTAGTTTGATCTACCTTCTACCTTGACCCACATAGTTGATTCCTAAACATGCCCCATGAAAGTGTTTACTTAATTGTGAATTTATTTTGAGAAATTCTGTTGATTTTATGAGGTTGCTTGATAAAATTTCAGCCCTTGTAGACTGCTTTAAATCTTGAGACAGAGTGTCTCATAGAAGTAAGCAATTTAAGTCAGACCATTCTTGATAGTGTTACTTTAATGCTTCATGGTAATATATAACTATCCTTATAATAAATAAATTGAATGATTTTTTGTTGCTGCTAAGCATTTAATTATGCATGCACTTAAAGACAAAATGGCAAATGGAAAATGTAATAGAGATGGTTTTTCATTTTTGGTGTGACCTTAGCAATCTAGAATTACATTAGATAGAGAAGAGAGCATGCCTTCCTAGCATTCTGTCTTGACTGGCTTTTTAAAGGTTCCTTTTGTGGCAGGATAATCCTGTCTCCACGGGGGCCTTTTGGAATTACTTTGAACTCCTCTTGGGCTGTGGAAAAGCAGTAGGGGCCCTGTGAACCTTTACTAGTGCTATTGAGGGGCAACTGACAGTATTTGTTTTTCTCTAAGTGCTAGAGGTGCCTCTGGTACTCCTTTACTGTATAGTAATAAATTGTCATTGTTCATGTATCCAGTACTGTAAGCATGTACTTCTTCTACCATGAAGACGTTCTTTTAAACTGTCAGAGGGAAACCCTTGCAGATATTGGAATCTTAACCAGACCATGCTGGGGAATGCCTCTACTGTGTTTGCTGAGCCCCATTTCTGCTGTCTCCTCACACTTTCTGAAACCTTTCAGTTTCCATTTATTGTGGAAGAAACTGTGAAGCTGGAAAGTAAGGAGAGGAAAGCAATGAAATCCAAGTAAGGGCTTGTTTTGTACCAGGTGTTTACTCTAGATGTATATCTTTTGCGAAACCCCTCCTTTTCCTGTTTATCATTTATTCATTTGTTTCCTGATGTTCAGCAGCTGGGTATTGAGTGGGAAAGATACATATATTTAGGTGGTTAGATTCCAAATTGCTGTAGGCAAGCATTTGATGTGTTATATTCATTGACAGGCAGAGCACGGCTGGAAAACGTGCCTCGTCCTCACGTGTGCACTTGTCTTCCTAGAACTCATGAGTAATATCTGTGGTTATTCGCAAGTGTTGGTGAAAATATCAGTTTTAATGAATGTTGGCTTGTTGGTTGTATGTTATTCCTTGTTTAAATAAATTACTCTAGCAAAGTAAACTGTAACACGCATGGAGAGCTGTATATAGAAACCCAGTGTTCATACTGGATTGTATCAGGTGACAAACTGGGCTTTGGACTTGGTGATGCAAGGGCATGTGCATAGGTTGTAAGGCTAGGAAAGAGTCATAGCATTTTAGTTTCTTTTAGTTAAAGAATCCTCTCTACATGGATAATGGTTTATATTTAAGTTTATAAAAACTACATGTGTTGAGAAAAATAATCATAGGCACCAATGCATCTATAAAATATAAATTACATTTTGATAAAGTTGAGCTGATTCTTGACAAAGTTTTGAATGTTAATGGGACAGAAATTCCCATCTGACTATTTTCTATTCTTGTAGTATCTTTTTTAGTGCTATAGGCTGGATTATTATTATTATTTTTTTAATTTTGACACCTGCATATAGCAAAAAACTGTGAAACATTTCAAACCTCCAAGTGACACTAAAACTGTGAAGTATGAAGTCAAAGTGCCAGGGTGTGTGGGACACTGCAGAACATCATGCAGTAATCTAGTGTATGCATTCAAGAGAAGCAACAACAGTGTTGCAGGATGCATCATGATGAATGCTACAGAAATTAAATAAAACCAGCCTACTCTCCAACTGCTCCCTAAACTTGGCACTTCCCATACCTAATAGCCCTGCCCTTCTCCCCTCTGAACATCTGCTGTGAGGAAGAAAATTATTAATACATATATTCCTTCTATGTCAGGTTAGTAAGTAGTTATTATAAAAGGTGGTGGTATTTTTAGATTCTCCACAAGTGCTTGTATTTCTTCCACACCTATATGAGTATAACTAGATTTGGTCTTTACCAAAAAATAATCTGTCATCTATTATTGATATTTGATCCCTTCTCATTTTTTTTCAGACATTATTCCAAAGGGTAGATTAAATTATTTGATCTTTTAATCATTATTTGTTTTTTCTTTTATTGGAAATATTTTTTTCAAAAAATGTATTTTGATTACAGTTTTTCCTCCCACTTCTTCACCCAGCTCTTCCCCACCTCTCCTCCCATTATGACCCATAGCCCTGCTATCTCTTCTTAGAAAATAAACTGCCATCTAGGGGGTAGGAAGAAGATATGATAAATGAAAATTAAACAGATCAGAATATGACAAAACAACAAAAAGAGCCAAGGAAAAACCACACAAAACACAGATACATGTTTGCACACACACAGGAATTCCATAAAAACCCCAAACCAGAACTATACTATATATACAAAGAACTTTTAAGATTAAAAACCAGGTTTCCTTCCAGTCTGTCTGGGCTGGGGTCCAGAGTAGACCTTGGGCGCAAGCTCTGCAGCCAGTCCTACAACACCCAGAGGAAGCTCCACTCCCAGGTGCTCTGACACACCCAGGATCAGAGGTGAGCAGGAACCAACCTCTGTCCCAACACTGGGAGTAACTGGGACCAGCAGGACCAGACACACAGGAACTCCACCAGCCCAGTGACTCTGGTTCCTTCCGGTCTGTCTGGGTTAGTGTTCTGAGCAGACCTTGGGCACAAGCTCGGCAGCCAGTTCCACAACACCCAGAGGAAGCTAAAATCCCAGGTGATCTAACAAGTCCAGGATCCAAGGATCCCAGAATCACAGGATCACAGAGACAGCTTGACTTTGAGGAGTTCTGATACAACCAGGATCACAGGAAGGACAGGCTCCAGTCAGATTTAGCAAGGGCAGGTAGCACTAGAGTTAACCAGATGGCGGGGAGTGGGGGGGCAAGCGTAAGAAAATAAACAACACAAACCAAGGTCACTTGCCATCATCAGAAACCAATTCTCC
>NW_022196905.1:214283827-214284220 GCF_008632895.1 Mastomys coucha
ACAAGAACACCAATGCCAGCCCAGACTACTATACCCAGCAAAACTCTCAATTACCATAGATGGAGAAAGCAAAATATTCCATGACAAAACAAAATTTACATAATATCTTTCCACAAATCCAGCCCTACAAAGGATAATAGATGGAAAACATCAACATAAGGAGCAAAACTACACCCTAGAAGAAGCAAGAAAGTAATCTTTCAACAAATCCACACAAACCTAATTCCACCCCTTACAACAAAAACAACAGAAAGTGACAATTACTTTTTCTTAATATATTAATGTGAAAATTAATATTACCAACATATCCTAATAGATTGAAATTCAATAATATGAGGAATTGGAAATTTGTTGATTGTCATCCAATGACCTCTCTAATTTGGTAATTGGAGA
>NW_022196905.1:214285047-214319041 GCF_008632895.1 Mastomys coucha
AATGTATTTTCACTATTGCTGTAGATGAGCACCTACATAAGACTGTTAAATTGTTGTTTTATATCAAATAATTTTTATAATACTTATTTTTATTGTTATAATATTTATAAATTTTAAGGAATATGACAAAAAAGATATTGTAGGTATTGAAGGGGGGGTCTATGGGAGGAGCGGTGGTACAAAAGGGGAACAAGAATGTGATTCAATTCTATTTAATTAAAATATGTTTTTAAATGTTAACAAATTCAGACAAATTGAAATCATGTAACTTTTCTCATCATAATGCAATAAAAGTTTAAAAAAATGTACCAAGCCAAAAAAAAAAAAAAAAAACATTAAAAACCAAAACCAAAACCAAAAACCAGGAAACAAACAAACAACCCCAGACTTAAAGATGAAGAACCTCCAAAGGCACTGTTAAGTTCATTTTGTGTTGCCTATCTACTCCTGGTCATGGGGCCCACCCTTAAGAGTGGCTTCGTTCTTCTTACATGATCCTTTGTGTTTGCTTTTTAAAGTTAAGTGCTTGTATTTGTATTCTCAAGGAAAAAAAAAAAGAGTGACTTCTTCTTTCCCCAGTGGGACTCTCTTGTAGAAAACTAATTATTCATTTGCAGGTTGCTGTCAGTTGGGGATAGCTTCTGGGTTACCAATGGGTGTTGTGTCTACTTTTCCTTTCAGCTCTAGCATTCTGTCTGGTGCAGACCCATGCAGGCCTTGTGTATGCAGCCTCAATCTCTGTGGGTTCATACACGGCCCAGCTTGCTTTGTTGTATCAAGAAGGCCTTTATTCCTTCATTTTTCTCCATCTCCTCTGGCTCTTATACTCTTCCTGCCTCCTGTTTCAGAGGCAGGAATTTGGTGGAGACATCCCCTTTAAGGTTGAATGTTCCACAGTCTCTACACATTATCCGGCTGTGGGCCTCTGTATTTTCTCCCATCTGCTGTTGGATGAAGCCTCTCTGGTGATGGCTAAGTAAGACATGGGTCTATGAATATAGCAGAATGCTATTTGGAGTTGTTAAATGGCTATGTTATTTCAGAAGAACAGTAGTATTTGGTTTGGTTCTAGGTACATGGCCTGTCTAGTCTCAGGTTCTTGGCCATCTAAGCAAGTATTGGGTATGGATTCCATCTCAAGGAGTAGATCTTAAGTCAAATCAGATCTTGGTTAGTTACTCCCATAGGCTTTGTGCCATGATTGTACCAAGTAACTTTGTGGGCAGACAACTTCTGTAGACTAGTGTTTTGTAGCTAAGTGGGTGTTTATCTTTCTTCTTTGATAGGATATAAAATACCTTTCAGAACCACAAATACTAGTTCATAGAGGTGAAGGCTCTGGGTAGGCATCAGCTCAGCTTTTCTGTGTTTAATGAGTTGTGTGGCTGTTGTGTTCAGTACCAGTGCCTTACTGTCAGTTTGTGGAGAGCCACCAATAGACTTGGCAATAGCCTGGGTTGTTTGGGCATTCCCATAGGACCCCCTTGGGCAAGAACCTGATTTGATGTAACTCGTTACTGCTCCTGGAAACTTCATCTGGTGATAAAAGCTGTCCATTCAGGGCTCTATCTCTCCTGTTACTTAGGATATCATTTAGATCGCCTTTCTAAATGCATATGTTTTAGGAAGCTTCTACTAATTAGGTTTTTGTCTTGGGGTTTTATTGCTGTAAAAAGATACCATGACCACAGTAATTCTTATAAAGGAAAACATTTAATTGTGGCTGGCTTATACTTCAGAGGTTTAATCTGTTATTGTCATGGTTGCAAGCATGGCGACATGCAGAAACACATGGTGCTGGAGGAGTAGTTGAGTGTTCTACATCTTATCTGTAATCAAAAGAAAAAGAAGTTGCTTGAACTGGGACCTCAAAGCTCATCCCCTAGTGACACATTTTCTCTAACAAGGCCACAAGGCCATGCCTCCTCTTTTTTTTTTTTTTTTCCTGAACCTAAGTCTAATTTCTCAAAGTAAGCACCAGACTTTTATAGTCATTACAGAAGAGTTAAGGAAGTTAGATAATACATCAGTCAAGGTACATTGAGGTCATCCGATGCATAATGATTCTTTAAACAAAACAGAAAAATGTGTACATGAAAATTGGCAGAAACCAGGCAGTGGTTACAACTGAGATAAGGTCAGCCTTATCTAAAGTCAGCTTATTCTTAGGATCCAGGTGTGAGGGCTTCTCGCCCTGGGTGCAAAGGCTTCATATCCTAGCCATAGTTCCAATTCTAGTCTATTGGTCTATTGTATAACCCTCTAGCAGCCAGCCCTTGGTAAACACCTGACTATGCTATTCTTCTGGGCTTGTGGAAGTATGCACCAGGAAGGTCCCATTCTTGCTAACCTTTCCATGAATAATACAATACTTTAGCTCCTTCTTAAACCACAATCCGTCTTCTTCCAAGACCATTGTAAATTCCTGTATATGGGAGTGAGTCAGCTGTTATTCTAAGTATTTGTGGGGGACCTCCATTTACCAGAGGAGCCCACCAACTTTCTTCTACTGTGTAATGTAGTCTGCCATATGTGGCTATAATGAGAATTCTAAATTTACTTTTTTGAACTTGCCCTGGGATTATTAACTCTTACCCAGTAGACTACAATGCCTGATTTCTTTCACTATTTTTTAACATGTAGATTTCTCCTTTCCCAGTTTCCCCTCCAAAAAACAAACAAACAAAAACAACAAGAACAAACCCCTGTTGCCTTCCCCCTCCCCATGCCTGCCACCCCACCCTCTCCCACTTATTGGCCCTGGCATTCTCCAACACTGGGGCACAGAACCTTCACAGGGCTAAGGTCCTCTCCTCCTATTGATGATCGAATTTGCAATCCTCTACTAATAGTGCCGTTCAAACACATGAGTCATTGAGGGCTTGTTTGATCTCTAATTTCAGTCCACCTACCTTGTCTATTGTCCATCTATAACTATTTTCTTTTGCCATTCTAGGGAGATACATCTTTCCCCCCTTGGTCCCTTGACTTTTTTCTTTTATTTCTTTTATTAAGATAGATTTTTTTTCTCACATAATATATGGTTGCTCTCTTTCTACTCCCAGGTCCCCTCTATCTCCCATCTCCTCCAGATCCATTCCCATTCTATCTCACAATAGAAAACAAAAAGACTTCTAAGGGGCAATAATAAAACAAAACATAATAAGATAAAACAAAAACTAGCCCATTGAAATTGGACAAAACAAACAAACAGAAGAAAAAGAGTCCAAGAGAAGGGACAACAACCAGTGACCTACAAGTTATGTACATACTCAGGAATTCCAGAAACACATTAAACGGGTACAGATCTGTGCATACTGCTTCAGTCTCTGTGAGTTCAAATGAGCTTTGAGCATGTTGATTTACAGACCTTATTTTCTTGATGTTCTCCATCCCTCTGACTCTTATACTCTATTTTGTTCCTCTCTCACAGGGTTTCCCTGATCCCTGAGAGGAAGAATTTGATAAAAGACACCTTACCTGGGGCTGTGTGTTCCAATGTTTCTCACTCCATAATATATGGCTGTGGCTCTGCACTTGTTCCCAGTTCCCATATGCTACAAGAGGAGGCTTCTATAGTGATCTCTGAATAAGGCATCTATCTATGATCATAGCAGAAATTGTTAGGAGTCATTTTATGTTATGGTTACATGTTTTTTTTTTTTTTTTTGGTTTTTCGAGACAGGGTTTCTCTGTGTAGCCTTGGCTGTCCTGGAACTCACTCTGTAGACCAGGCTGGCCTCGAACTCAGAAATCCGCCTGCCTCTGCCTCCCAAGTGCTGGGATTAAAGGCGTGCGCCACCACCGCCCGGCGGTTACATGTTTTTTATGATGCTTTCTTTTCTTTCTTTCTTTCTTTCTTTCTTTCTTTCTTTCTTTCTTTCTTTCTTTCTTTTTTTTTTTAGAACAGTAGTATTTGGTTTGACTCTAGGTCCCTGGGATATCTAATGTCTGCTTCTTGGTCACATAAGAAGGGTTGGGTATTGCTTTCCTCTCATGGAGTGGGCCTTAGGTCATATCAGATATTGATTGGTTACTCCTACACGTTTTGCAGCTTTGTGTCAATATTGCAAGTAGGAAACCATTGTAGATGAAAGATTTTGTAGCTGGGTTTATGTTTCTCTTTTGGTGGTATGCAGAGTATCTTCCTGCACTATGGTAGTTAGCACCTAGTGGTAAAGCTAGTGTCTATTGATTTAGCAATAAGGCCTTGTTGTAAATTTCTGGCAACAGCCTGGGTTGTTGGGGGGTTCCGATGTGATCCCTTCCCTTGACTTTTTAACTGTCATGATGGGCTTATATTTGAATGTTTATCTATTTTTTTGGTTCTGAGGGTCAACTGAATGTTTCATTTGGGGAGTCAAGAGAGATTTGGAGTTATGAATAAGTATCTTATTTCCCCAAGTTCAAACACTATGGGAAGGAAATAGGAATTCTTTCAGAATCACCACAGTGATATCCTTAGCAAATACATAGGAGTGCTGCTAGGTAGAAAGGATCTGAAAAATTCATTTTCTAAGTCAGCAGAAAGCAAAAGCAACAAAGCCACATCGTCCTCTTGATTGCTGAGTATTCAGTTTATAGATCATCTAACAGACCACTGTCTAATATGTGATGCTCAGCTATATCAACTGAGTGTTACATATTAAGAATATTTAAATACATATTTAAGAATAGAAAATTGGTACTCAGAAAGGGTAAGTGGCTTCCAACTTTGGTGGTCAAGCAGCAGATTCTATCTCTCGATTTCAGTGCTAAAGGTCCTTATGTAAGTCCATCACATGTTACGGTTTGGTATGTATAGTGAGTTTCCAAACACTTTATATCTGAGAGAAGTCTGCAGCAAAGGAATTGTAGTACAGGGGCTAGTGGGTACATAACAGTGAGTTAAGAGACATGTGCTGTAGTGTTGCACTGAAATGTGAAAGATACTGTCTCAGCCACTGTTCTATTGCTATGAGGAGACACTATGACCAAGTGTCATATAAAATATGACATAAAATAAAGCATTTATCTGGGAGGGTTTTTTTTTTTTTTACAGTTTCAGAGGCTTAGTCCACTATCATCTTGTGGAGAGCATGGCATCAGGCAGTCCTGGTGCTGGACAAGTAGCTGAGAATTACATCTTGATCCATAGGCAGAGAGAGTGACTGGGCCTAGCACAGGCTTTTGAAACTTCAAAGCTCTCCCCAATGACAAGCAACCTCTGACAGGACCACACCTTCTAGTTCTTCCAATCCTTTTAAATGTTTCCACATGACCCTGTAGGGACCATTCTTATTCAAACCACCACATTTACAGGAGGTGTATTCCTTTAGTGGGGAGAGAGCAGGAAGACAGGCATAGATGGTACCCTGACAGAACTTAATTTGAGCTATAAAATAAATGTCCAGAGAAGATAGAAAAAAAATTACAAAATGTTGAAACTTGAAGCATGGTAAGAAATAACAGGTTAAGTACAGGATGAAGGAATCACCGCCATGCATGTCATCTGTAAACAGAAGTATGATTTGCTTATAAGGAGCTATATGTATTTTTTTTTTTGTATGTGGGCATGTATTTGTTTTACCTGTTCTTATAAGAAACAATGTTTTGGGGATTAAAGGCAGACTTTTCAACTATTTAGAGCATCTTGTATCAGTTTCCCTCTTCAGTCCTCCTTGAGGTGATGAATCAGGATAGGTGTTACTCACACATACAGTGGAGTCAATACCATAGGAGAATGCTCAAACTGTGAATCCTGGAACTTAAGGTATTGGTACATTTGCTTCTCTTCAACTGAATGTACTGGGGTAAGGGGTGAGCAAGTATTTTATACACATATGAAAATCCAGCTTAAGAAAGGAGGTATAGAAAGGGCCTATGTGTATTATTTGAGGAAGGTAGATACTGTCTTCTGGGGAGATACCTCCAAATCTCCCTTGAGTCTTTGTTTTTGACTTCCATGGTTTTCAACCATTCAGTAGCCTTTAATTCACATAAAAAATTCCTTTCTTTGAAAACAATGATAATGATATATGAAAGTGTGATTCTCAAAGGCAACACTCATCTAGATTCCTATCATGATTTAATTAAAGGCAGGTATCAGAGGTTGTTTACTAGGAGCCCACATTATGACTCTTTAATTAGGTGACCTCAGAGCATGTGAATGAAACTCAAATTTGACTAACTGAACTGTAGCCCTACTTCCTGTTGTTGGAGACAATGGTTCTGGGAAGATCAACTTATGCTTATTTCCTCTGGAAAGGTATGTGAAACTTTTGACTGTGACACACACTTAGTAAAAATCCAGCACTCTTACTGGGGAATACTTGTGATCGTCATTACAAAGCTAAAGGATACATGTCATTCTGTTTTGTGTTCATGAGACAATGAAAATAGCTTCCCAGCGCTTGCTTCCATTGGAGTCATCAAGTTATATATAAGTAATTTTATTGGCTAGAATGAAAGAGTTTCTAAACTCAGGGTTAGTTCCTGTATTCCTGGTACCTACACGACTGCCTGTCATACTTTAGTCATTCAACAACTATTTTGAATACTGACTGAATAACTGGAGATGTATAAAAGAAATCCCTGTCCTCAGGAAACCACCAAAGAGTTCACTGTTTAGTGGGGAATTGGCATTCTGTATAACACACATGTGCTAGAAATTCCAACAGTAGAAAATCATATGACATCCACCCAGCCCACACACTGGAATGTGAAATGTCAGTAAATCACAATCTGTCATTCTCAAGTAATGAATCTGTCTATAAAATTTGTAACATTTTTAAGTTCTACATTTTATTATAATTACTTCATATGACATGGAATAAAATTTAAATAGGTCTTGAAAAGAGAGAAACATGAAAGACTATTTTATAATCTGTAAATAATGTCTCACTTTTTACATGAAGAAAGATCAGATTTAACTAATATAAGACATTTTTATAAAGCAATCTCTGAAGAAAAGAGACCTCAAAGTTCTTGTAGCCCCTTGTCTTTAACACATGATGTCTCCTCTATGATAATGTCCTGAAAGGGTGATACCTGCGGTAGGGAACACAGCTTCTTCATGGTGTTCTATTCCTAAACCATTCAAATGGATTTTTAGAAAACTAAGTCCCAGCAACACATTAACTCAGTTTAATTCTTGAAGCTCTTTTTGCATTATAAATGGGAGCTCCCTGAGGTGGGGGGAAAGAGTGGGGTGGAGAAGAATAAATATTCTTTACAAATGTCAGGGGAGAAATGAGTACTTTTCCCTTTGAAGGAGGTTGAAGTATGTATATACATGTAATATCTGCAATGCTGGGGAAAATGAAAGCAGTTAGTCTATGTCATTGGCAGATACAATATTAAGACATAACTGAATAAAAAGTTTTAAATATTTTATTTATTGATTCTTATAGTAAATGTTTCTTTCTCTTTTTTTATTAGATGTTTTCTTATTTACAATACCTCCTTTCCCATGTTCCCCTCCAAAAAAAAAAAAAAAAAAAAAAAAAAAAAAAGAAAGAAAGAAAAATAAAATAGGAAAAAAAATAAAATAAAAAAACCCCAAAACTAAAACAATCCCCTGTTCCCTCCCCCCTCCCCTTACTCACCATCCCACTCCCTCCTGCTTCCTGGCTCTAGCATTCCCCTACACTGGGGCATAGAACCTTCACAGGGCCAAGGGCCTCTCCTCTCATTGATGACCCGCTTGGCCATGCTCTGCTATACTGTGCTGTTTTATAATCATGTGTGCAGACAATTCAATGTAAAGAGTCACCAGTCAACACCATTCAAAGGTTTTCACTAATACAAAAATAAGGAGGGTCAGCTGAATACTGAATGTTAGGCTGTAGATCCTGTGGGTCTTGAAATGTGAATGATTAGCAACATGAGAAAACATCTCAGGCATTTCTTTATCCAGCACATTGTTTTTACAGAGCACCTGAAAAGTACAAGTGGAGAAAACAGAGCAAATGTAGAGTGTCATCTTAGGGTAGAGTCAGCATTTGAAGTTTGGTAAAGTCCTGCATGTTTCTGGTGTCCTTTAGCTCCCAATTTCCTTGGCCCTTGAATGAGTAATGTGTAGAGAAAATACCTGTGGCCCATGTAAGATGGTTGGCTAAGTGAGATGCTCCCAAAGTTGATCCTTCACTTTTGCAGGGTGATAATATTAGTAAAAGAGCAAGTCAGAAGCAAAACAAAAAGTAAAGAAAACAAAGCAGCATCAGCAACCACAACAACACAACAACAACAACAATAACGACGATACAGATACTCAATTGTAAATGTGAAAAGAAGCTATTTTTTTGCCTTAACTCCTAGAAAAAATGAGAAAATTATAGAATTCATAACCACAAATAACCATACCTAGGATTGAATCAGAATTCATATTACCAGTATCTTAAAATCTATAATGTGAGAAACTAAAGTTATAGTTGAAAATGTCATCAACTGCCTGCAAGAAGCAAACACAGATACATTTACAGGGCTATATCTTAATTATATCTTATACCCAGAATATGTATTTAAATTTCTATGAAATATATATAAATAATTTTCATTCTTAGGAAATATTAGTTGTAAATAATCATTATTTGTATAGAATATGAGTTTGCAATATAAGAAATTAAATCTCATAAGGAAGTAAGTCATGAAGGGAGAGATTAAGTTACCTCCCTCTCACAAAGACCATAGAAACATAAATTGAAAGGTAAAAGATAAAAACAACTGAGGGCAATATATATGCACACACACACACACACACACACATACACATATGAATGAGCTACAGACTGTAGATCTAGCTGAGAAGGTTTGACGAGGACTTGAAGAAGCCTGAAGAGTTTAAGTATTGTACTGAAAGTAGAATTAATAAACTAGAAAGCACATCACAGGAGAGCACAGAGGTAAAGAAGAAAGATGGAGAATGTGTTGAGTTTTAGTAGAAATAGAATTGTGACTTTTCTAGCAAAGAAAGTAAGAAGAGTGGGGGAAAGTGTTAGAAGAGGTGCTGAGCACTGCTTCATGCACACCTGACTCCATGTTGGGTGTAGGGAAGGGAGTGGAAAGGAGGAACAGTACCATGACAACAAGCAAGAAATGGTGAGAGACCACGGTGATGGACAGCATGGTGTGGGGCTGCCTTGGCTCTGCTCGGCCTGATGTACAAGTTTTGTGAACATAGAAAAGAATCATGATACAAATACAAAAAGGAATTAATATGTCAATAGTAATATTCAAAATGAGAGCAAATGATGACATTTTTCCTTATAGAGGAAACCATCTTATAAACGATTGTACAATAGAATTACGGCACAATATTATTAGTGAGTGTTTTGGCAAGAGTTATTAGTGGATACTTAATTGTCTTTCAAAAAGACATTTTGTATTAACTCATTTATATGTTAGAGTATCAGCCAGAGATTGATAGCAAACAAAAATGCTTCCTTTTAGAAGGAAGAAATGTCATTTACACCTTAATCAAACGGTCAAATTTAGCAACAGCCTTTGAAGTGATTTAGTGGGGTGATGCAATGCTACTGTCAAAATTAAATTTAATTTTAGGGTAACCACAGGAAAATGACTAGAATGTAGATTGTTTTTAGGGGTGTACTCTCAAGGTCTGGGTGAGCTCTCAGTGAGTAAAGTGGAAGACCAGAGTCAAGGTAGTCCTTGAGAGTATACCCCTAAAAGGTAGGTAGGTAGAGTGGAGAATCTATAAATATGATTATTATCTGTGGTCCTCACATGTGCTCACATGGCCAAATGCACCTATACATATCTGTGCACCCTTCTATACAAAAATTAAGAAAAGTTCGTATTCTACCAAAATGATTAAACTAGTTGACAGGAACATTCTAGGTCAGTGCTCCATAGCTGAATGACTGTGTTAGCAGCAAATGTAGTTTAAAGTTTCAGTGGCCATGTTAAAAAATCTGTAGAGTTAATTCAAGTTATAATTTAATATCATATGAGAACATTATTTAAACATGTAGTTAACTTAAAACTAGCAATTTTAATGTCTTTATCATGAATCTTAGAAACCCAGAATGTATTCAGGGCTCATAATATATCTTAATATAAAGCAACATGAAAGGTATGTTGTAGTTATGTGCTCTTGAATATCATTGTGGACAGGGTAGTTACAGATTGGAGGTGATCTAAGAGGCATATGTGATGCTCGATTAAATGTGGACAAAGGGAAAAACCTATGGAAAATATAGTTTTGGAATAATTAATAGATTTGAATATAGGTAGTACATTAGATAACTCTGCATAAAATGCTCACTTAAGGAATATTTGTTATTGTGTGTAGCTGAGCATACTTTTAATCCCAGCCCTTGGGAGGTGGAGGCAGGCATATCTATGTGAGTTTAAGACCAGCATGGTCACATAATGAGTTCCAACTTCACCATGGTTAATAAAGAGACACTGACTAAAAAAAAAATACATAAACAAAAATAGTTTTGAGTGTGAATTTTATGTCCTTGTCTTTAGGAACTGTACACTGAAGTAGCTATGGGTAAAACATCAAACTGTAAGACACTTTTTATTGATTCTTAAATTATATATGCATTTATATAAATAAGTTCACACAAACGTCAACATGGCTATTTTACTTGCTGGAAAACTAAGCAAGGACACTTTATTAGATAATTATAAAACAGCGTTCTTAATAATTTTAATTATATATTATTTTTAGGAAAATATAGAATATTGTGAAAAATTGACTGCATATTGATCTCTAAAGTAGAAACCAACACGTTTCAGCAATCTAGAATTATATACAATATGTTCTTTAATTTGTTCTCTAGCTGTAAAATTATACTGGAAACAACACAATAATAATTTAGAATTCCAAAATTTAGAAGTTAAATATTTATGGAAGATATGGAGGATAGATTAGAGGGTGTCATGGTTGAAGGTGGGAATCCAACTGTGGAAGCTTGTAAGGTTCCAGACTGCATGGCAAGGGCCTGCAGGAGGCAATATCAAGTGGGTGGTATTTAATGAATAATTGTATAAGGAAGAGATTGAAAAGGGAGTAATTTGTGAGGCTTTCCCAGATGGAACGTACTATTGTTAATTCTGAGAGCCATGCTGATTGGAAGGGAGGATAGCTGATTACTCAGAATTGGAACTCAAGTATTGCGAATGCAAGATACATAAACCTGTGTGCCAAATATAACCACAGTAGTTGGATCAAATCACTGAAGCAGAGAGTTAGGAAGTTGTTAAGGAGAGAAAGAGTATGTGGAGGAACATTACCAATAGCTTCTGAAGGTACTCTGAGAGAGACAGGTGAGAAGACATTAGAACCAAGGATGCTGACTGGGTAGGAGCCCGATGTCACGTGACCTGGGAGGGGAGCAGGGCAAATCCCATTGGCCCTTCTCATGTCCTATGTACCTTCTACCTGATTTTATGTATGGTAAATTCTCCAATGGTCTTCAGGACTCCTCTACTTTCATTTCTAGCGTCTTCATCTCCTTTCTTCTATTTATTTCAATCAACTGATTTACAATTCAGGTTATAAAACTGAATTCCTAAAGTTTTATAACATCAGTTCAAAAGTGAGATTTTACATAAAAAGATGGTTACAAGCTCCAATGTATTATGAGTGTTGGAAGCAGCCAGGAAGCCCATTGCCCATCTTAGGGGAGCTCTATCAGTTTGTCATGCTTAATTGCCATCTGGCCCCTCCTTTAATTCTTTACTGAGTTGTAGGGGTAAAATGTCATGTATTCTGAAGTTTGAAAGCAATCTTACATTATTTGGTTAAAAGACACTACAGAGAACTTTCACTATAGAACTTCTGTGGGTTTCGAACAGTAGCTCTGGAAACTGTTGCTCCCCTTCCTGTATAAACACAGTACTCTTCAAAAAGCCACTATGCTGAAGCTCACACGAGGTAATTCATAGGTCAGTTCTAGAGACTCAGTACTCAGAACATTATCAGAAAAATATTAGTATTTGTTATCAGTTTCTCCTCTAATTTAATGTTCTGTGTTATACTAAACTATATTATTCATTCTGGTGCATTCCATTCTATGTTGACATTAAGACCTCAAAGCCATATATATCTATATATCTCTATATGTAGATAGATACACACACACACACACACATATATATATATACATATATATATATATATATCCTAAAATATAGAGTTTATGATGTATGGACCATATTCATTTGTATCTTTTAATATATCTAAGCAGAGAAATGAAAAGTGCTTGGTAGATAATGAACTTATTATTTTTGTCTTAAGCCTAACCCTATTAAATGAGGAGATTTTTGTTTCTGTTAATTAATGACTTGGTAATTTATTTTAAAATATCAGAGCCTCCTATATAAACTAAGCTTTATGATAATAAAGATAATAATGGTGATATACACAAAAGTCCTTTGTAAACATGGGCATGTTCTATGTTGATGCAGGCATTTTTCTGAAATCTCTTTTTTTTTGATATATGCTGTTCATTTATAGTTTACTTTCTAACACTAAATTTTAGTAGTTACAAAAGGTCAGAGTTACATAGGGTAAGGGAAAACCATTCAAATGTGTTTTTTTGAGTAACTTTGTGCTAGTAATTTTTTTAATAATATAGCATCTCCTATTTTAAAAAAAGTCTGTTATTTGCAATTTAATCAAAAAGTACATTTTTGGAAATTATAGTAGTTTATAATCAAAGCTTTTTTGGTTAATTCTAGAAGAAGTTAAACTGGGTAAAATAATGAACGATATTGAATCCGTGAGTAAGCGAATGGAGAAAGAGAAGGAGATGCATCACAGGAAGTCCAGGTACTGTGGGACTATCTAACCTAGAGAATGCAGAGAGAAAGAGAGGAGAGAAGGGAGAGGGAGGAAGGTGGGGAGGGAGGGAGAGACAGAGACAGAAACAGACAGAGAGAGGGAGAGAGAGAGGGAGAGAGAGAGAGAGAGAGAGAGAGAGATCCAGGTACTGTGGGACTATCTAACCTAGAGAATGCAGAGAGAAAGAGAGGAGAGAAGGGAGAGGTAGGAAGGTGGGGAGGGAGGGAGAGACAGAGACAGAAACAGACAGAGAGGAGAGAGGGAGAGAGAGAGGACACACACACACACACACACACACACACACAGAGATTGATTTTCTTCTTTGACCATATTCTCTGACCAACAACAGTAGTTTCTCAAACCCATTAACACCCTATGCATGAGGCTAATTTATCTTTCTGCTCTAGTCCCAAAGCATATCAATTATCAAAATTTTAGTTTTTAGTTCAATTAACTTTTGAACTGGAGAATGTCTGAGTAGCTAAGCAAACCATCTGGATTTTACAGTGCAGAAGCTCAAATCCAATTTGTGTCTTTCTTGAAAAAAATGCCATATTTTATGATAATATTACATAAGTTTGGAATTTTAATAACTCCTTTGCAGCAATTATAGAGCAAAATAACATAAATTTTCCCTTTAAAATCTAATAATTAAAGATTAATTTTTCTGTGACAGACGGTGAGGGTGATTCCACAGAGTGTGGTTGCGATGCAAGGATTTGCAACCTTGCTTCTGCTCTCTACAGTGCCTGGAATTGGGTTAGCTACTCTTCTGGATTATTCTACAGGGTCATAGCATCTTCCAGATACTTTTACAAGGAGATGTGTATGTGTGTGTGTTCATGTTTGTGTGTATATGTGTTACCCTAAGGCCTCAGATAAAACCTCTGACTTCCCTAAGCACATATATTTGAGAACTTGTACAATGTAGATGTTCTCCTGTTAACACACTCTCTTGATGGCTTATTTTACAGCAATTCATTAATACACCATGCTAAGAACATTTCAGTAATTGCCTCAATGTATAAATAATATAAATTGGGGGAAATCCTATTTTGCTTTTAAAGAATATCTTGTCTTCCAAAATCTGTGTCACAAATTGAGCTGAACACCAGAAGACCCTTGACCGGTGTAACCTTTTTCTTTGATTAAATCTGTTACAAGTCTCAGATTTGAACAAATGGGAGACATGCACCACTTCAGGGCAAGAAGTCTGGTTTTATTTATGATTGGGAAGATACAAATTATAAAGAAAAGAAGTTATCATATTGAAAGATTATTTTAAAGAGTTTCCCCTTTCTATCTTTACCTCATTTAACTCCAGATTCAGGTTAGTTAGCTGAAGTCATGGGTGTTGGAAGACTATTTAATACAACAGTTATACCATTTAGTCTATCCAGCAAGCTTTTAATAACTAGAAAAGTTAACTCAAGTCATTTAAAAATCATTCTTCGGGCTGGTGAGATGGCTCAGCAGGGAAGAGCACTGACTGCTCTTCAAAAGGTCATGAGTTCAAATCCCAGCAACCACATGGTGGCTCACAACCACCCGTAATGAGATCTGACACCCTCTTCTGGTGTGTCTGAAGACAGCTACAGTGTTCTTACATATAATAAATAAATAAATCTTAAAAAAAAAATCTAAAAATCATTCTTCATTTATTTTATGAAGCCTTTAATCCAAGGAACATTAACAGTGATTTAGGGACAAATAAGCACTTGTTAGTGATAAATCTGAGCAAGAATAGTGTTTTTCATCCTGGTGTCTTTCTCAGAAGGGTTAACTGTTTCTCAGGGAATTATTTCTTCTGCAACTGGTAGGAGATAAAGGTCTCCTAACATCCCCTAGCTCCCATTTTTAAATGAAATCATGTCCTGTTTAATGATGAAGATCAACACTTTTTTGAACTTAAGTGCAGGTACAAGTACTCCAATTACACCCTGGGGCACATAAAGCCGGAACTTGAATCTGCTTGGGCCGCCTTTTTTTTTTTTATTTACAGCTAGTTTATGCTGGTAAGTTTTTCCTACCTTAGCGTCAGCTTCATCTTGTTAATGGTGCAGTGTGATGGGAGTGTAGACAGACAGACAGACAGACAAGCAAGTGCTTTGGGATATGGTGAGTCAGGTTTTTTTATAAATCTGCATTTTGGTAGATTTTTTTTTTTTTTTAAAAGAAGACACCGGGTTGAGTTCTTCATTGAAATCTGGCTCTTCATATAGTGCAGAGAAAGCTTAGCAGAGATGCTGTAGGCAGCAGAAAGAAAAGAATTAGATTTTGGGTGTGGTTCTGTCCAGGTCACAGAGGCTTATGGGGAGTTTTTTTTCCTTTCTTCTATATTTCCTTTCAAGATGACTTAGAAAGAAAGCGCATATGGTTAAGATGACAAACAGCATTTTTAGGTAGATTATAAAAATATTTACTGAAGAGAAAAAAATGGCTAAAAAAATAAAAAATATCAAAGAATTTTGTGAACAGGTGATGTTTTAATTCATCTACAGTTTTCTATTTTTGTCATGCAAAGAGCAAACAAAGTGGTTTGTCTCATTTTCACATTTAAGCTTAAGAACGTGACATTCTTTACTTTATCTTCAGATTTTAAATTAAAGATTATCATGCATAAAACAACCTGGTCTTAGGATGGTAATGGTGGATGTGGGTACATTCTAAATGTCACTTTCCAACCATGACAAAGCTGCACTGACCGACTCACAAGTGCTGACCTCTGCTGCTGTCAGTGACAGCCAGTGCATTGGAAAGCATGGCATCTGCATTTCTGCCCATGCACTCTTGGAATCCAGGCATCGAGCCTAAACTTTGACCTCTGCTTTGTCATCCCTGAGCTTCTTACGCTGTATTTGACAGTCTGTAGGTCTTCTGACCAGTTTAATGACAGGACCATGATGAAGTGCCTGTTGGTATTCCCTGTGCGGTTGTGCTTCACCTGTCCTCAAAAGTGCTACAATTATTGGCATGGTTTTCACTAGGTTGAAACACCTCTGAATTATTACTTAATCCTTTTCCCTTTTTTTTTTACTAAAATGATTTTTGTTACAATTTTTTATTAGTAGAAGATTGTAGAAAAAATATCATTTTTCCTAATCTGAAGATTAAATACTTAGCCATGGTCTACATATTAGAAAGTGAACTGTCCAACACATGTTTACCTCAAATTTGGTAGGCTATAAATAAATTCTAAAATTTCAAATGGAATTACACCAGTCTTTGAGCAAATCCTTGTATATGTCATATGAATAACAGAAAGATGAGATGAGTTAATCTTGTAACTTATTTACTTTTTATTTAGTGCCTACATCATATCTGATAGCAAGCTCCGACCAGGATTGTCATAGTCTCTTTCCCCATACATATTGTTTTATTTCTCTTAGAAAAACATTTTAAATAGTAACACCTCTGTAATATTTACATAACACCTAGGCAGCAATTCCATTTCTAGGCATTTATACCAAACAGGTAATTGAACAGGTGTACAATTGAGAATGCCCAAAGGTTTCTGAGCCTTTTTTAAAATTGGCAAAATAGTGTGAGCACACTAAACATCTATTAGAAGATGAATAAATCATTAGTATATTCAGTCCATACAGTACAACATTAAATAATTGTCTAGTATAACAATAAGCATCTATATATGTTAATGAAGATGTTCATAATATAATATTAAATGTAAAAACTACTTAGAAAGTTCATTTACATTATATACACATAAACATTGAAAAGGTATGGATATATTATTCAGCTAAACATGTCAAATGAAGTTAGAATAAAATAGTGTACTATAATTATGCAAGCCTACTGCCTAACCTCAAATCATGGCTCCACCTATTTCTAGTTGGGATAATCTGACCTAATAACCTCTATGCATTTTAGTTCCTTCATGTATAAAATTTGTAAATTAATAGTAGCAATTGGTTGTTGGGCATATTAAATTAGATAGGACATACAGAAGGCTTAAATAATACCTATTCTATGACAAACTATAAATTTTCAATAATTAGCAAAATATTGGATTGATGGGATTAGAGATGTTTCTTTTCTTTTGGTTATTTACATTTTCTAAACTGTCTACCTTGTCCTTGGCTTTAGATCCTACAGACAGACCTGTTTAAATCTTTACAAGGGGCATTAGAAAAGCATGATTTAAAAATCTCTTAGGAAACAATAAAAAATACACACGGTGCTTGTTTTCCTGACTTCTGTTAGGCAGGGCTTGCTCAGAACGGAGATGTTCCTGATGTATACCTACACTCAGAACCAGCAACGTTTAATATTATTCTTCTAATACTGTCTACTATGTAGGGCACTGAGGGTGTT
Organism: Mastomys coucha; assembly: GCF_008632895.1. Taxonomy (NCBI): domain Eukaryota; kingdom Metazoa; phylum Chordata; class Mammalia; order Rodentia; family Muridae; genus Mastomys; species Mastomys coucha. Next base: position 214,302,176 of record NW_022196905.1, read on the forward strand.
ATAGCTCTAGTTCTGTCGTTAGAAGCACCTGAAGTTAGCATTTAATCCTGTAATAAGAGGTGTGGGGGCTTGTGTTACCAACAGGGGGCACTGAATGACTCAAGTTGTAACTCTTATGTTTTGAAAACAGAATATTGGAGCCCTTCCATTCCCACGTTGGCTTGCATAGTCTGACCTCTTCTCTGGGACTTCTGAAGGAACTTGGTGAGTTTCACTGGACAAAAGCTGGGAGCAGTAGTGATTTCCATCACATAAACCAAAGAGTTGGTATTGAGCAAAGTCACTTATTATCTCACCCAAAACACCGTGTCAGAAGATTAAAGGGATTTGGGGGAACAACTAGTGAGATCTAATTTTTGTAACTTTATTTAAACCTGAGAAGGTGGATCTTTAAAATATGAACATAGAATGTTGTAGGAAATTATGAAGATAAATTTTTAGGATTAAAAAGGAGTTTCCAGGAATAATTTTTTAAGTTACTCTTTTTAAAGTATATAAAAGTTCTTCAAAGGAAGCTGCACATGATACTTTACGGCCCTTTCGGCGCAGTCAGAAAGGTTGGGACCTAGAGACTATTTTGAAGACTTAGTAGGCAGTATTGACATAAGGAAACTATGTGTAGTTTTTCCTCCTTGTACCTTGTTACTCATGTTCTTAAGCTTCAGGATTTTATTAAGAAAAAAGCTCTTTTATAGAACGTTGGTTTTAGAAAGAAGTTTTACGTTTGGAAAGTGTTAACATCCTTGGAATGTTAAGGACTGAATAAAATATTATCTCACTTCGATCTTGTCATTCTTTGGATTATGATACAAAGCTTCAAGGACCATGTAGGAGCTCATTTTTCAAACTTCCTTTCTATGAAGTACACTTCTATACATCTACGTATAATTATCCAAACTACTAAATGTGTAATACTTTGACTCTTAGATTGCCCCATGTATAACATTTTTGAAACTTTAATCAGGTAATATGAGCCCCCAGGAAAACAAAATAATTCATGAGTCTCAGTGGGGATCTGGAATATTCTAGACTAGGCTAGTAAGATGGCTTAGCTGTTGAAAGAACTCCTGCCAAGTGTGACGTCCCAAGACCTAGTGCTGGAAACCCCACAGCAGAGGGAAAAACTGACTCATGCAAGTTGTCCTCTCTCCACACACTCACTTTTCTATGTGTACTTTCCAAAATAAATAAAAAATTATTTAGGATTTAGCATCTATATACATCTATATATGGGAAAGACTGTCCCATTCACAGCATCCACCATGTAATATGAATTAATGTATGTTGGATGAGTAGATGGATGAATGAGTGGATACAAATTAAAAGAAGGTACTAAAGTTAAGCAGTTGTCAAAATCTGTGTGCCACTTCACTCTAGAGAGTAGAAAGACACAAGATAATTATAAAAGTGCCCCCCTAACTAATGTGGGGAAGTAAATTCTGGGAAATCTTGACATAAAAGATAGGGTTTAATGAATGTTTTTTATTCATTATTATGAATTATTTTTAATACAAATAGTTATATAGAAATTTCCTAATGACAAAGCTGAGGCAAACACTTAAATTGTACTAATTCTGTGCCCTTTAGACTTATTCAGAATTTCCAAAGGTTAGTGGTATCACCTATCCCTCATACAAATCACACATTTATCTGGAAGAGGGATTTTTTAGCTAATTGGATTGGTCAACAATTCTCATGAATGTTGAAGCTCAGTTAAGTCTTTTTTTTCCTTCTATATGTACAATAACTAGACAAAGGCTCAATCTTTGTCTGTTTATGCTAAAAAAAGATAAGAAGACCTTTCTAACATGTTTGGTGAGAGAATCCCGACTACAGATCATTATGAAATCAAAGGGAAAGACCAAACTTTCAGCCACCTAGGTAATACAATTAAGATGTGCTAAAAGTTGCTCAAATGAAAAAATATTCTTTTAAATTATCTAAAACATGTAGTAAAGGAACCACAGTTTCATGGCAGCGAAAGACTGTCCCATTCACAGCATCCACCATGTAATATGAATTAATGTATGTTGGATGAGTAGATGGATGAATGAGTGGATACAAATTAAAAGAAGGTACTAAAGTTAAGCAGTTGTCAAAATCTGTGTGCCACTTCACTCTAGAGAGTAGAAAGACACAAGATAATTATAAAAGTGCCCCCCTAACTAATGTGGGGAAATAAAATACTTGACACTATTTTCTAATGCTTTTTAAAAAGTAATGACCATAAGCGACTGAATCAATGATGTTATTAAATCCAGTAAACGTTTTGTAGTTCCATGCCTCAGAGCCAGACTCTCCAGCAGCCTGGTTTTCATATTCCAGGGCTCTCAACCATTATCTACCATCAGTCAGTTGATATAATTTATTCTGAAGGTATAAAACTTTCAGTAAATTGATAATTTCTGAATGTTATAGGTGCTATTTTTTCTTCCTTTAAAATGACATGTATCTCCAACAAGAGTAGTTTCATAACTACTCTTCATGGAGCTTTGTTGAATTTTGTTTTGGTTATAGCTAAATCATTATATTTTAATTGAAATAAATATTTCTAAACAACAACCACAACAACAGACAATTAAAATAGAAATGTTTAAAGGCTTAGGACCAGTGATTTATTCTGTAAAATACAATGTGAAAAATGTTGATTTTTTTATTCTAAAATAATTTATATATGTTCCTTGAATTGCATTGCATCTTTGTTGAAAAACAGTATTTTAAAATGCTTCTAATGTTCACTCTAATGATGTTTTCTAAAAATCTGTATGACATAGACTTTTATTATTACTAAGCCTATTGTATCTCCAGTAATCAGAAGAAATATTCACTGAAGTCGATTAAATAACAAAGTGATGTAAACAGTGAAGGAAAGGACCTAGATCAGCTTCCTCCAAAGGGCATGGCTATTTTCTAAGACCTTAAACATTTCTAAAATATTTTAGGAATGAATCATGATTTTCATTGAAAGAAAATGGAAAGAAAAATAGATCATAGGAATCAATACCAATCCTGATTTTTATCCATTTGATTGAAATTTGAAGTGGATGATTAGGGTATCCTTCTTTGAAGATCACCTTTTAAAATGGTATAGCAGAGTGCTTGCTCATGATGATAGTAGAGTTACTTCAATGAGACTAGAATTCTGATCCTTCTACACCTGATGCTTACCAAAGCTGAGCTGAAGTTACTAGTAATGGTTTCCAAGTCAAAGATACAATAGGAGCAAAGCCCTGTCTCAACACCTATCCTACAAGAGGATCTGTCTTACAACACACCCTTCACAGTGTGAACACTGCTCCTTCATAGAGACACCTGTTTCTGCTATTGCCACTGTAGTTGTCCCACTGCAGATCTTCAATATGCCATTTTGCCTTCATGCTTCAGTACATTTAATAAAGCACTTATAGTTTGATACTCCAACAAACACCCTTTCCACCAGTGATTTCAAAACTCTTTCTTTTCTATCTCATTCTAAGAGAATGGAACCATGGCATGGATTCTTTAGAAAAGTGTTCTTAACAGAATATTTCAGAAGGAATTCTGGAAGAATGGAGCTGAGTTGAAGCATCCTACCAAACTTAAGTGACAAATTCTGTGGCTTGATGATGGCCCCCTCAGCTCTGTGGGCTTTGTGTGTCAAATGTGAGGTCCTTGAGGAAAGAATGAAGTTGCTGTTTAGGAAAGGAATGAATAGGTAGATAACCTCCTTTATCCGTGGCTGTTTGATTTATAGACTGTTAACTATAAACAGTGACTTCTCTCAATTCACAAGCTTGAATCCCTCAGGGAAAACCTTGTGAGGTATCTGCCACAACGCCATCTGATCCAATCTCCACAGTTGTGGACTTGCGAGTGTTAAAGTCTACAGTCAGTAACTCCATGTCTTTTCATGACCTCACTACCACCTCTCCCACTCTGGAACCTGTTCACTGTGCTGCCTGGACTCATCCTGAATGATGAAAACATAATCTTTTATCTCCCTAAAGTGTCCTTTCCACACGCGAGACCTAACTGAAGTCTGTCTGGAGAACTTTTTTTTTTCTTGCAGAATTCTAAAGTGGTGTTCACTCCTTCTCCCTTCCTTACACACATCTGGAGGTGGAGATGGGAAGTGTCCTCCTCCATCCTTATCACTGCCACTTCCAGACCATTCTCCCCTGTTTCTAAGACTCTCAACTTTGACTCTCGTATCATCTGAAGACATTCTCCATTAGCTCACTTCTTGCAGTAATTATTCATTTGAGCCCATTTTCTCATCTCTTAAATTTACCCCAGGATGTTTGTCAGTCTCTCTAATGCTTGTCATCAACCTAGGCAATTTTGCTGTCTGCGTAAATAAATCCCTACTTCATTAGCTTCTCATTCTTTTAGCTCTTTTTCTTTAGTGATTGTGCCTTCTACCCATTATCCCTGACATACTCTTTGATGTCATGGTATTGAGAGCTAGAGAGTCTACCTTGAAGAATGCTACTGATAATCCACGACACTTTATAAAGTCTAACAACTTTTAAAAATTAATGCACGAGGAGTCTTGGGATTTAAAAGATCAAGTTTTTAATTTCTTCTCTAACTATTACTATATTATATTACTATATTAACTTCACCAAATTATTTAATCCAACTCATGGCTTCATGCACCTGCACATTTTATATACAGCCCTTGGAGTCCAGCTTACATATTTTGTAAATGAGTTGCCCCATTTATTATATTTTGTGACTCAATTGGGATGCAATATAATTTATTACAATACTATTTACACTTGCAGAGGTCAAATATTTCCTTTCATTCTCAATTGAAAATACTCCAAAATACAAATATAGCTTTGAGGATTTTTTTAGAAGTTGAACACAACCTAAGGATGAAAACTCCTAGTTAAATATGAAAAGATAATTTAAAATGTTTGATTGGTTCATCAGGAAACCACAAAAATGAGTTGACAATGACAAGAAAGCTAAATTCCATAGAGGCCTCATGTTTTTCTTTTGAGGCTCGTATTTTTTCCTTTCGCCTAGAATTTCTACTTAAAAACTATGACAATAGAAAGCTTCATCATACACTTTGGTTTTCTCTCTTTTATTGGTTCTCTCTCAATCCACCAATATATGTTTGTAACGTGCATATGTGTGGTTGTTTTCCAGATATGAATATATATGGCATGATTGTCTTATCAGTACAGTGAAATCTTTTCCCAATAAGATGAATGACATTTTTGTTAGGACAATCAATAAAGTATTAGACTTAGGAAATCTCAAAGAATACCATATTAATGAATTGTGTTAGCAGCAAAGATAATTTCAAATAGTCAATGCTCTTCTTATTATATGTTTATATTACATTCAGATAAATATCAAATTTATATATTTCATTGTTATAATACATACATATAGCCTTACTAAATAATGTTCAGAGGAAACCATGTTTGTTTGTTTGTTTGTTTTTGTTTTTTTTGAGACAGGGTTTCTCTGTATAGCCCTGGATATCCTGGAACTCACTCTGTAGACCAGGCTGGCCTCAAACTCAGAAATCTGCCTGCCTCTGCCTCCCAAGTGCTGGGATTAAAGGTGTGTGCCATCACTGCCCAGCTGGAAACCATGCTTCTTAATAATGTTCTGCTTTCTCAGAGCCATGATTACCAGCTTGTTTTACTTCCTTAAAATTTTGCTTTTTCATCTTCTAAAAACATGTAACAACACAAATGTAAATGTTTGTTGTAGTTAATTCTAATATTATTTGATTAATTGCAGAAAACACACATTTCATTTTCTTCCAATGCTTACAACATCCCCCTCCACTTACCCCTATGTGCTGAAAGGTATCCCTCACCTACCCCTCCTGCATGCCCTTCTAGAATGGTTAGTATCAGAGAGGAGAAGTCATATTCTTTATTTCAACATTCCTGTGGGGTAAAGAGGTAACAAAAAGAAGGGCAGGAAGGAACCAGGGATTCTCTACTCATTTTAGAAGTATAAAATAGACAAACCCCAACCAGTCTTGATAGATTTAATTTTATACTGGGATCTACAATAAAACTACAAGTAGAATAAGAGATATATGAAGTTTTCATGAATGTATTCAGTCATTGCTGTTGCCTTGTTAATTCTATGACTAGCCATCTCCAGAATTTTATGGCAACCATAAAATGCCTTCTTATTTAACACTCATTGGTATAATTTTAATTATTATAAGACACTGAGATAGCTGATGAAATGAAATTATAATATATTTTAAATGTTCTATTTTTTATATAATGGCTTCTCAAAATATCAATGAAATGAAAAAGTAGATGTTTACAGCATAATACATTTATTTTTAATATAATAAGGGTATAATTTTTGTCACATGGGATACGTGCACATAATCTTTTAGCTTTCAGATTGTCTGCATGGTCAGTCCCAACGTTTTCAATATTTCATATGAGCTTAAAGTTATTAATGTTGTGACCAGCCTAAGTTTCATAACAAGGGCCAGTCTGTGTAGCATTTGTGAATGCATGTATGTATGCAAGGTCCTAGACACAAAACCCAAGGATCTGACTATGCTGCACTACTGCTCTACTGAGCATGCTCTACTGCTGCACCACTGCTCTACTGAGCATGCTCTACTGCTGCACCACTGCTCTACTGCTGCACCACTGCTCTACTGAGCATGCTCTACTGCTGCACCACTGCTCTTCTGAGCATGCTCTACTGCTGCACCACTGCTCTACTGCTGCACCACTGCTCTTCTGAGCATGCTCTACTGCTGAATTTCACCCCAGATATAGCAAACTTCTGATTTTGTTTCCAGATTTATTTCAGTTTACTATACCAATTTACATACATTCAATGTGTCTGATATATATTAATGACAGTTTTGCTATTTGATTATTATAAAATTAGTATGTGGAAAGGCTAGCAATGTGATTTAGAATAGGAGGGGTTTTAAGTTGAGTGTTTTGTAGAACATACAACATTATGAACTAATAGGTAGTATATATATTCCTTTTATTGAAAGTTTTGGTCTTTGTACTAGTAAATAAGATATTTCTCATTTCTTTGCAAAATTTTTTCGGTGAACTCTTTTAGTTAGTCTCACAAATACCAATACGATTATTGTGTTATGGAACTTTAAGATGTGAGCTTTTATGCTAATTAAACTAATTTTAGAAATTAGTTTATGTTGCTCTTTCAACGTGTAATAGTTTAATATAAAAATGCTTTTCTGATGCGATTCTCTACTACTTTCCTTAATAAGTACTTTAGAAAATTAAGGATTTTATTATCTGAAAAGAGAGTTTATCTTCTCCTCTCTATGAGAATGTGAGAAAATATTCTTAATGTAAATTCTAAACAAATGTGTTCCGCCTCAAGAGAAGAGTGCTGTGAGATAAAGAGCTCAGCAAGTATTTCAGAGACTTGTGAGGTGTACTGTGGTGGTTCAGACCAGAACATAATAGCTGTGTCTTGATTAAGGTGCTTCCTGCTCATTTTATATCTGTCACAGAAAGGAGAGCCTGATTGCATGTAGTCTAATTTCTGGAAATGCAAGGGAGGCTGGGCATAGAGCCAATAAATATCAATGATATTAAGAGTGGGTTTCAGATGTTTATTGTTTGATGTAGTTTCTTAGATACAACATTTAAGAATTATAGGTAGAGAACTCATTCATACATCCCAACATCCCATGGCAAGATTAAGAGAGTACCTTTAGACTCATGGTGTACAATAGAGGTTCAGGAAAGATGTAGGTTAGTATTGTCTAGTATATACATTTAAAAAGTGATGAAGAAGTGAAACGAATTTTAAACATATTTTATTTGATATGCTTAAATGCTTCATTTCTATATGTAATTAACATATAAACTCATTGGTAATATATTTTGTATTCCTTTTTCTTATTAAGCTTTTGAAATCTGGCAGACAGGGGATCTTGCCACACATTTCAAGTTTGGATATATCTCATGTGTTCATAAAAATCCATGGCTTGTAGTTTTTGAGTATAGCTTTTGACTATGTGCTCTAAAAGAACTTGACCACTTATTTCTGTATTTATATCACCTTCATAACATATGGCATATAGCAAATGTACAATAATTATTTTAAAAGAACAATAAAAGAAAAGAAAAGAAAAGAAGACAAGGAAAGGCCAAAGAACTTTGGAATAAAGTGTCACAACCTGGTGACAGTTGTAAAGATCATACTTACTTTATCTCTGTCTCATTTTCAAGCTGATTATTAAATAATTTGTATTTATTTTTATTAGATTTTATAAATTGTCTTACCAAACATAGTGTCTTTTTTCTAGGCACAACTTAGCAGAAAGAAATTAGACTCAAAGAGTAGGAGGTTTTTGGCATCAAGATAATTTTGGCCAAGGACAATTATGTTAAATTGCTTTTCATGTTGTGGAATTAATTGCCCATGATCCTAAGGATGAATACTTCATTTATAAAATAGCCTCTAACTATGCAGGTCCACAGTTAGATACACGAACATTTTGGTGAGTGAGTAGCAGTTGTATGTCCAATCTGAAAACTTATTATCCTATCATGTCAAGTCTCCTCAGTACCCATTCTGCTCAGGCCATTGCCCAGGGAACTGTCAAATGCAGCGTTATATAGTATATAGTTCTTCCTTGTTCTACAGTTACATCCACACACACATTCACATATACACACATAATATAAGAAGAATGTAGAAATATGCGATTGCAGGAGACACATACGCAGTCATGCACACAATAACACACACACAAGTGCAGAACTAGGAAATATGCAGGAGAAATACACACTCTTGAGTACACTTGCACATGCCTACACATGCACACACATGTGCCTATGAGGATGAAGACCGGTTTCATGGGCACATGACTTTGCTCTTGTGAAGGATTTAATGCTCTGAGAACTTGACACGCTTAGTAAGTTTGTAACTTTATTTTCAAATTGGTGCAGTGTACTTGAGTCTACTGGCATGCTGAGGCCTTTTCTGGAGGCTTACAGTCTGGCTTCTGATAGTCCAACCTCCTGTCATCCCCTCCTGCCTTTACTGATATACATACTTAATCATCTGCTGGGTTCTACCAAGTGGCTTCAGCTAACCCTTCCTTCTCTGGAGACTGGGTACTAGAGTAAGAAAAGTCTAAGATGGGAGTGGGGTTCTGAGTAGCTGTGAAAAACATGATAGGTCGTGTAGTGGCTATTCCTGGTTGTCAACTTGACTATATCTGGAATGAGCTACAATCCAGAATCGGGTCACCCGTGATCCTAATCTGGAGGCCGAGAGATACAAGTTTCTGACCTGGATCTTGGCATGGATATCTTGAGGCTTAGTGGCTATGAATTAGAGAAGACAGAAAGATCTCCAAGTACAAGGTCATCTGGGATTAAAGGTGTGCGGGCCACACCTTTTGCTGGAGACCTGTATAAGGACATTGGAAGAAGGAAGGCTCTCTCTCTTTGTTGCCTGCTTGCCTTGTGGGATTGAGCAACTGCTTGATCCTTGTGAAACCACCTGCAGTTTCACGAATTGGGTTCTCTCAGGAGGAGGAACAAAGGACCTGAAATAGAGGGTTAGAATTGCAAGAAAAATCAATGAAGCCAAGATGCATCCCAATCAAGACTTCAACTTTACTTAGAAAATCCAGATTTTTTATAGGTACATGAAAAACCGAAACAGAATCTCTAGGTTACATGATATTTGCATAACATAAACACTGCAGAAAAGGTCAGGTGCCAAAGTCCCCAGCAACTCGGATGGGGACGTCTTCAGGCAGTAGACATCTGTATCTTGGTGTCAATTTCCAGGCAGCTTCTTCAAAGACAGTCTGCAGAGAGCTTTTGTCTTAGCTCCCCAGGTGGTAGCCTCTAAGCAGAGACTGCCAGAAGTCTGGTGGCTGAGTTGAGGGGGCAGGTAACACCTTGGACTTCCATTCACAACTCCTGCTGACCTTTGTTGGGAGTTAGACTACAGGCTGTAAGTCATCAACAAATCCCTTTACCATACTGAGATTATCCATAAATTCTGTGACTCTAGAGAACCCTGACTAATACAGGTAGACACTCTTCAATAAAAAGCTTTTCTTCATTTATTTTTTTCACAGATCATTTACCATTTTCATTTTGTGGGCTCTGCAAATTATGTAGCTGGTCCAGGATAATATGATTAAAATGATTATAATATCACCCCATGTCAACACTGCACAGGCTGTATTTTATATACTATCCAGCAGCCTCTCTATTCCCATCTCTCTTCCCAGTTAAAACCTTCTACTCCATGCCACAAAGATGACTACTAGCATTAGCATTGCGGTGATAGCCTGTGTGGCTTTCTTTGTGTCTTTATCACCACAAGAAACAGAGCTCCATCATTTTGTTTTAATGTACATGCCTGTTCTGTGTTGTTCAATATTGCCTGCCCTTGTCTCTACACACTGCTGTTGTTGGTGTGTTTTTACCTGTCACTGGCACAGTGTGTTGTTTTAGAAATAGCATGAGGTGTTTGACCTGTTCCCTTTGGACATCTGAGTGGTTATAAACATCACTTACCTTGTACTGGGTATGCAGAAAGCTGCCATTTTCTGAGAAGTATACTAAAGAGAGATTTTGTGTTTTGGTAGTCTTTAACTTCTCATATTTTATGTATCAGAATAAATTTCATTGTTTTGAGGTATTTAAACAAATGACAAGAAGTTAACCCCCTGGAAGACTTAGAATTAAAATTTGTGAATCCTTGGCATAAAACATTATACTCTGTACTTTTATGTTAAGTGATAACCTTAGAACTGCATCAACAAGATGCAGGATACAAGATGCAAACTAACATTTCAGTAGAATCTCTAGCATGTAGTTTTATGCTACTGGCTTTTGTTGTAGGATTGCCAGGACTACCAGCTCCATCCTGGCTTCCCTTTTGTTTAACCTGCCTTTAGCCCTGGGAGATGACTGAGCTACCAGTCCCCTCCCAGCTTCACTGCTAAAACACACACACACACACACACACACACACACACACACACACACACACACACAGTTTGTTCCTTTATAACTTGCCTTGGCATGATTGCTGGGTGTTACTATCTCCTGCATGAGAAAATGTTCCCTTACCAATTTATGGAGATTCCATCTTTCCACCCTCCCTAAACCTCAGTGGCTAGTCCCACCTATCCCCTGTCAAACATCCTTGGTCACCCAACTTCTGTAGTGGCCACAAAACCCAGTTCCCCACCTTGCCAGACCTCACATGGTTGCTATGTTCTTCTCCCTCCAAAGCATGGTAGAAAACCCCCTTTCTTTCCTTGCATCTCCCTTTTCCTCATAGGCCCTGAAAGTCCTGCTTGTACTTTTTACTCAGCAATTGGCTTTCTCAACTGACAAATCAAGAACCAATTGGGGAACAGGACCTTAGGATCAAGATCGCCCAGGCCCATCCACAACACTCATCCCTCGAGAAACTTATTTAAAGTAAATCACTAAAGAAGTATGAAGACAATTGGGCAACTCCTTGTCAGATGAACCCCAAATTCAGTGTGGGAATTCAGTGTCTTAGACAAGCACATGAATGAGGAGAATAAACCCAGGACCTATATTGATGATTTTTATAAGAGATTATCCAGATTTAAGCTGGGGTTAGAAGCAAAGTAGAATTAATGTGATCCTTTGTGCAGAGAATGATAGGAACTGATGGAACTATGTTGTATGTAGTTTTGTGCTACTGGCCTTTCTTCTAGGACAGGCCATACCATCAGCCCCTTCCCTGCTTCCCTTGAATGCTTGGATAAAAGACACAGACACAGTTGTTCAATTTCAACTTGTGTACTTGGCACAATTACTAGGGGCTATTATCTCCTGCCTGGAAAAGTGAGTCTTTATTAATTTCTTATCTCCACTTCCCCATCATGGTGATCTCTGCCTCCTTTCTATTTCCCAGTTCATAGGCCTCACAAATTTCAAAGTCCTGTTTCAGTCTACCTGCCCAACTATTGGCAAGTGGGTCTTTATTGATCAATCAAAAACCAGTTGGGGACAAGGACCTTCAGTATTTGGACATGCAGATTCCTGATTTTATGGGGTGGATTAATTCAAAGCATTAGAACCAATCCCCAACATCTTACTTCTTCTCTCTACCCAAAGCTCTTCTTTGAGACATAAGTTGAGCATAACCATGGAAATTATAAAGTATGATATACAATTAACATCTAATATTTGTCAATTAGATAAAACTATCCTGACTAAAGGGCTTATAATTTTTTACCTAAATTATGTTCTGATTTTAGCTTGCATTACCATCTGAAAAACATCCTTTTAAATCTATATCATATCTCTCAGTGCTAAACAGCTTAAGTTTGCTTATGAGACTATAATTGGTCTTCAACCCCATTAAGAAACCTGAGATTGAATAAATATTATCTGAATATTTAGGAAGCACATAAGCATTGCTTTCAAAACTTAAACAAATTGTAGAGACAGGTCCACTATTCCTCAAAACATTGGAGCATCTGCCTTCAGCCTTCTGGCTCAGAACCATCTGGAAGACCTTGAAATGAAGCAGGGATATGAAAGACTAGCTTACCCTGTATTTGCAGAGCTTATCAGTCAACTATCCCACATCTGTTTGTCCTCTTTGGACAGTATTTTTTCTGCAGATGAGTAGGAAAATTATGTCCAGTGGTTACTTATCATTATTAGAGCAACTCTATATAGAAGTTTTGATGCCCAATTTCTTCTTTGAAGGAGAATAGGCAAGCTGTCAGAGCAGACATGTTCATTGTCAAATGATCTTTAATAATATAATAGCATTAAGTGTCTTATTCTGTGAATTTCTGATGTTTTTGAAGACTATGTAAAGCATATCTGAACTGTTAAAACTTAACTACTCTTAGACATTTCTATTTGCATAAATTCAAATACTTTATTATACTTAAATAAGAATATAACCATGAGTTTACTAGCCAGCCATGAGTTTACTATCTGTGTTAATTAATCATCATAAACAGTTTGTAAATGCAGCTATTACAAGGACTGGGTCAAAGCCTTGTATTCTTAAATGAGTTGCATAGGCATAATGCCTATCTAAGACCAATATTAATTTCAAAATTTGTATCAATATACAGATTATACCAATGTAAAACTTAATTCTATATCAATATATAAATTATGTACCAATGTGTTAGAGATTTGTGCTAATGCTTTGAATTTGCATGTCCAAATGCTGAAGGTCCTGTCCACAGTTGGCTTTTGATCTATAAATAAAGATGCCAGCGGAAAATGGCTGGGCACTGGGCAGGACACTGTGTTGTAGGGGTAGGACACAGGAACAAGAGAATCATGATGACTCAGGGTAGAAGGATGGGATGCAGGAGTGGCAGGAGATAAAGCCTACTAGCAATGTGAGATTTTGGGTGGTTGGCTATTGTCCACTTACCTGATTGGTCCTTGGGTAGCCGGGGAAGGTTTAGGAGTACCCAGCCTTTGAGGTGTCCAAGGCATTGAAAAATAAGCTTGTGTGTGTGTGTGTGTGTGTGTTTCATCCATGGATCCAAAGATTCCCTGGGCAGCTGACTGGAAGCATGGCCTACCATGAGCACAAAGCAGTGAAGCAAAAAACTCACCACTACACTATTGTAAAAAATTATAACTTTAATTTTGCATAAATTACAAAGATTTCCATCAATATAAGGTTATGGCTAATACAATGCTTTTTTTCAAGAATAAAATTAGCAGTCCATCCTTTCTATTTCCTCCCTGTTCAAAATTATGACCTTTTCCAAATTATCCCTTAAAATGACAACCTATCTGTAGTTTGTAAAATAACTATAACCAGACACCCAAATCCAAGGAATTGGCTTCTTCCTGCTGAATAGGGGTGACAAGACATTCATTAAAGGGGTGGGAAAAGGTAGGAAGATTAGAAAAATGGGTTAGACTTAAGAAAGCTAGCTTTAGCATCTGTTATCAAACCTCTGTATGCTTAGAAGGCTCAGGGCTTGACTGAAGTTTTGACTGGGTCTGTCTGAAAGGCTAGATGAACCGAATCCATCAGGAACCAGCAGCAATACCCGAAGCTGTTCTAGAAGCAAGTCTCTGTACAGTATCAGGAAGCAAGGTGCTGGAAAAGCAGATCATTTCAGCATCTCAGGGATGCATCTTGTCAGAGCTGTACATTCTGCAATATATGAATCTCACACCCAACATTTTAGTACCATTAAGATATTTCTGTGGATTGTGCAAGGTGCACAGATCAGTTAAGGATCAAAATTTTGCTCCTCTTTTGAGCAAGTGAAAAACAACTGTCCTTTTTAATGAGTTAATTTAACCAATAACCAATTGTGATAAATGTTCATTCATGTCATATGAAGGAAGGCATGAAGAATCTTAAGGATTCCATGACCAACAAGATTTATTTTCTAATTTTAGCTGAAGTTTTGGCTAGAGACATTTTTATGTCTAGGCTAGTTACTATGCTGTTCCCATATCAAGGAATCAGCAGATCAAGTTACCCGTCCTGTTTGATTTTCTCAAAATTTTCTTTTCTGTTGCCAAGATCTTCAGGGGTCTAATCCTGTCATATCTGATCCATGTCATGTTGGAAAGGGTCCAGAGCCCCTTTCCCCTTCCTGTGAACACAAATACAGAGCCTCTCTCCCGAAATAGAACGTCCTTGGTCCAGTAACCGGAAATCATTAAAGGTATAGCTTGACCTCTCTCTCAGAGGAATCTTAATATAACCACCAAACTTATAATCACACATACTTTGATAATTAAAACAATCCAAAGCACTTAAAACAATCTACACAAGTAGATTGTTGAGACAGTGTTTCTTCAGTATCCCCTGCTTATGATTTACAATTTTAGATGAAAAGCCTGAATTATATATACATCTATGTAAACTTAAGTCCTCTGTGGAGATTAACATCTCTATGGGTACATATGATATAGTATGCCCATTTCTTAAGTTTCTACTTTCTGAGATGGGTTAGGATCCCTATCCCCTATTTTTGACTTAATTTTTAAAGATTGAAAGCCTCAGTTATTTATACATGTATATAATCTTACTGTGTAAGCCTATTTCCAAGCTTTATTTTGTCATATGAGGCAAAAGCAATCCCAGAAATCCCATGTAGTCCATGTTCAAAGATCCTGAGTATTTGCTCTGGCAAGTTTTTTAAAGTATTTTTTCTTTCAGTCTCCCTAAATTCTCCCCTCTTGCCTTTATTTCCTGCATTTGAGATCAAAGACTTGGATTTCTTTATTTAACATTTAAACAATTACCATTATACTCCCTCTACCCTTAAAAGAATTAAATCAAATTTTATTCATCCCTATTCTTTATTTGCCTGTAGGAAGCAGGCAGTATCTTCTATCTGACTCTCTGCCTCAGAGCAGTCATCCTGTCTCTTTGCATGGCAGGGGCTCCCAGCAGCTCAGCTAAGGCTCTCTGAGGTGGTGAGAATCCTTTTAAAAGGGCCCCAGGATAAATACCTGCAGGTGGCGGTGATCTTTTGTTCTAGTTGCTTGGCTTGCACAGGAACCATGTGACTTGGCTAGGCTTGCTGAGAAACCAATTTTTTTTCCTCCTCCTAAATTTATCTCATGGTGTATGTGTATTCCATTTGGGAATCTCTAATTAATTGTTAAATCGTGAGTTCTTACCTACTACACTGGGGCCTTCTGTAACCTTGAATTTAGCTACAACCTTGTGTTCCCAATGGGTTGGAGCTATCTGGATACACAAATGAAAGACACATAACCTGCCAGTTAACTTTAATATGTCTTGACTTGCTTAATGGTTGGGTGCTTCTAATCCTTCCCACTGCTAGCAAACACTCCTTCGGGTACTCCTGAGTTAACATCTTTTAAAATCTGTATTTCATCTCTGTTACCTCCAACACAATTGGGAAGCGGCCTGTGTGGCCACTTTCCCTGATTCTCACGTGTTTGCAGGCCTCTAGGTCTGGTCTTTCTCTATGTCCATCATGGTGATCTCTACCTCCTTCCTCTCTCCCACACAAATCTCAAAGTCCCACCTTGGTGTCTCTGCCCAGCCATTGACTGTTGGCTCTTTATTGATTAATCAAAAGTCAATTGGGGACAAGGAACTTCAGAGTTGCACACACAGATTCTTGATTTTGGGGGCCAGATTAATTCAAAGAATTAGAACCAATCCCTAATATGAGTCCATGACCGAGATTGATAGGGGCTCCTCTTCATGTACTGTTGTGTCTGCGATTCTGTGGGACCCCCTCATCCCCAGGAAAGCTGGGCCTGGTGCAAAGAAACAAAAGAATCTTTTTATTAATTCCAGTCAGACTTGGATCGAAAATCTTCCCACTGTGCAGGACAGGAGTGTGACCCCGAGACTAGAAAGCTTGGCATTTTTAAATAGCATAGTCAGGAATTCTTTGGATTTTTGGATGATGGGGGAGGCTACAAGGCAAGTTGTTTTTCAAACATGATATTGTTTGTTCAGGCAGCAAGGGAGGATCACGCGACTGGGAGGGGGAACTCTTCTGACCTGGGGAGTAACTTTATGGTGCTATCAGGAACTAGTGTGCTTTATGACTAGCCACAGCTCCCTGTGACCCCTGACTACCCTCCTTTCATGATCCAAAAGTGGGACCTTAATCTCCCCAAGGATGTTTGGTTTGTGCTTCTTTCCCAAGGACAGGCACCAACTGCACCTGGGAAGTGCTTAGCTGTTTATCCGTGAGAGTGCCAGCCTCAGTGGCATGGAGGAGAGGGAGGTTGCCATTTGTCTATTCTCAAGCTGGCATCTGTGGCTCCTCCAGGAGGTGTGTGTTTTGTTAGGGGTGTCTATGGAAACAGGGATAGCAATATTCCGGCACCGACTTGGTCCTCTTTGAATAGTCAGGGAGGGGAGGGAAACCTTGCA